>NW_020455566.1:1411188-1437724 GCF_003342845.1 Nothoprocta perdicaria
CCCCGAGCCAGGCTCCACCCTTTAACACAGAGCCCGCCTCCGCGCCCAGGCCACGCCTCCTTAGGTCAGACCCCGCCCCCTTGGGGCATGACCACGCCCTCTAGACCAGACCCCGCCCCCTTCGCCTCGGCCCCGCCCCCGGGGCGCCCGGGGGAGGGTCGGGATTCGTGGGGATTCGTGGGGATTTGGGATGAAGGGTCGGCGCATGGAGGGGGGACAATCAGGGACATGGGGGGGGGGCGGCCTGCAGGGATTTGGGGCCGTGGAGTGTGCAGCCTTTGGCATGTGGGGGGTTGCCCGGGAGCTGCAGCATTCCCGGGACACCGTGGGCACGACGGAGCGAGCGGGGGTGGCAGCTGGGCCGGCTCCATCCGCGGCCTCTCCTTGCTCCCTCACATTTATTTGCTTGTCTTTGAAGGTGAAAGTTTCCCATTGCCTCCGTATGACAAACACAAATCCTGGCTGGAAAACCCATCCGGTTCATCCTGACAAGCGCAGGAGAGTGGGAGGCGAGATGGAAAACAGGCCTCTCCCCCAGGGATAGGGCGCAGCTGGCAGCCCAGAGCCCCACGTTCCCGTATCCCGGTTTCCGGGGTGGCTCCCAACACCGGGCAGAGCCTCTGCAGGTGCCGAACGGGATGCGGAGGCCCGAGCCCAGCCTGGCTGGAGGCCCGGCCTCCTTCCCGGGCCTGGGGTGCTGGCTCCGCTCCGAGGCACCAGGGAAGCAGCGAGAGCACAAGGCGGAGTGTGCGGGAAGCGCATGGGAAGTGCATGGGAAGAGCATGGGAAGCACGCGGTGCCGTGGGGCTCTGTCCAAGGCTGTGGGCACCAGTCCGGGAAAGCCGCGCGCTGTGCAGGGATCGGAGGCTCCAGACGCGGGATCTGCAAGGATGAGGGAAGGACGCAACGTGCGCTTCTCGGCTCGTCGTTCCCGGCGATGCTGGGACACGGCCTCCAGCCTCCGGCAAGCGGGCGGGATGCTCCAGGGCTTTGGCACGCGGGGGAGCAGGGGTGATCCTGATGGGAATGCGGCAGGAATATGGGCAGGGATGTGGGCGAGGATGCAGGCAGGTTTTGCATCAGGGATACAGGCAAGGATGCGGGGAGCTCGGAGCAGGGATGCAGGAAGGGTTTGCAGCAGGGATGCGGGCAGGTTTGCAGCAGGGATGCCAGGAGGGCTGCGGCAGGAATACGGGCAGATATTTTTTTGCAAGGACACAGGCAGGATACAGACAGGGATTTTGCAAGGATATGGGCAGGGATTTGGCAGGGACACGGGCAGGGATTTGCAGCCGCATGCGGAGCTTTGCAGCGGCCGCTGGCGGAGCTGCCGCCGCGTCTCCAGCGAGCGGCGCTGCCTCCTCGGAAAAGCCGGACCCTGCAGGAGCAGCCCGGCCGGCCGCGGCCTCATCCAGCTCCCGCCCTGCATGGAAAATTTTCCTCGCAGCCCGGGCGCAGAGCCCGCGGTTGGGGTTAGTCACCGCATCCCGGCCGCTCCGGCAGCTCTGCTCCCCCGGCTGCCGTTATTCCCAGGCTCTGGAAAACTCGGGAGCACGGGGAGCGCGTGGCGCCGAGCGGGGAGCAGCACGTGCATGCGCCGGGTTGCAGCGCTGCCCTGCAGGGCATCATCGCGGGCACCGAGCTGGGCGCTCCGGGACGTCCCCGCGCGCTCCCCGGGGTGCCGCCTGGTGCGGCCGGCGCTGCCCGCGGGGCCGGACGGGCAGGAGCGGCCGCGGGCGCCGCGCAGGGGCCGGGGCGCGGGGGCTCCGCGCGCCCGGGGGCCGCCGCGAGGCCCGTGCGCCGAGCGGGGCTATTTTGGGCGCCGCGGCCGCCGAGGGCACATGCCGTTCCCGTGAGCTAAGGCGGCCGCTCGGCCCTCCCCGGCAATCGGCTCCGGCAGCGCCGCAATCCCGGGGGGCCGCGGGAGCTGCCTCCCTGCAAACACCTTTTCCAGGCTGCACCCAGCCCGGCCCCTCATCTCCACCCTTTGCACAGCCCCCCGCGCCCCAAGCAGGACCCTGGTGGGACAATTTCCCGTTGGCCGCTGCCGTTTCCGCGCCGTTGGCACCGTTTCCATGGAGGGCAACGTCACGCAGGGCTTTTTTCCCCCTCCCTGCGCTCGATCCGTCCCCCCCGGGCTGCAGGTAGGAGCTGATTAACGCGCCTCCCACCCCGGGAGCCGCCGCGAGAGCTGCCGATAAATTATACATGTGCCTACAAATTGCCGGCGTCAGCTGAACGCGGGCTAAGGGATTTATTAGTTTATAATTGCGAACACCTGAAGGAAGAGGAAGTGGCTTAAATTGATACCATGACCCAGGCGCCGAGTTAGAGGAGCCTCACGGAGCCGCTCGGCCCTGCGGCATCCGCCGCCGCGGTGCAAAGCCGGGAATGGGAATGGGAACGAGGCAGCTGCTCCTTCCCGCCGCCCGGCTGCTCTCGGCATCCTCGGGGAGCAGACCCAGCCGTGGGAATTGCCGGTTCTGGCAGAGCCTGGCCCAAGTCCTTGCTGAGTTTGGTTTAAATCCACATTGGGGTGAGGAGGTGGGGGGAAAGCCCATGGCCTGAGCAGGCCTGCTGGAGCGCGGCTGGCTGACACCGGCACAAGCAGGAGAAAATGATTAAATAGACATATATATAAATATATATGTATATATATACAAACATACACGTATACTATAGTCCTCACCAGACCTGGATGTGGAAACTGAGCCCTCTGCTTTCACCAGGAGAAACAGGAGCAGAGCAGGAATTTGCTCGCGGCACCGCCCAGCGTGCTCCTTTTTCCCTCTTTTTTGCCCTCTGAAGCAGCCTCTTTAGGCAGCAGGATTCCAGGCGCCTCCCCGAGAGCCAAAGGGAGGCAGGAAAAGGCCCTCGTTGCGGAGCTGCTCCGCGGAGCCTTCTCCCCACGTGTGCAAGAGCCACTGGAGGAAGTGGAGCCACTGGCCTCGCTCTCAGCGACCCGCTGGGTGCTGCCCAGGGGGATAACGGGTGCCCCCCGAGGCACCCTAAGGATCCCCTGGGAATACACAGCAGCTGGGGACCCCTGGGGAGCCAGGACAGGCCCCACGCTGCTCCCGTCGCAGCCCCCCTGCATTCCCGCCTTGCTGGGAGCCTGGGCTGGAGCGGCAGGCGGGCGCTAAGGAGCGGTGCGCGGGGGCAGCGGGAAAAACAAAAACCACAAAACACCTTTATTTTCTCAAACAGGCTCACAGCAAAGGCCCAGCGCGTTTCCATGCCCCAGCTGTAGGAAATACATCCCAAGAAGAGAAATAACTTAAGTGGAGCTCGGGTTCTGCAAAACCAAGGGGCAGCAGTGCCCTGGGGCTGTGGCTCCGGGAACGCTTGGAGCGGGAGCTTCCCGGCGGCCGGCACCGGTGCCCATGGGGAGGAAGCTCCGAGGGGTCCGTGCCCTGCCCTGCAGCGGGATGTCCCCAGCCTGGCCAGGAGGGATCCCAGGAGGAGCAGCAGGGGCTGGGACACCCTGTGGGGCAGTGGCCGCGGAGGGGACGAGCCCATGGCCGGGAAAGGGGGACGTCCCCGCGGGGGGCAAGAGCACCAGGGCCCTCACCCCACGGTGGTGCCCGCGGGCAGCACCCTGGAGCGCAGTCGGGCACTGTGGAGGCCACGAGACGTCCCCGTGGCTGCGGTATCCCCAGGGAGTCCACCCCAGTCACCACGGGCAGCCCCAGGGAGCAGGGCAGGAAGATGAATCCTGGTCTGGGAACGTCGGAGATTCCCTCCAGGGATCTTTGGTAAGAAGACGGGCCCCTGTGAGGGGCAATGAGCCCTAGTGAGGGGCAACACTGGGGCCAAGCCCAGGAGCTGGGTGGCACTAGCAGCAGCCACCCCGGTTTGGCTTTATCCAGGTCATCCCAAGGAAAGCTTGGAGCAGCAAGATAGCCCAGCATCCGCAGTGCAGGAAGGGACCAGCGCTCCGGGCTCACCCCAGCTTCGGGAGCAGCCCCTCCTCTAGGATAAGGGGCAGGGGGATAAGCCCCCCTTTTTCCTTGCACAGCTCCAGGCCCCTTAAGGCAGGGGACAATATTCCAGGGAAGTCTTTAAGGCGCCGGCTCCCCCCTCGCCAGCCCCCCCGTGCCAGGGGAGGAGGAGGAGGAGGGAGCGAAGAGCTGTCAGGTCATGTAGCGGGTGACGGCGCGCAGGGCGTAGAGCAGAGCCGCCTGCAGCCGGGCCTCCAGCAGCAGCAGGTTCACGTGCACCTGGCACGCGAGGACAGCGGGGTCAGGGCACAGCGGGGACACGGCCCCTCGTCACCCCCCGGCACAGGGCGAGGGGACGCGCTCCCTGCCCGGCTCAGCGAGGACAGGGGCCGGCACCTTCTCCGAGTGCTTGAAGTGTCTCCAGAACTGCGCGTACATCCGCTTGGTCGTCTTCTCGGGGTAGCAGGCCACCGTCTTGATGTAGATCTTGAGGCTGCGCTCCAGGAGCTGGTTGACCTCCCCGTAGTCATAGTCATCGTAGCTGTGGGAGAGAGGAGGCCCCGTTACTGCCAGCACAAGCACTGCCACCGGGGCCCTCCCACCGCATCCACTGGAGCCCCTTCCCGGAAGGTTGTTCCCAAGGGAGGAGCGTGGTGGTGGCAGCTGGGCTGCCACCAGACCCGTGTTGCAGCCCAGCTCCCGGCTTCCAGCCACACGCTTCCTGGTGACACCAAGGAAGAACAGGCTGGCCGGGACCGTGGGCTGCTCCGTTGGTCTCTCCTGGTGACCATTAGGGTGGCTGGACCTACCCCCGAGCGCAGCCCTTCAGCCACCCTGCCAGGTGTGAGCACCCAAGGGTGCCCACAAACACCTTTCCCCACCCCTGCGAGCACCCAGCACCGCTGGCCTGAGGCTCTCCAGAAAGGACAGAGCCACCAACACGTGTCCCTCTCCTCTGCACTTTACCACACACAGTCCTAAACCCCCAAGAGCATCCCCAAGCACCTCAGCCCCCCGCTCCCCTTCCCCCTGCTGGGCTTGTCAGGCAGGATTCGCACCCGGATGCTGTGCATCCCGGAGTGCCCGGGCTCCTGGCGCAGCTCGAGGGCACCGGGCGCCTACCGGATGCCGAAGATGCAGTGCACGTAGTTCCAGATGGCCCTGCGGAGCACGGAGGTGTCCACGCCACAGTGCATGGCGATGGTGTTGTACGTCAGGTTGTAGACCACCTGGAACTTCTCATCCAGGAGCTGCCCCACATCGGGGTACAGGCGGTTGATCAGCGAGTAGCCGTGGTCTTCCCAGGTGTAATCCTGACGGGAAAAGGCTGCTGGGATGGGAGCTCTACAGGCGAAACGCAGGGTCCCTTGAGAGGCAAGGGACCCAAGTGCCTGCAGATCTCGTGCCCTGCCCTTCTCTGGTCCCCTTTCCCCAATCAGGCAACCCACACAGGGGCACCTCTGCCCACACTCCTCTGGGCAAAGGCTCCCAAAGGCACCAGCCCATCGCCCCGGGCCCCACGGGCACCCACCTGTGCACGGAAGGTGGGGGGCGCCTGCTCGCCGCGGCGTGTGAAGTCCTTGTAGCCGAAGGCAGGGTCCTCCACGAAGCAGAGCACGCCGGGCTGCAGCGCCTGGTCCGCGACATCTGTGCGACACCGCCGTGAGCGGGGCCTCCCGCATCCCTGTGTCCCCTCCCGCGGAGCCTCCCGCGTGCCCGCACCCGAGGGAGCGACCAGCAAGCTCTCCGTCTTCTCCATCTCGAAGCGCGTCGCCATCTCCTCCTGCGTGACGCCCTCCTCCTCCAGCGGGCTCTCCCGCAGCAGCTTCATCCTCTCCATGAGCGCCTCCACCTCCCGCGCGGCGTCTTTTCCCTGCGGGGGACGGGCCGAGGTCGCGGAGGGCCGGCGGGCACCAAGCACCGCGGCGCACGGACAGCTCGCCTACCCCCGTGCCCTCGTCGCGGGCAGGGCTGCGGTCGCCGTGGGGCCCCTCGTCCTGCTCCGCCTCGGGGTTGATGCCGCAGCCGAAGACGAAGGAGGCGAGTGCGTGGTAGTGCGCGAGGAGCACGAGCGCCTGCACCAGCTCCGCCAGCGACCAGCTGTTCTCCCCCGTCTTCAGGAGCGCCTGGAACCGGGACGCGCGCGGGGTTTGGCGCCGCGCGCAGGGGACAGCCCTGGGGGACACCCCCATCCGCCCGCAGCGGGACAGCCCCGGCCTCCACCTCCAACCCCCCTCAGCCCCCAAAGCGCCGAGAGCCCGTCGGGAAGCCCCCGAAGCGGGCAGGGGGATTCGGGAGGCGAGGCTGGGCGGCCGCGGGCCTCACCTCGATGTGCTCCTTGGTGACGAGCCAGGGCCGGTGCGCCAGCAGCTTGTTGAGCTCGTTGAGGCGCCGCAGCTTCGGGGGCGCGCGGGGCAGCCCCTGCAGCCAGGCGGGGTTGCCCCCCGCCCGCAGGAACTCGGCGCCGTGCAGCCCCACCAGGTAGGAGCACTGGTGCCGCGCGGCCGCCTGCCGCGGAGCGCCCGCTCAGGACACCGGCACCGGCCCTCGGCAAAGCCACCGGCCCCCAGGGCCTCCCCCGGTGCTCAGGGGCCCAGCCTGGCTCTTTGCATCCTGCCAGCAGCAGCCAAGGCCCCCCGGGAGAAGGGGCTGGACCATGGGGCCACCGCAACGGCCAGCGTGGCCACAAGGACAAGCCACGCGCCCATGTTGTCCCCTGCAGCACATTGGGAATGGGGTGACAAGCGGACGGGGATGGTGCCTAAAGGTGCTTGGCGTCCCCATGAGCAGGTCCTGGCAGGGGACACGTTTCACCTGGGAGGCCCAAACCCCTCCTGGTCTTCGGGCCAGGACCCCGGGCGAGGGGCTGTGGGAGCCGCTGGGACAGCGGGGTCCCCAGGGGCCACCCTCCGTCCCTCTCACCATGATGGCGATGTAGTGGCGCTTGTGGTAGGGCAGGGGCCCGTCCATGCAGAGCAGTAGGCGCTGTGTCTTCCAGAAGCTGCTGAGGTACTGGGGGTGCAGCCCCATGACGGTGGCCACGTTGTCCCCCCTGCCCGCTGCCACCCAGGCCTCGAGGCAGAGCTGCCGCCGGCCGCGCTCGGCGCCTTCCCGCAGGATCTGCGGCGACACGGAGCACTACGGCCGCTGCTGCCGGAGCCCACCCCGGCGGGGACGGCTGCGCCCCATCCCATCCCATCCCGGCGGGAACGGCTGCCCCCCTGGTCCCGGTCCATCCCGGCAGGGACAGCTGCGCCCCGGTCCTGTCCCGTCCCGGTGGCGAGGCCGGGGATCGCCATCTCCGCGGTGCTCTCACCTCTTCCGCAGGGATGAAGGCGCTGGGGCCCCTGCGCGGCTGCCCTGGGATTTCCACCCCTCTCTCCTAGGAAAGAGGGAAAAGAAGGGCTGCAAACACAGCTGCAGGAAGAGCTGAGGTGCCACCATGTGCCAGCAGGAGGGGGGACGTGGGGCCGGCCCAGCTGCTCTCCCTGGAGCACCCAAATGCAGCCCCACTGATAACTGCCCCCCGGCGCCTTCTGGAAACCCGGGGAGAGAGAACTGGGCCCCTGGTTCTGCCCACGGGCACTCGGCTCCACGCACAACGTTCAGCTCGTTTTGAGCCACCGCAAAACAGTCCCAGGGTCAGGTGTGAACCCCAGCCCTTTTCCTTCCAGAGAGACGCTCCAAAAACCCACTAAAAGAATCTCCAGCTTTACCAAAAAAAAAGAAACTACCCAGAGCTTCAAGGCCGGTGAGGCTGAAAACGGCGGGTGCGGCAGGGGCCGAGCTCTGCAGCTGGGCACAGCAGGAGCAAAGCCGGGGCTCGGGATGCTCCGGACGCGAGTCAGGCTCAGCTGCCTCCTCCACGGCAGCCTCTGGCTCACGTCCAGCAGCTCTGGGGCCACGGAGGCTGTGGAGGCTCCCGGGGCCCTGCGGAGGCCCCTCGGGATGGGGAAAAGGGGGAAGCGGAGCCCGAAAGGCCGCCGGGAGCGGAGCGGGGGCGTTACGGCGGCCCGGGGCGGCATTTGCAGGCACCCTATGGTCACTGCCCGTTCCCGGTGGACACGGGCGCTGCGGCCGGGCAGGAGCCGCCGGCGGGGACAGCAGCACCGACGCGGGGAGGACGGGCATGGAGCAGGGCGCGGGCGGTCCACGGGGCGCCCGGTGCCACCAGGCAAGGCCCGGCCCCGAGCCCAAGGCCTTGGCAGCTGAGAACGGGCAACTCGTGTCACGAATGCCACAAGGGCCAAGCCGGCGGCCAGGGGGACGAAGCGGCCCGAGCCGCAGCACCGCGTTCCCGAGCCGCAGCACCGCGTTCCCGAGCCGCCCCGAGCGCGGGGCGCCCCGGCCCGGGGGTCCCCCCTTACCTCGCCGCCGCCGCGCAGCGCCCCGCAGCCCCGGTACTCGGCAGGCGCGGGCGGGCAGCACTGCGAGCCCGCCAGCAGCATGGCGGCACCGGGGACCGGCGGCGGCTCCCGGACCGGGTCGGCGGGCCCGGCCGCACCGGCCTCCCGAAGGCTCCCGCTCCCGCTCCCGGTCCCGCTCCCGGTCCCGCCGCCCGCGGCGCTTTCATAGCGCCGCCGCGGGCGGGACGGCCTTACCTCGGCCGGGACCCGCCCCCAAGAGCACTCGGCCAATGGCGGCGCCGGGGGCGCGGCCGCCCGCCAATAGGAGAGCGGCGGCGCGGGGGCTGCTGGGGGTTGTAGTCCGCGGCGGTGCGGTGAGGAGGCGGAGCGGGAGGGCGGCCGGTACCGAGGCCGGCCCGGAACCCGCGCCCGCTGCTCGAGGCTGGTACCGGAACCAACCCTGACGTGGTGCCCAGAGGCAGGCCTGGGGCCGGTGCAGAACCTGGGCTTCGTGCCTAGTTCCCGAGGCAGTCCCGAACCTGTGATTAGCGCCCAAGACCGGTTCTGGAGGCAGACATGAGCCTGGACCTTCTGCCCTGAGCTGGTTCTGGACCCTGTGCCCTGAGCCTGGTTCACAGGTCAGCCCTGAACCTGGGCTTTGTTCCCAGGGCCAGTTCTGGAGCCAGCCTGGAATCCAGGCCTCTGTCCTGAGTCAGTTCTGGAGCCAGCTCAGAACCTGGGCTTTATGCCTGGTTCTGGAAACAGCCCAGAACCCATGCACCCGCCCGGGCTCGCTTCTGGAGCCAGGCTACAACCTGGACCTGGGAACAGTTCCCCAGCCAGCTCAGAACCCAGCCCTTGTGCCTGGCTCTAAAACCTGCCCAGAACCTGGGCCGGGGGTCCTGCCCGGTACTGCCCAGGGCTGGTACCGGAGGCAGTCCCGAACCCGCTCCTTGTGCCCAGAGCTGCTCCTGGAGTGGTTCTGGAGCCTGCCCAGGACCCCTTCACAAGCTGCGGGCCAGTTCCGGAACCAGCCCAGAACGTGGGCCTCATGCCCAGCGTTGTACCTGTTTGGGCCCACAGCCGCGGTGCCGAACAGCCCCAAAGAGCAGCCTCCCCTGGGCTGGGGGCTTCACCGGCACCCAAGGAGCTGCCCCAGCTCCTTCTCCGGGAATAACAAGTGCGGGCGGCAGCAGAAACCAGGGAGAGGAGGAAAAAATGGGGAGGAAAGTGAAAAAAAACAAGCCAAGAGGCGGCAGACAGCGGCGCTGATAACAATCTGGTGCCGCCTGACAGGCGGCACGCGGCAAAGTCCAGCAAACAGCCCGCGCGGCGCAAACAACTCCGGCTTCACCCAGCAACAGCCTCCTGCGGCTCCGGGAGCCCCGGCCGCTTTGGGACTCCTTGCTTTTAATTCCACGCGCATGGAAGCGGGGACGGAGGCTCCTGCAAGGCGCCAGGTGCCCCCCGTGCAGCTCCGGTTCCTGCTTTGGGAAGCACCCAGCTGCAGGAGAACCGGGGCCAGCCTCAGCAGGACGGGGCTGCACTGCAGAGCCTGCGGTAACCGCAGGGACCCCGCGCAGGCTGCAGCGGTTCACGGGGTAACGAGGCCTCGCGGACGCTCCAGAGCAGCTCCCGAGCCGCAGCCCCGAGCCGCAGCAGCCCTGGCGCAAGCTGAAGTGCAAAGCTCGGTATTTTGGCTGCTGAGAGCGATCTAAAGTAATTACTGGGGGGAATCTCATGGATTTAGCCCATGGCTGCTGCCTGCGCAGCCCCCGGGGACCGTTCCCAGCGCCTGCAGCAGCCTCAGCACTTTGCCCAGCCCAGGTGCCAATGCTCCTTGGTGCGGGGCACTCGGCACAGGCCGTCAGCAGCTTCTCCACACTCTGCTTGGCAAGCGGGGACCTGCTGCCTCCTTGGAGCCCGGGGGCACTCGTGCTCGGCGCTGGCCCTGGGAAAAGGGGGGATAAAAACACTAAAATACTCCCTGAGCCTTTGCATTAGGTTAAGCGGCCCCAGAGGGCAGAGATGGAAGGCAGGGGCAGCCCCGAGAGCACGGGGTTATTTTGGCCCCGCGCGGGGCTCCTGAGCGCACGGGCTGCCGCTCTCGCCCAGCCGTGCGGTCCAGGACGCTCTGCAGGAAGGAGAGGCAGATCGCTTAGATCAGCGCCCTTGCAGCAAACAGCCAGGTCGCCCAGGGACAGCCGCCGCTTTCCAGCTCCCAGCCAGGCCAAAAGGAAAAAAAAAATAAAACCACTCCCAAAAACGCCAGGGCAAAGGGAGGCAGCCGGGCCCAGCGGGCCGTGCTCCTCTCCGCGTTGCGCGCAGATGGAAGCGTCTCCTTCCCGGCTGTCCCCGCTAGGACAGGGGCTGTTCCGGGCAAAGGTCCCGAGCGGGTGGACAGCTCTGGGAAGCGGCGGGCGGGAGCGTTGCCAGGCACTCCGGGAGGGAGCCCTGGGCACGGTCTGGGCTCACGCTGGGGCGGCAGCCCCGGGGCCTTTGAACTCCTGGGCCTGCCAAGATTCCCTAGGGAAGGAGGGAAAGGGCAGCCGAGCCTCGTGCGAAACCCCCCTGGCTGCAGCGGGAAAACACCAGCCCAAGGGCACTGCTCTCCTTTCCTGTTCCATGATCAGCAACAAAACAAGTTCCTGAAGTTTTAGAGGATTTTAAGACCCTTGGGGTGTTTTTCTTTAAAGACACTACGGCACAAACCTGGTGCCCTTCAGGGCACACGACGGGAGCCGGCACTCCCAGCAGGGCCCAGCAATTGGGGAAGGCCCCGCAGGGAACAGGTCTCTCCGCAATTAGCAGCGTGTTGAGTCACTTCTCTTCTACTGCAGGCACACATGTGGGGCAGCAAAGCGGTTTATTCGGGGGCCTATTAAACTTCCAGATCCGTAGAGAGGATCTGGAGAAAAAGGAGATGTTTTATTTGGGTAATTACTTAAAAACATCAAATCCTCTCAGATCCCATCTATATATATATATATATGGGTTTTTTTTTCATGGTACCCTGAAAACTCAACCAGCTTGAAGCACCTTGGCTACTGCTGATGCTGCAGCCTTTGAGCTCTGCATCTTCAGGATGGGGTGAGAAGGACGCCGGGACTAGGCGAGGGCTAGCGGAGGATCAGTTTGCTTAGACCTAGGGGAACGGGTCCCTAATGGGAAGCCTAGCTTGAACTCTGATGTCATTACCAGGAGGGTACAAAATATTCTTTTCAAGCACATTCAGCTACAGAGGATAGTTCGCAAATGCCTTGAAAGAATAATTGCAACTCTCCCTGCTTGCTGCAAATGAGTAGCCCCCTCATGCCCTACAGCGGTCTGGACTTGGAGGCCACCGGGCCAGGTTTGGGCCTCGCCCGTTTATAAATCTCCTGAAGATTCCCCAGTCAGCCCAGTTGCACTAACCCAGCAAGGCTGCAGGCACTAAAGGCTCCTAGCAGGATGTTCCTCCCTTGGCAGGGCCTGCGGCTACTCCACGGAGCCAAAACTCCAATGAATCCCACATGAAAACCCTGATGGCTTCCAGGTGGAAAAGCACCACATCAAAGGAACCAACCAAAGAAAGAGAAAACTAATATCCTCTCCTTCCTTCTTCCCTGGGCGTAGCACTCCTGGCTCACCTGCGAGATGATCCTCAGGAATGCCCACGGCTCTTCCTTCCAGCGGCGCTGCAGGCGCCTGGGACAGGGTGTCACCCTCCTTGGGCTGCCCTGACTCGGTTCCCCGGGGAGCTGCGTCAGAGGAGGTCACCCAAAATGCACCCTCTGTTTCCTCTCCAAGCGGTCTCAGCATGCACAGATCTGTCTCTCTTCACATGGGCATTAGAGGCCAGAAGATTGATGAGAACCATTCCCTGCTAGCTATTTTTCTTGCTCATGTTTAACTACAAATGTGGGTGTTTGGCCCAACGCTTTCCGAGGCTGCTCTCTGTGTATGGCTCTCGATTTTGGAGAACAGAAAAGGGAGAATGTTTGGAGCTAGAGAAGCTGTTGGGGCGTTTCTTCACGAGCTACGGTTTGCAGCTCCAAATGCAAACACGGAAATACTGGCCAAATTTGGGGTGACCACATTTTGGGCGACTACAAAGCTAGAAGCTTCTGAAAAACAAATGTCTTTCCCTCAAACAACTCTAATCTTGGCTGGGGGCACGACTCCCGAGACACGAAAGGTGCTTACTCACCTAGTCTGCATTTATGTCTCAAGAGAAGGCAAGTCCCTTATCCTCTCGTCCTACCAGGGCTGTGCTGTTTCTGTGCTCTTCAGGGGGAAGAAAACAGAGAGATCTCATCTGGAGCAGCCAGATCAGTCCCGGGAAGCTCCACGTATCCAAGTAACGAGAATCCTAGCAACAGGCTTGATTAGGAGGACTTAAAGATAGAAACAAAAGTAGGAGCAAACAATAGAAAATGCCATTTCATTCCCATACACAGCAAATCCCACAGCAGCGCCTGGTGCTTTGACCTGGCAGTCGCCAGCAGGAGACAAATCAGTTCCAGGCAGGGAAGGACAATTTTTTTTTTCTTTTAAGGCAAACAGAAAGTACCAGACACACAGCTGAGGATTTCTTTTTTTTTTTTTTTAAACACTTTTACATTTGTCAGTTTTGTACAAATCAAAGCATCCCTTTAAAATCTCCATTATTACAAACATACAAAGAAACAACGTTATTACTACAAATCATCAGCTACTCAACTGCAGAATCAATTTGTCACAATTAAAAAAACATAATAGTATATACAGGGCCTTTCTCCCTCTCCTTATTTCTGTATCCTGAGGGAAGCAAAAAAAGCAAAGCGCCCATTTAAAAAAAATCCCATCAATGCACCTCATTTTCTAAAAATATGTGAAGTATAAAATTAGGTGAGTATTTTCTTGCTGTCACACTCTGGCAAAGTGTAACTTTTTTGTTTGTCTTCCTTTTCACATCAGAAGTCTCTTTAAAAAAGAAAAAGAAAGAACAACACCAACAAAACGTGGCAGAGTGTCTGATGCTGCAGCGTACTCCTTCCATGCTGGAAGCCAACATCATCAAAAAAGTGCCTTTGAGTAAAGTTAACCTTAGTAACATTAAAAAAAAAAAGGAAAAAAAAGTCACAATCTCTAGTTAAAAGCTTAATAAAAACCCTGACAGAGCAGCGGGCCCTGTCTCAAGGGCAGTGTCTGCTTGTCACCACATACCTCCGGTGCCGCTGCGGGCTGTGTTCATTCTCTCCTCCTCTGCCCCGAAGGTCTCCAAACCCTGAGATGTCTCTTTGCACCCTGAACGGAGCTCGGGGTGCCACCGAGGAGCCTTCCTGGCAGCTCCGGAGCTGTGCTGCGCCTCCCCGCTGAGAGCGGGCGCCCTCGCTGGCGCCGCGGCGCAGCCGGGCTCGGTGCTGGCGCGCGCCGCACGCGCCCTCGCTCCGAGGACTCTCCTAGCCCTTTTGTTCTGCTGCCTTTTCCTCGGCAGGGAGGAACGTCTCCGGAGCGCCCCCAGAAACGCTTTCTGCCTTGGGTCGCTGCCTGAGCAAGCACTTCCCTGGAGCCAACCTGGCCCCGACTTCTGCAGCTGGAAGGGAGCGACGGGGCAGGGAAAAGGGGGAAGAGGGAACCTGATCCAGGGACTGCAGGGAGCAGAGCAATATCCAAGCCTTGCACTCTCCTTCAGCCTCGTGTGAGGAAAGGGGAGTAAGAGAAGTTCAATCACCCCAAGCTGTGAAAGTCACCAAAGGCCACTAAGCAGCTGGGACACCAGGAGGCACCAGGTGGGTCTGCATCATTCTGCTCTGGCTCCCAAAACCCCAAACCAAACCCCACAAAACCAAGCGGACAGCGTTGCCAAGCTGACACAGGAAAAACAAAACAGCAGTCCTCCAAGATAAATACACAGCCCCCCTTTTGGGAGCAGCTTCAAAAAGACGAATCAACCGTTCTCAGCAGCGACACGACCTTCTGGTAACATCTGGTGGGCTGGTGATTATCGGCTTCCTTTTGAAGAGGGAACAGTTCAAAAAATAAAGCTCCCCCCGCGCACGGCTCTGATCTGCGTAACAACTGGCCACAGCTATTGCCTCTGAGCAGCAGGTTCGAAACCAGCAAGAAGTCTCTAACGCAGCAGGTTCCTGGTTGCTATAGAAAGGGCTGGCAGTGGTAGAAACCGGTTAGAAAAGCGCTTCTTCCAGAAACCCACCGGGAATTAGGGCGGCTGGGACCTCTCCCCATGGATCACCATGGTGCAAACGGTACTCAGCGGGTATCGAAACCAGACACACTCAAGCATGCTGTCGAAAGGCAACACACACCAGGCGTTTCCATCAAGTCCACAGCAATGGGATAGTGAGAAAAAAAAGTGAGGTTTTGGCTTCCAGCGATCAGGCAGGCCTCCTAGACTCCTTGGCTAATGCTGGGGAAAGCTCCCAGAGTGGGGGTTTGGTTTTGTTTTTAAGGGGAGGTTATTGCTCCCGACTTCTCAGGCTTTTTGCCCTTGGACAGGGCAGCTGCTTGCTTCAGGAGTTCTCTGTTCTTGGCCTGGAAACACAGTGAAAATGGGTATTTTAATGGCACGGATCATGGTTAGTTCTCGGGATCCTAGAGTTGCCTGGACAGGCGCTGCTGGCCCCGCTGCGTGCAGAGGGCAGACGCTGCTGTCCTGCACCGCAGCACAAGCTCAAGGCCAGCACATCAGCTCTACCACCTAGGAAGGGTTCGTCCCATCCCTTCCCCAACAAATTCCCCACTGCTGCGGCCGAGGAGGAGGCTGAAGGCCAACAGCTTCCATTGTGCAACGCGACAAACGCCAAATTCTCATTAAACCAGCTAAATGCACTTGTCAACACCACCAGGACTGGCTTTTCTTCCTTCTCTTCCCCTTTTACCAGCCACCCTGTTTTGACAGGTGGACACCCTTGCCTCCCCCCATGAACAGACAGACAAAATAACAAACAACAACAGTACATTAAGAAAGTGAATCATGTGAAGACTTCAAGGCACCTGCAATACACCGAGAGGATTTGAACTTTTATTTTGGAATTAACGAAGAGCGTTTCCAGAGCCTCAGCATCAGCTGAAGTAAAACACTCGGACACCAGAGAGAACAAGTTCTGGGCAGTCCCATTCCAAGCTGAGTACAAAAGAGCACAGCGGGCGACGGACATGCACAGCCCTGGAATGACAGGGCCTGCGGGCAGACTTGCTCATATAACCGATGCCGCCTCTTTCCTTTTAGGATTGAGCAGGTTCTAAGGCTGTTGGAAGGTGCCTGACACCTTTTGAGGCTGATGTCCTCTTTTAGCTGCAGCAAAGGCAGTGCCAGTATGTGTTGTCCCCCACTCTGTCACATACACCCTGAGCTACCAGCACGTCTCGCCCTGGGGGGCCACTGCAAGGAAGGAGACCGGCTCCCAGTTAGACCTTGACTTTGTGGCCAGGGCTGCCAAGAAAGGCAACCAAGCACGTTGAGATACTGGATGACTACTCAGAATTGAAGCAAGAACAATTCGTTCTTTGCAGGTCATTCGAAGCTGTGACAGGGAACCAGATCTGGGCTGAAATGCAGCACAGATTCAAGAAGGCAACACAGAATGAGAGCAGGCTCTGGTTCTCATCAGTTCCTTGCTTACAAACCAGTGCTGCCCAGCTAACAAGGGGCAGGACGTATTTCCAGCCCTCTACACACCCCAGAAAGATAATCCAGCCTTGGGACAGACTTAAATTGCTTACAAATGCAAGCTGTGAAGAGGCTCTCAAGGGCACGAGCTATCTGACAGAACCTGCGGTCTCCAAAACCTACCCTCTGCTCTAATAATTAACTTGGGTGTGTGCTGATGGAGGAGGGGCTGGTTTTCTGTGTGAATACAGACCTATTTTCTTACTGACTCCCATTTTTCATTGCTAGAGCTTTAGATCATTATAAACCTCACCGTAATTAAAGGGTGCAAAGTTCATTTCTGTGTCTGATTCCTTCCCTGTAACCAGTTCCCCTTTGACCCCATCTCTTCAGCAGCTCACAGCACATTCATGTTGATAGTCTGTCTGGTATTTCCATGGCCATGACAGGAATCCTGCTCTCCCTGTTCCCTCAAGCTCAGGGACTTCTTTATTTGGACTACGCAGACACGGTTTTTAAGAGAACTGTGGGTTGTTTCTTAGGCTTTGTTCTCTTTGGTTACTGTCACATAAATCACACTAAGAGCTACATGGCACAGGGAGCCGACACAGGTTTTGCAGTCTGGATAAACAGGCTGAAACCTGATTCTGGCAGTCAGTGAAATGAGTTTGGAGGTTCCCATCTAGTCTGCAGTGGATACAACAGAGCACCGTGAGTACAGTAAGGCTGAGCCCAAGCAGAGAGCAGCAAGGAGTCTATAACTAGGGCTGAAGGTGCACTGCAGCCTGGTACAGAGCTGTGTGGGGGCTGGCCTGGCACAGCAGGGAGGCTGCAGGGCTGAAGCGGCAGCAGAGCTGCATGTGCAGAAGCTCACGAGATGTTCTGCTCAAGAGTGTCCTCAGTCACTCCTGGGTACAGTGATGCTCGGCAAATTAAAACAAAAATGCTGTCACCTGTAACTGCTCCATGACCTCCTTGTGCGTCTTCTCCATTTGGTTCATCTTTGCCCTCATCTGCGACTCCTGGTACTGCAAGTCAGCCTTCAGCTCTGTGATCTGCAGGGAAACCAGCAAGGAGCACGTGAGTGGGAAACGAGCCTCTTCACCCCAGATATACCCTGCCACAGAACAGGCATCTACAGACATTGCCTGATACTGGAGGAGACTGTACAGAGGAGCAGGACTCCCAAAACCCCAGGCCGGAGCTCTGCTGCCTCTCTGCACAGAACAGCACAACCTTTCCTGGCCTTGCTCCCATACAGAGTTCTTGCAGACAGTGGTCAGAAAACAGCCTCTTATGAAACAAGGCTCTTCTGGGAGGTGGGGAGCGGTCCAGGAAGTCTCTTAAACTTGGGAAAGGAGGCAGAAACTTCGTTGTTCAGCCCAAGATAAAAAGCCAGACTCTTTTTGGGGATGATCTGCCTGGGCTCTGTCAGCATGCTGGGGAGGAGGTGAGCCAGGGATGGTACCTTCTTCTCCTTCTCCAAAATCATCTGATCCTTCTGGTGCAGCATCTTCTTTAAAGTAGCCACCTCCTCCTTCAGCTGGGCAATGATAACAAAGTGGTCGGTGCCAGGAGAGTCGAGGGCGAGGTCTGGAGAAAAACTGCAGCAAAGAACAGGGAGAGACTCTCATCATGACCCCTTCTATTCACCAAGGCAGAGAAACTCCCACACGGATCCAAGGAGAACGGGAATCACTTTGTGACGCACGCTGGGTTCACCATCCGTTGGGGAAGAGCTACCACCATCTCTGCCCTGGATGCTGCCCAGAATTTGGGAAACACATGATATGATGGACAAAAAGGGATGTTTGCCATATATCAAGCTGTATCACTGCATGGTTGGTAGGGAAACGGGACCGCTATGGGTATTCTGTGACCATCAGGCAGAGCCTGTAATTATCACTCAGGTGGCAGTGATCCATTTTCAAGCCAAAGAGTCAAGAACAGCTATCAGGCAGCTAAGGAACGTTTATGCAACTACCCAGGAAACGTCTTCACGTGCAGGCAGTCCATTGGTGTAGAGCAAAACCTGTCACTAGATGTAAATAAACATTCGGATAGGGAGGGAACTCGAAAGAGAAACAAATAGCCCTTGTGCTAAACAAACAATGTAAAGGGAGACACCTAGATGAGAGTCAGCACTGTCCTCAGCACAGAAACTGGGAGAAAACAAAAGACGTGCTGGGCTTTTGTATTGCCATTCTGCCCTGACGTAGCAAGTCAGGGTGAAGCTGCATTGCCACTTGAGAAAGGTCTCTATTCAGGAAGACATAGAAACAGCTGGAGATACAGGCATGTTTCCAGACACAGTAAGTTTAGAGCCAGGTGCCCTAAACTTAAGTGACCAATGAAGAGTTTCTCTGCATGAGACACCTCCTGAGTAACTCCCAAATCTCCCTGAACCGGCCAGGGCTGCAGGCAACCAAGTCTCCTGCTACAGGAGAGCTTGGTATCTCCAGACACGATACGGAGCTCACCTGATCCTTCCCTGCCTTCTTTCCCTTGCCACTGCAATGATGAGCCTGATTTTTATCTTTCAGTGCTAAAGGGGCAGCACACTCCCAGCCACGCTCACCTGATCCCGGTGTGTAAAAGTTCAACAGAAATAATTAAAGCAGCAAACCTTCACCTGAAAGATTACCTGTAGCTTGGCCTTTATCAGAGAGCATTGCTGCCGTAAAGGGGCAAAGTTACCTGAAGCTTCCAGAGCAGGTCAATATATGTCCTAGAGTCCGTGTTCTGCATTACTACTGGGGAGGCAGCATCCTGAGGAAGACATGTTCTGAACTCCAACAGTGCCTCCCTCAAGCGTGCTGCTGTCTCTGTGCGCCCATTCCCTTGTCCATAGAACAAAACAGGGCCCTGGCAACTCACCCTGCACAGCAGTTTGCTCTAGTGTCTGGAAATAATCCATTTTCTAATTAAAAGCATCGTCTGCATTGATTGGATGTGCTAGCAAAGAGCTGACAGGAGAAAAGGCTCTTCCCACCCTTGTGCTGGGAACGTCACTGGGAATCTGCAGAGAGAAACTAAGCAGGGGGCAGCTTGGCAGCTCTGAAAGATGCATGACAGCCCCCCCCGGCACTGAAGGAAAAACCTGAGCTCAGCAACAGAGAAACTCGGAGCAGAGGGGCAAAGGGAAGAGCCTCGCACAGCTCAAGACTCCGTCTATTGTCTCCTGCAGCCAGAGCTCACTGACAGCCAAGCTCGCACCGCAAGACGTGGCAGGTCTCCAGGTACAGCCGGTGTAACGCTGTGCTTGCCGCACGGTGTAGCTCGAATGCAGAAGAGGCTCCTGTGTGCACTGGAGAAGACAACCTCCCTTTTAAAAGCTGCTCCCAAGCACTGTGTTCCCACAGCAGAGGCTCTGCAGCATGAGGGCGATGCCAGATGCTCCAGCGCTTTTCTGTGTGCTACTAATGGTAGCTTTAATTCCCTACGCAGTGCAGATAGGCTGGGAGAAAAATAATAATTAAAGAAAGCGTTCCTCACTGTATCCCTCTGGCTAAACCCAAATCCTTGCTCACACTGTTCCTTTGCCCAGGCAAGCTCCCCTCCTGCTGCATCCCGGGGTGCTAAAGAGCGCCAGGAGATGCTCTCATTTCCCGGAGCAGCTCAGGCGGGAGAAACTCCCTCCCCGTGGAGCAGGAGAGGCAAGAGCTGCCTCTGCCACCCAGCGGGGAACACAAAGGACACGCAGGCCCGGAGCCCTTCCCGGAGCAGCTCCATGCCCTACCTTTTCCAAGGAGCTTGTCCTACCTCTGGGGCATGCAGGAATCGGGAGCAGTTGGCTGGCTCAGAGCACCAGCCTCCTCCTGTCAAGTACGTGAGCACAAGCAGGTATTTTGCTGTCCCACTGCTGCAAAATGCACCCTCAAACACATCAAGGTGCAAATTAAAAGGAAGGAGCTATTTTTCCCCCTCCTTTCTCTGAAAGGGTGACAAGTCATTAATGAAAGGTTTCTCTCCCTTTAATCTCACATTAAGGAGTGAGACTGGGACTCCAGAACTGGGAAGGAAAACTGCCAAATTCAAGTCACTCCATTCCTTGAACCAACAGATTAAAAATAAACAAAAGCCCTTCCCCCTGCAAATAAATTCCATCCCAAGGATTCCGGCTCCGTTGGGAGAGGTCCCAGGGACACGCTCTCCACATCTGAGCAGCCTAGAATTCATGCCTCTAATTAAGGTGAATTGATGAGGCTCCCGTTGCTCTCAATGGAGACAGGGGAAAAACAAATGGAGCTTTTCCAGAGGCACCTGCCTCCCTATTGCACAGAACACAAACAAAATGACCGCCTTAAACTCAGCACCTGTTAAATGGCTATAATTAGGCAAGATAAATGCCATGCTTGAAGATTTTGCTGTTTGAGGGAGGCCAGTGTAAAAGTGCATGTCCTGGGCTGACTGAAACACAGCACCCAAGACAAAAACCTCCTCCACGCACAAAATTTCAACCAGACCACTGAGAGCCAGCAGCTAAACTTACACTTCTAAGGACCTCAAAAGCAGAAGTGGTTCACTCCAAGTCCTGATGCTTTAAGCATAAGCCAGGATTTTCCTATGCAAATGAGAGTATTTTCATTAAATAAACTTGCTGCTCGTGCTTGCAGAAGGGCTGGAGGGCACTGGCAGAGCAGCATTGGATCAATCTCCAGAGCACAGGCATGAGAAGAACATCATCCACTCAGAAATATGAAAACAGAGCATACAGAGCTGAGGGACTTCAAGGGGGACCATGAAATCATTTCTGCTGCACACACAAGACAAAGGAGCCACCATTCCAGATAAGCTGGACCACGCTGGGGGTGATGTGAAAGTTAACGGAGCTCAAAAACGCCCACCTGAAGGTTGCATCAGAAACTGCCTGGAAACCAGGGCCAAGAGGCACTTGATAAATATTTGGAGCTGCTGTCAGCAGGAAAGAGGTGCTAGTTGTGTAGCCCACTCCAGAGCACTCTGCTGATGGAAACAAACTGTGCGGCTGCTCCCAACTCTGTGTTCAACTGGTGAACCCGACTTCAGCCCGCTCTGGGGTGGACAATTTCATAGAAAAACAGTGAAAGAAGGATTTTTTTTTCTGAGGAGAGCCATCCTCACAAAAAGAAAATAATAAACAACCCCAGAAACACACTTATGGAATATATTCTGCTCAAGAAATGCTGCAGTATGTCTATTTAAACCAGCCAGAGCTCTTCAGTAGGTGCTAGAATTACACAGTTTGTCAGTGGGATTTATCAAAGAAGTCAGTGATCAGGACCATGGCCTAAAACCGTGGCAGAAGTCAGCCTGATAACATCTGATACAAGAGCAAACAGAAAAGAAGGCATTTGTTTCATCTAGCATATGCTCCTGTTTTGCAAACAAACAGCTCAGCAGCTGATACCAGAGCACAGGACCTTTTGCTTCTTGGTTATTTTCAAGCCAGCAGGGGCATTAACATGAGTTCTTGGGTCTCAACCCAGGCAGGACTGAGCAGATAAAAATACCTGACACTGTCCTTGCCTGGGTAGCAAGAGCAGCAGGTGAGCGGGAGCCTTCCCAGGACTCCAGAGAGGAGCTGCAGCAACGTGCACGGGTGGCACCAGCTCTGCAGGCACCTGTCCCCTGTCCCTGCTGTCACTCTACTAGCATTAAAGGCCAGCAGGAGAATCCCCTGATCGCTGCATGCCCACTTGCAGCTCCCAAACCACTGCTAACCCTTATTGTCGTCCAATTTGTAATGGAAAACACCATTCAGATGCTGAACAGTCTTGTAGACCACTGTGCAGGAATTGCTGGTCTATAGAATTATTTAAGTTCTCTTTCATTAGTGTTGCTTATATTAACAACCACAGATAAGAGGTCAATAGTTACCTATACGTTCAGTATCTCTGATCTTAAACAAAAGACATTCAAGGCAGATAGAAGCAATTCGTTACCAGTGACTGCAACAGCCCCTTTGGCACTACTGAACCTACGGGTCCGTGCTCCCAATTCACTGCTGTTTGGAAGGAGATCCATCGATAAGGACATTTTCCATATATGAGGCAATTCCCAGGGAGGGAGGGCAACAGGGGAGAAAGCAACAGGTGATCTCACTTCAGGATGTCAGTGCCGTGGGAAACAGGACAATGGTGGGCACCGAGACGCTGATGGGACACGGGCCACTGCGCCAGCGTGGACGGGGCACTCTGGATAGGGGGACAAAGCATCTCGGGAGAGGAAGGAACGCTGAGAATCAGAGAGGAAAGGGCGGAATGAAAATATGCACGTACAAGAGCGTAAAAGATAAATAAAAAACCCATCTCATTCTCCTGCTTCTGCTAGTGATTCCCACTCTGCTGCACATGCAGCCAGCACCAACACAACCCAGCAGGCACACTGACAGCAGAAGGGGGTTGGCTTCTTTCAATCAAAGTTCAGCCCTCCCTCAAAATGCAGCGCAGGGGCGGAAAACAGGAGGTGGGTCTAGATCCTGTTCTCCAAGGCTGGCATCCCTGCAGATCAGCCTAATAGCCCAGCAGCACAAAAACTGCAGACTTCAACCCTACAGTGCAGCCCACATCCATCCATCTTTCCCTGTAACGAGGATGAAGCTGAGCTGGCTGCAGGTTTTGTGACTGTTTGTAAGCTCAGGCAACAAGCAACCCCAGTTCTAGCAGGGACAGGCACTAGATATGCTTTTCTTTCTCAAATGTATGTCTAAAAGCCAAATAACACTGGTCTGACAGATACTGGAAAGCTGCTATGCAACCCCTTGAGATCCCAACACTTGAGATCCCAGTTCTAGCATAAGACCTTACTGTTATTTGCACAGAACTATTAATATAAATTAAGCAAAGACCACCCACCCACCCACAATTTCCCCATGTAACAGGCTCACCTGTCACCGTTGGCAGATATGGCATCAAACTTGGGCTTCTTCTTTGGGATTTCATTCTGAATAGAAGAGGTGGATAAGGTTTTCTGGCTAGAGAAACAAGCAAATTGCATGTCAGAACCCGAGTGACTTCCAGTCGAAGAGCAACAGATAAACATTCCCACTTACTTTGAGCCTATTAAAGCAAGATTCCCTAGTGCAAGAATGAATGATAAAGAATAAAAAAAAACATTCTTTTAAGCTTCAACTCTCCTTTAGCAAAAGACTAAAAATAAACATAAAACAATATGTCACTCAAATCAGTAGGTAGATGAAGAATTTATGCTTAAAAGCTGCATTTCAATCACCAGATTTTACAAACGTGTACAGGAAAGTTCAGTAAGTCAAATCACTACAAAGTACTGCCAGATTACAGGCTTAAGCCAGAACAGGGGGGCTTGCACACTAGCAAAGCGCGACTTAGGCAGGTTCTCCTGAGCAAGACAAGTGCCCCATGGCACCAGGGCCCCGGATACCTCTCCGAGTTACTTTGGAAGTGCATCTGAGGAGCGTGGGGAAGGCAGGTGTCCCGTTTGCTCACCCCAGAGGCCCTGCACGACAGAAGGGACTGTCAGGAAGGCCACGCAGGTCACCTGTTATAATGGCTGCCACTGCTGAGCCGACTGTACTGCTCCTTCTCCTGCAGGCCGGCCCGGGATGAGCTGCTCAGGTGCTTGCACTGCTCTTTGGTCTTCTGGAGGACCCGTTTATAGGACAGTGTGCATAACCAGCATAGCAGCTTTCCATCCACCTGCAAGACAAGAGAGTTGGAGGGAGAATTTCGTCTTACTTCCTGCCCAAAGCGCAACCACAGAGAGGACAAGAGGCATGATCGGGTTTGAAGATGAGGGGCAAACAAGCAGGGACTCAAATGGGATCCCCCAAGCACCCGGGGAGGCTAAGGACTGCATTTGGCTGGTGCAACACAGACTTATGAATCTACAGTCTTTCCCAAGCTTTGCTTTTGACTTCCCTATCACCTGTAAGGAACGATAAGCTGACTCCTGGGTGGGGTGGTTCTGTCAAAACAAAGCTCCACAACTGTACACAAAAGAGTATTTGGTCTCCAGAGGTTTCCTGGGGACTGAAACAACAAGGCTCTGCGCTCAAGGATGAGCAGCGGGAGGACAGTGCCCATCAACGCAGCATCCCAGCAGAGTAAAAGATGTCTAAAACATGCAAAAATCTGACCAGATCGCACCGTTTCAAGGATGTGCAGAAAACATGGAAGGGTTTTTTGGGTTGAGGAGGGGGGTGAAGGACATCCCTACCACCTCAGGCTACAGCATAAAGATCATTTTTCATCTGTTTCATCCAGCAGGTACCTTTTATTTTACAAAAAGGTCCCTTTCCATTTGCCATCCCACCCTCTCTTAGGCCACGTTCAAGAGGTCTTTTATCAGCAGACCTGGCCAAAGAGTAGAGGAGCTCAAAGATGAAACAGCTCCTGCAGCAAAGCTCTGCTCCAGAAAAGCATTTGACAGCTGAGAGCCACCCTCTTTCAAAAGGCTACAGACTGTGTGAAGAGAGACGCAGAGTCACTGTGATCACCCTTTTTACCTTTTCAGAGCCCATTTTAGGAAGTACTGACCTTCTTCCTATCATCCTTCCTGTCAAACGCACACTGCTGCTTGCACTGCTCACAGGAGTGCGGAGGCCCGTACTTCTTTTCAGAGTTAGTGCAACGCTGACACTTGTTTCCAATAAACGCCGCTATTATGTTGCAGTATTGGCAGGGTTTTGGCTTTTAAAAAAAAAAAAAGAACAAATTATAAAGCAGTGCTTTCTAATTACATTCATATATGATTCTTTCCTCATCTCCTTGTCACTTCAAAATCTTTATTTTGTTGGATGAAGCAAGCTGCAATGCTGAGCCAGGAGACACAGCTACATTTGGATTCCCGGTCTCTAGGTAAGTGTTTTTATATATTGCCTGGGTGTCATGGCTAATGTCCTATGAAATCTTCAGAAAACATATATCACTGAAATAGAATCAAAATCTCTGCTTCAGATTTCAGACAGGCAGGAAGAAAGATTTATCACTGCTTCCTCTGGCAGTCTCACTTTATATAGTCGTGTTCTTGTTTCAATTGGATATTGAATAGTTCATTTCCTGGCCTAAAATGATGCAGAGCTGCTCTTTTCTGTACTAAAAAAAAAAAGGAACAGTAAAAGCTCAACGCTTGAGGGAGCTGCTTATTATTGATCAGTCATGTTATTACAGCAGAGCCAGCACATAAACTGCTTTGGGATTCACTAGAATAAAGACAAGAGGGATTAAAGGAAAGGGCCTGGTGAGAACAAGCCCTGCTCACTTACTGTTCCGTAGAGCTTCACATTCTGAGCACACTTCTTGCATATTGTGTTGGTTTTGCTGTAAAGAAGAAGGACAGACCATTTTATTAACACTTCCCCACAGAAAATCTCCCTTAGGCTTCATGTCCAGCAGTAAAATCGTATCCATGTGCCCCAGGAACTCTGGTAACAACATGCATTTCCTATCCCCATCTGGTTGAGGATAATTTGCCAAAAAGTAGTATTACTAGGAGGGATATTTTAATTAAGGTGTCCCCAGAGGATGCCAGTTCTTTTGCCTTCACAAAGGCAGGAGTGTGGTCATCAGCTAATTGGTGGTGAACGTGATTCAGCACCAGGGACAACCTCAGTCCCGCAGGGAGCCTGCTCTGGACTGCAAACTAACGACAGGTTAGAACAGGGGAGTATTTGCGTAGCATGCACATGAGCGAGCACCTCACACCTCCTGCCCACGCTGTACTCATCAACAGGCCTCACCAACCCTTCCCCTGCAAGTTATATAACTTGCAAAAAGGCAGGCGCACAGAAAACACAATAAGTTAATCTCTGGATAGCAGAAATTAGATAAAAGAGAACTCTGGGGGAGATGCCTCTGTTTCCTTCTCTGAGGAAGGTAGCTGAGCACCAACCAAAGGCGAAAGTCAAGTGAAAGGTGCAAATCTAAGGATGTCGCGCAGTCACACCAACTTTCCCAGCACATTTCTGAAGGATAAAGGTCTTCCAAGTCTCCCACAGCAACAATGTGTGGGTTAAGGCTCAGGTGTTTCAGGTGAGGGGCTGCTGGAGATCCCTGGGTGTATTAGTTCTAAAGAAAAGCTCAGTCTGCACCATTCAACAGGTGTTTTTACCTTTCCTGTTGGAATTCAGTCCTGCAGTAAGTGCATTTAACGATGGGATGCGCAATCCGGCACTCCTAGAACGACAGGAAGCGTTTGGTGAGACACGGGGCTCGTCTGGCCGCGGATTCCCAAATCTCCCGCTGATTTCCACTCCCACTAGCCAAATCCAAGGGCTTCCCGCTGTTCTCACAAGGGCCGGGAGGGGCGGAAGGAAGGGCGTGTGTCACAGGTGATGCAGAAGTCAACTCAGCTTCCTAACTAGGGCTGGTTCCCGCCCGACGCCCACACACCAGGGCCGCGGTTGGCCTCACGTCCCGGGATGGGAGCGAGCAGCTTGCCCGTGGTTATTCACCCCTCTTCCCTCCAGCCGTTTCCCGGGTGCGGTTCCTCCATCCCGACCCTTCTCCCTGCCCCGTTCCTAGGGGGCTACCCCCCTACAAGCGGTATCACTGTCACCCCCAAACAGCCCCCCACTATCCCCTCATTAAACGGCCCCCAAAGTGGCCCCAAAAAACCACCCCCCCACAAGGGCCTTTCAGAAACAGCACCCCCCATACTTCAGTTTCACCCCAAACCCACACCGCCCATCACCCCCC
>NW_020455566.1:1437947-1446266 GCF_003342845.1 Nothoprocta perdicaria
GCTGCTGGCCCTGGCTCAGCGCCTCGAAGGGGAAGCGCTGGTGGCACTTGGTGCAGGCGTAGAGCGCCGCCATCCCGCCGCCGCGCTGACAGGCGCAGCCCGCCCCGCCCCGCCGCTCGCCCCGCCCCGCGCGGGCCTCTCCGCCCCGCCATTGGCCGCGCCGCACATCACTCTCGAGGAGGCCGCCTCTCATTGGTTTCTGCGGCCGTCACTCCAGGCAGCGTGTGGGGGTTGCACCGCCTTCCTCTCCCCCTCCCAGCGGCGTCGCGGGCGGGGTGGGGGGAGCGCTGACGTCACGCGGGGAGCGCTGCGCGCTCCGCGGTGACGCAACCTCTCCCCCCACCCGCCGCCGCCCACAAGGCCTTGCGGGAGGGGAGCCGGAAGTGGCGAGGGGCGGGAAGTCGTGAGGGGAGGGAAAATGGCGGAGGGGGCAGCGGGGCCGTGAGGAGGAGCCGAGGGGCGGGGGGGCAGGAACCGGGGCACGGGCCGCAGCACGGGCCTCCCGAGCGGCGAGCGAGGGCGCTGCGGTTGCTGCGCCTGGAGGAGGCCCAGGGCGGGCCGCGCTGCGCTCCACAGCTACCCGAAGGGGCGGTTGGGTTGGCCTCGTCTGCACCATAACGAGCAATAGGCTCAGGGGAAACGGCCTCAGGTTGTGCTGGGGAGGCTTGGGTTGGGTGTTAAGAGAAAATACACAGAGGCAGTATCCAGGGGAAGCGGTGCGGCACTTCCAGGCCGAGCTCAAGAAACGCGTAGGTGGGGCGCGTAGGGACACGGCTCCTGGAACGCCACGGAGTCGTTACGCTTGGGCTGAACCACCTTGAAGGGTTTTCCAACCATAGGGATTCAGCGAGCCCCAGCAAACCCACGCGGGAGAGCGAGGTGGAGACGAGGCCGTGCCCGAAGCCGAGGGAAGAGCTTGGCCCGGCCCTGTGGGCCTGGCGCTGCCGGCGGCCGCTGCCCACCCACTGGCCCTGAGCGTGGCCGGCGGCGGCACGGGCCGTGGGCAGCGCTGCTCTCATCCACATCGCGTTGCGGAGCATTTGCCCACGTTTCACCTTGCGGATCACATTGGCTCCCTGTCGAGTCCAGCACAGAACAGCCCAAACACGCAATATTTTTTCTTTCCTGGCTCGTTTTCCTTCAATCACAACATTGTCCGTTCCATGAGGCGACTCCAGGTGCCCCACATTTCCCATAGAACAAATAGGGGTTTGGAAGTGTTCTGGGGTCGCAAGCTCCCACTGTGCTCCAGGATGGAGCCCAGCCAGGTAAAACGGACACTTCCCAACCGGGTAAAACGGACACTTCCCAACCGGGTAAAACGGACACTTCCAGCAGCAGCAGCCCCCGCAGCTGCTTTCCACCTTGCCCACCCACCAACGCTCCCCTCTCGTGTCTCCAGGGTCACCACGACTTCTTGGGAAACTAATTTCCCTACCTTTCCTTACTCCAGGTCACGGAGCATTCCCAGTGAAGCCGGAGGGAGCCGCTCGCTGCAGTGCCCGCTGCTTCCTGAGGAGGCCCGGGGGAGCGTCCTGGCTCCGCCGCGTGGGTGTGCATATTAAACCGGAATTCTGCTCCGCTCGGCTACCTTGGGGACTGGTTATCATCACTGGGCAAATACACCGTGTGGAGGAGAAATACTTAATGTCGTGAAATGGGTTGCGTCGGGCTGGCTGCTGCCTTTGGAGGGGGAAACGGCAGGGAAAGCGGGAGGCAGAGCCGGGCTCGGCAGAGGGTGGCGTTAAACAACCCCCTCCTCGCTGCTCGGCGGCCGCGACGCTCCAGGGGGGTTTCTTGGGGAGAAGGGATGGAGGCGGAAGGCTGGAGCCGTCCGGTGTTCCCGGCTCTGCCCGTGCACCTGGAAAACGTGGACGCCACAAGGTGTTTGTGCCGTGAAATAAAACCTCCCCAAAGCCACGGGCTCTGCGGAGCTCTCGAGCGGAGGAAAAGGAACGATTCGCTTCAGAACGTGAACAGCGAACCTGCCAGAGCCGTCAGAGGTGCCAAGGGAAAAGCATTTGGCTAAGGAGAAACGTTTGTAAAGCTGCTACTGAGGGAAGCGAAATAAGAACCGTTAGGAAAGCCGCTGCCTCGGTGATTTTCCAAGGCAGCCTCGCTAGCGGCAGAGCGGCTTCCAGCTCCCTGTCGTGCAGGGCTCGGGATCGTTCTGGTCGTCCTGGATGCAGCCGTTTGAACCCAGAAAGCTCCGGACGCTGCGTTAAGCGGCCAAAGGGAGGATTCCTGCCTGCTGGGTGGCTGGTTTCGTCCTCCTGGAAGTCGAGGGCTCTGCGCTGTGTGCCCGCCGCCCCCGTGGTTCCGACCCGGCTCCGGAGCGGGCGGATCCGCCGCGCCGGCTCCCCGGGCGCTGCTGGAGTGCGAGCTCCGGCCCCGGGGAACCGACGTGCCTGGGGCTTTGGGGAGCCCCGAGGCTGCCAAACCCAGCTCGATTCAGCTGCTGTTCTCTGGCACTGCCTGTGGCTCTCAGTAAATCACTAACAGATAATATTTCCATATTCTGGCTCTGTTCGCGTCCTCTGCTTGCTGAATAATTACCTTGTTTTGCGCGAGCCGTAAGAGGTTCTCGCAGCTCGTTTATCCAGCGCTGACAGGGCGCCAGCCCCGGGGCGGGAGCACAGTTAGTGGCCACCTGGCACCGCCGCGGGCTCCGGCTGCCTCCGCAGGCGAGCGCGGCATGTGGGACAGAGCCCAGGGCAGGGAGCAGCCCAAGCCCGGCCTTTCCCAGGGAATAACCTCCTTGGAGCTGCCTTGGCGAGCGCGGCACGCCCTGGGTTTTGGGATGCGTGGTGAGCTTGAGCCTCCCCCCGCGCTGCTCCTTTCCAGCTGCGGATGCTCCCAAAGCAAGCAAACAACACGGCTCGGAGGAGCCGAGCGCCGCTCGCGGCCGCAGAGCCCGGCGGGCGGCCCTGCGCCGGCGCTCGGCCTCGGAACGGGCTCTGCCGCGCGGAGCCCGGCGGCGTCCCAAGGTTCCCAGGCCTCTTATGACATCCCGCGGGGCTGGGCGCTCCGGAGGCGCCGGGGAGCGGGGCGGGCGGCCCGGCCGGGGCAGGGGAGCCGGGCAGGGGGGAGCGGGGGTCCCCGCGCCAGGGGCAGCGGCCATGGCGGCGCTGAGCCGCCCGGCCATCGGCATCGACCTGGGCACCACCAAGTCCTGCGTGGGGCTCTTCCAGGACGGCCGCGTGGAGATCCTGAGCGACGCGCAGGGCCTGCGCAGCACGCCGAGCTGCGTGGCCTTCACCGAGGCGGGCCGGCTGCTGGGCCACCAAGCCGAGAGCCAGGCGGCCCTCAACGCGCCCAACACGGTGTTCGGCGCCAAGCGGCTGCTGGGCGCCGCGGCGGAGGCGCCGCCGGACGCGCGCCGCTGGCCCTTCCTCGTGCTGGAGGCCGAGGGCGGCCCGCGGCTCCGCGTGTCCTACAAGGGAGCCCAGAAGTCCTTCTTCCCCGAGGAGATCTCGGCCATGATCCTGGGGCACCTCAAGGAGGTGGCCGAGGAGCGCCTGGGCCGAGCCGTCACGCACGCCGTCGTCACCGTGCCCGCTCACTTCAACGACTCGCAGCGCCAGGCCACGAGAGACGCCGGCCTCATTGCCGGCATCAACGTGCTGAGGATCCTCAACGAGACGACGGCGGCGGCGCTGGCCTACAGCCTCCATCACCCCGACGGCCGCGAGCGCAACGTGCTCGTCTTCGATATGGGCGGGGGGTCCCTCAGCGCCTCCGTCTTCTCTATAGACAGGGGCGTTGTTGAGGTGAAAGCCACAGCCGGGGACAGTCACCTGGGAGGCGACGACTTCGACGACTGCTTGGTGAGCTTCTTCATGGAGGAGTTCCTGAAGAAGCACCGGGAGAACATCAGCCACGACCGGCGCGCCGTTTGGCGGCTCCGGGCGGCCTGCGAGGCGGCCAAACGGGCGCTCTCCTCCAGCCAGAAAGCCACCGTCAGCGTGGACTGCCTCTACAAGGGCATCGACTTGCAGGCGGACATCACGCGGGCCCAGTTTGAGCAGCTGTGCGCCAAGCTCTTCCAGAGGGTGCTGAGGCCGGTGGAGAGGGTCCTGCGGGACGCGCGGCTGAGCCCGAGCCAGGTAGGCGACGTGGTGGTGGTGGGCGCCTCCACGCGCATGCCCAGGATCCGGCAGCTGCTGCAGGACTTCTTCGGCGGCCGCCCGCTCAACCAGTGCCTCAACGCGGATGAAGCGGTGGCCAGCGGGGCGGCCGTGCAGGCTGCCATCCTCCTGGAGGACGGCTCGGACGCGGCCAGGAACCTGCTGGCCCTCGACGTGGCCTCTGCGTCCATGGGAGTGGAAGCGAGCACGGGCAAGATGCACGGGCTGGTCAAGCGCAACACCGCCATCCCCACCGTGGCCACGCGCACCTTCACCACGCTGCACGACCACCAGCCCGACCTCCTCATCCGCGCCTACGAGGGCGAGAGAAGCGTCGCCCGAGAAAACCACCTCCTCGGCCGCTTCCTCTTGAGGGGCTTCTCGCCCGCGCCGCGCGGCATGAGCTTGCTGGAGGTGACGTTCTACGTGGACGCCGACGGCATCCTGAGCGTCTTCGCTCTGGACAAGGTCACGGGCAGCGCAAACCCCATCGTGGTGGACGCCAGGAAGGGGAGGCTGAGCAAGGAGCAGATCGCGAGGCTAGCGGAGGAGCACGAGCGGTACCGAGCGGAGGACAGGGCGCGCAAATGGAAGCTGGCCACCAAGAACTACCTGCAGTCCTGCGCGTTCAGCGTGAGGAGGACCTCGGGGGACATCCTGAGCTACTTCACGCTGCAGGCCAAGAAGAAGGTGGTGGAGAGGTGCCAGCAGGCCTTCTCCTGGCTGAGCCCCGCCACGTGGCTGAGGAGGAGGAGGGCGAGAGCTGTGAAGAAGGCCTCCAGGAACCACACGCGAGGATTTAAGTCCCTCGATAACAACACAACAGGGATCAACAAGAAGAGAGCAAAGCTGATCATCACCACCTATAGCTGGAGCTTGCAGCTCACCCAGACCACGACCATCATCGACCCCTAGGGTGCCCTGGCAGGGACCCGGCCAGGCCCACTGGCTGCCCAAGCCCCACGTCACCATCTGAAGCAGCCCGTTGGAAGAGGGGACCCCTGCCAAAGCCACCACCCCCCTCAATAAATCTCCCCTCAACCTTGAGCAGCCTTGAGCGGATCTATTTGTGAGCATCAGGCGCTTTATTTGGGCTGGGCTTCTCAAGAGGGCTTAAGTGTCAGATCCCCGTTAATTTTGCAGCACTCCCCGCTGAAGGCAGCAGCCCTAGTTCACATTTCAGTGCCTGGGTGCTGGTTTTGGGGACTCTCCTGCCCACCTGTCAGGCTGCAGATGCAGGGGACTGTGCTCCTGCTCCAAAGGAAGGCTTCGTTTGTACTGTCAGCCCTCCGAGCTTGAGGCGAGGAGCAGGGATGTGGGGTGGCTGGAGCGGTGCTGGGGTTTGGGACCAGGATGGATCCGGGTGTTTCCAGCTCACCCGGAGCTGGAGGCCCCTTCCCAGCTATGTCTTTTATTCACCCTCTTTTCCAGCAGGATCAATCCCTCTTTTCTGTAAAGACCCCAGCTATTCCTACCTAGTCACACTCAGGCCTGCCACCACCACCACAAATGCAAAGCTTTAGGCTAGGGAGGGTGCAAACACCTGCCCTGGGCGCTCAATAGCAAACGCGCACAGCGAAGAGGAGCCTCAAAGCCACGGCTCCCTGCAAGTGCAAGCGGGTTTTATTGCCTGTGGGAGAGAGCAGGAAGAGTTACGAGCTGCCGCCCGACGCAGGGCTGGTGGGGTCCCCGGGGAGGCAGCGCGCCCGCCCGGCTGATGCCACCCCGCTCCACGTCCTCAAGGACATCCCGCTCGCTCGGGGACACGCGCACAAACACACTCCCTGCTCCGGCTGCTCCCGGCTCGTTACATGGAGAATTTTCCCAGCCAGGCTAATAAACGGGGAGCAGCCCTAGCACGGGGGCACGAGCTGAACGTGGCCTGGGTTGCCCACAGCCCCGGAGAGGCATTTCCAGCTCTCCTCAACCATTCCCAAGCTTCCACGGCACCAGCATGGGGGTGAAGGGCACTAACATTCCCACAGTCCAGCCTCCGACACCCCCGGAGCCGGGGATGCAGCCCCGGAGCGGCTGGGCAGGGCTGCGGCTCCAGCTCCTTTGTCTGCTCCTTGCCTCCCGCATCTGCTTCCCACGCGCTCCGGCGCAGCCTCCGGGGACGGCGGCAAACCCGTCGCTGCCGGCAGCGGCCCCAGCTCGAGTGGGACAGCTCCAGCCCCCAGCGGGATGAGGCTCCTGCGCATCCAGCGCTGCTCCGGGGTGCCCTGGGGCTGCTTCCCGGCGGGAGAGCTTCCCAGCGCCTGCCGTGCCGGCTTCGTGCAGCACCGAGCCCCCTCCGCCCGCCTGCACAGACACCCTGCTCTGCAACCTGCATCTCCGTGACACAGGGACCACATCCATCCATGCATGCATGCTGCTCCGGGCGCCCTTCACGCACGCCCAGGAGGATCGAGCTACCCCAAAAACACCAAGCCCAGGCTCAGCTCATCCGGGAGGCAGCTCCCTGGTAGCCCTTCCTCGGTAGCCCTTCCTCATTACGCACTCATGCTGGGGGCCTGGCCCCAGCTCGCCCCTCTTGTAGCTCCGCTCTGGGGCTGTCCCGCCGCTGTGGGGGCGGGAGGGCCTGGCGAGGCCAACGGCTTCCAGGTGGGAGCAGCCGGAGCAGCTCCATCCCCGCAGGTGGGACGGAGCCGGAGCGGGCGGAGAGGGGGCTGACGTGGCCAAACTCCCCTTTGGGCCCTGCCGCCCCCGGAGCCCCGGGCACCTCGCGCCTTCATCGCGCCGCAGAGCCCGAGCGGAGCTGCGCGGAGCCCTTGCGTTTTGCGCACTGGGCTGTACAGCTCTGGCTGCCGAGGAGGGCCCCGGGGGCAGCAAATCCCACGGAGCGGGGCGGGAAGGCTGCAGCCCCTCGGAGCGGTGCCCTCCGAGGCCGCGGGTCCGTGCGGCTCTGCCTGCAGCGAGCCGGGCGGCAGCGGCGCCCCTCGCACTGCTCGGCCTTCCCGCCCGGACGAGCCACCTGCCTCGAACCCGGAGCACTACCCGAATCCTGCACCTCTGCATTGCGTGGAGAGGGCACTGGTTTGGTCACCCGGCACTCACGCCTGCCCCCCAGCACCAGCCACCCCAGGGGCTGCAGACCCCCCAGCACGAGAGACCGCTCTGGGCGATTGCTCTGGGCGTTTATTGCCAGCAGGGTCCAAGAGGCACCCCAGGGTGCCCCCTGCCCCAGCACCCCGTCCTGGGCTCGAGCAGGGGGCTGCGCCGCTCAGGCCAGGATGGGGAAGGAGGCGGCCGTGGCCACGCCGCAGTTGTTGTCCTTCATGGCCATGAGGATGTAGCCGTCGTTGCCCCAGTACGTGGACCAGGAGTTCTTGACGAGCCAGTAGCCCTTGCCGTGCAGCTCGCCGTAGCCCACGGCCAGCACGGCATGGTCCAGCTGCGCCGTCTCGTTGCCTGCCGAGGGAGAGCGGGAGGAGAGTGGAGCGGGTCTCGTCCTCGGCCTTGGAGCCAGAGCCCATGCCCAGCTGCGTCAGTGGCAGCAGCGATGGGGCATCCGTGTCCCCATGCACGGGATCCCCCCAGGACATCCCGCAGCCTGGGAAGCGGGTGCCACGAGGGACGTGGATCCTCCGGCCGACCCGGAGGACTCGGGGTCCCTGCCATAGCGGGCGCCCACGTGCATTCCAGCCCAGTGGCTGCACTCACCGCACCGGGGCTCCTCGTACACACCGCTGGCGTAGAAGGCGAAGGACTTGTGCGAGGCGTCGATGTTGACGGCGACGGGGCCGTGCTTGAGCAGCGCGGCCTTGAGCGCGGCCGTGTCGCCCGGCTCCACGTTCACGTAGGAGGCCACCGGGGCCACCAGCTCCGACTGGTTGTAGTGGCAGTAGCCGTTCTGCAGGGAAGGGGGCTGGGATGGACCCAGGCGCCTGGCACAGCCCGTGCCGGGGAGGAGGAGGAGGCAGCGCGCGGCTCCGCTCGGGCATCCCTAAGCTGGGCAGGAGCCGCATCCACCCGCAGCTGGTGACAGCAGCTTTACCAGCCCTCTGCTCGTGGGACCGCAGGGCAGCGCAGCGGCAGGACCGGCTCCGAGCCGCAGCGCCAGCGGAGACTTCGGCCTCACCTGCCCCAGGTAGGGCCCGTAGGACTCGGTGCTGGCGATGCCGCCGTGCTTCTTGATCCACTCGTAGGCGCGCCACTCCTCGCCGCCGTCGCACGCGAAGTTGCCGAAGCC
>NW_020455566.1:1447525-1468778 GCF_003342845.1 Nothoprocta perdicaria
TGTCGAAGTGCCCGTAGGAGATCTCGTACTTGTCGTAGTGGGAGCCCAGCAGGCTGTTGTAGCCGCGCATCTCGTAGTGCAGGGGCACGGCGGCGCGCGCCGAGCCGGCCACGCGCAGCGTGTACACGTTCTTCTTGCGGCCCCAGTAGGACACGTTCTGCCACACGGCGCAGCGCTGCCCGCGGAAGTGCTCCTCCCGCACGAACTGCGGGCACGGCGCGAGGCGGGCAGGAGGTGGCACCGCGGCCGTGCCCCGGCCGCCCGCGCCGCGCTGCTCACCTGGAAGTGCTCCAGGCTGGGGAAAACGCTCTGCGGGGCCACCAGGTCCCCGGCGGTGCCGTTGATGCGGAAGCACTTGCGCACGTTCACCTCCGTCTCGGTGGTCTCGGGCGTCACCTTGAAGCTGGCGCCGAAGGGCTCCACGGAGCCCAGCTGGTAGGTGACCACTTGGCCTGTGGGACGGGCTGCAGGTCGTCACCACCACCCCGTGCCACCAAGGGGGTCCCATGGCCACCCCCTCCCAGTGGGAGAGCCCAGGGGGCCACCAGCGCCTTGCTGGGGCTCGGAGGGTGGGTGGCCCCGTCCGGCACCTACCGCCGTAGTACTGGATGCGGCTCTTGCCCCCGCTGAGGTTGTACCAGGCCTCGAAAGGCTCCTTGATCTCGGCGTAGGGCAGGCTGATGATCCCTGGGGACACCGGGGGGCTCGGGGCGGGAGCCGCCGTGGGGGCTCAGCCCCACGGAGGGTCCCGGCCAGGACAGGGTGCTTCCCGAGGGATGCGGCCACCCGCTGCCTGGCACGCGGCAGGGGACCCCAGCTGTCCCCTGCCATGCAGAGGGGACACGCGACAGCCCCCCAACTGTCCCCATGATGCAGCGGGCAGCGCTGCCCACCCGGCACTGCCACCGTCCCCCGTCCCGTCCCCCACGGGTACCTGTGACGTGATAGATGTCCCCGAACGTGGGTGGCTCCGGAGCAGCTTTTCCCTCTGCTCCTGGAAGGACAGACCCGCTTTGCACCGCGGGCTCCGTGTGCTGCTGGGAGCAGCGGAGGTTACGGCTCGCTGCCCGCCAGGAACCGGCTCCTAGGGACACATCCAGAGCCGGGGGCACCCACCCTGGTGGCCTCCACCTGAGGCCACACAGCCCTTCTCCACAGCCCATCCCGGGCATCCCCATTGCCCGCAGCCAGAGGTGCTGCCAGCCCCAAACCTCGAGGGGCAGCCACGTGCACCCCGGGGTGCCGGGACAGCCTGGGCCCTGCTGGAGCACCCCTCAGTCACCAGCTCTGCCCTGGGGACAAGGACCCCAGCAGCAACCGGCGCCACAGGGGCAGGATGCCATGGGGGGGGCACAGCAAACATGCACGCAAGTGCGCACCCATGCATGCACACGAGCATGCATGCATGCATGCAAGCATGCACCACGCCATAGTGCCCACCCAGCAGCAGAGCAGCTCCCAGCACCAGCAGCCTCCCCAGCACCTCCATCCTGCAGCAGCCCCCACTGCTGCTCCGCACCCAAGGGTGCCTTAAATAGGGCTGCAGGGCAGGCAGACAGCCTGGCCCTCCCCATGGGCTGGCACTGGAGCAAGGGGCACATGTGGTTTGCCTCACCTCATGCCCCCACCGCCTTTCCCTCCTCCATGGGCACCCATGGGTGCTTCTCCCACACCAGCACCCATGCTCCGTGTTTGCAGGCAGGCAGGGGTGGCAGGGCAGTAACCAGTCCCATGGGGCACCTCTTGGGCTGGTGATGGGTGTTGGGCTGTCCCTACTGTCCTGGCAATGGGTGTTGGGGTGCCCCTGCTCTCCTGGTGATGGGTGTTGCACATTGTGGTGTCCCTGCTGTGCTGGCAATGGGTGCTGGGGTGCCCCTGCTCTCCTGCTCACAGGTACTGGGGTGCTGGCAGCAGCACACGAGGTGCATGAGCAGCACCGGCAGCAGCACAGGTTCGGGAGGAGCCAGTGAGACCCCCAGCACCCCAGGAAGGCGCCCACACCCAGCGGGAAGGGAGGAGCCCTCGGGGTGCTGCCCGTCCCCAGGGACGTCCCGCAGAGCCACAGGACACGGCGCTGGTTGCATCCCGTCCCCAGGGACGTCCCGCACGGCCACAGCGGGACATGGCACCCGTTGCATTCCCGCATCCCCAGGGGTGTCCCGCAGAACTGCGGCAGGACACGGCGCCCATTGCATCCCGTTCCCAGGGGTGTCCCGCATGGCTGCAGCAGGACACAGCTCCCGCTGCATCCCCACATCCTCAGACTAGCAGGGGGCTGCACTTAGGGGGTCTCTAATTGCAGAAGGGGAAGGAGGCGGCTGAGGCGCTGGGGCCGCGGGTACCTGCGGGGCCTGGCGAGGGGCAGGGCCACCCCGGCCTTCACCCAGCCCACTTGCTCCGCATCCAGCCGCGCGCGGGCCCAAGGCCGAGCTCCGAGCGCGCCGCCCCGGGCCCCAAACAAGCCGATAAGGAGCGGGCGCCGCTGGCACCAGCCGGGCTGGGCCTGTGCACCGGGGAGCACCGGCTGCTCCAAGTGCCACCCCACGGTGTCTCGCAGGGTCCCCCAGCCCCGGGTGGCAGTGCCAAGGGGTCCCGTGGGGCACTGGGGACAAGGGGGGACCTGGCTCATGCATTGCAGCCCCGCAGGTGACGTCCCCTCCCGTAGCCACAACACGGGGTCAGGCAGCGGGGCAGAGGTTGGTCCCTGGCCTCAGCACGCCAGGAATTTCCCTCCTCAGCACAATTCCCGCTGGGATGGGGGGTTGTTTGTGCTCGGGAGCCGGAGAAGCCTCAGCCCTGCCTCCCCTGCCCCGTGGCCTGGTGACAGCGGCATGTGTCCCCTCCCTGCCACCCCCTGGTGCCCCCGGGCTGAGAGAAGGGGCTGGGGGACGCGGAGGGGGCAGGAGGGCAGAGCTGGGGGGCTTCACCTGCCCCCCAGAACCAGAGGGCTCCTCCTGCCCACGTTTACCCCCTTCCTCCCCACCCTACTCAGCAGCAAGATGGGATTCTTCCTGAGTTTTCCTGAGTTTTTATTGGCAAAACCAGGGCTGGGTCCCTGTCAACCCCTGTCCCTGCAGCAGCAGGAGCATTGGGCACCACAGAGGGGATCTAGCCCCGCATCCACCCTCACTCCCCCCAAAACAGCCTCCCTCACGTTGCTGCACCCCCAAAGGCTTCAACCCCCCCAGCAGGGCTGCGGGGGGCCCCTCAGGCCAGGACGGGGTAGGTGGCCTCGGTGGCCACGCCGCAGTTGTTGTCCCTCATGGCCATGAGGATGTAGCCGTCGTTGCCCCAGTATGTGGACCAGGAGTTCTTGACGAGCCAGTAGGTCTCTCCCTGGAGCACCCCGTAGCCCACGGCCAGCACGGCGTGGTCCAGCGCGCCCGTCGTGTTCGCTGGAGAGGGGACAGCGCTCACGGTGGCCACGGTGTCCCGCAGAGAGCGGGGTCACCCCGTCGCACCCCACTCACCGCACTTGGGCTCGTAGTAGACGCCGTTGGAGTAGAAGGAGAAGGACTTGTGCGAGGCGTCGATGCTGACGGCCACGGGCCCGTGCTTGTAGAGCGCCGTCTTGACGGCCGTCACGTTGCCCGAGGTGACGTTCACGTAGCCCGTGATCTTGCCCAGCAGCTCAGACTGGTTGTAGTGGCACAGGCCGTTCTGCGGTGGCAGGGGGAGCTGGTGTCACGGGGATCCCCCCAGGCCCCACGTCACCCCGAAGCGCAAGGAGGATGAGGAAGGACTGAGTGGGGACAGGGCCGCGTCAGCCTCACCAGGGACATGCTGGGGACACGGTGTTGCCACACGTGCCCCATGGGAGGCTGTTCTGCACCCAAATTCCCAGCCCTGGCTCCAGTAGCCACGTCTCCCATCCAGGTAGCCCCACTCCCTTCCACGCCCCAGGGGAGGAGGGCTCAGAGGCTGCAGCAGCAGCACCCACGGGTGCAGGAGCCTCGTCTGCTTTCGCAAGAGGGGAAACCGGGGCGGGCGGCGAAAAACACACCTGGCTCAGCCCCGGGCCAGGCTTGGCGCTGGCCGTGCAAGCGCAGCAAGCTTCCCCGGAGCCCGTTAGCGGCTCCGCGCCCGCGCGGCCGTCACCGCCGCCCTCACCTGCCCCTTGTAGCTGCCGTAGGACTCGGTGCTGGCGATGCCGCCGTGCTTCTTGATCCACTCGTAGGCGCGCCACTCCTCGCCGCCGTCGCACGCGAAGTTGCCGAAGCCCCAGGAGCAGTCGATGAGCACTTGCTGGGACAGCGGGGTCAGCACGCCGGTCTGCGGGGACAGGGACGCGCCGCGGGCAGCGGGACGGGGGCCTCCGGCCGCGACGCCCCGCGCGGCGGCCCCCGCGCACCTTGAGGAAGAGGGCACCCTCCATGGCACCCGTGGTGGCGAAGCTCCAGCAGGACCCGCACACGGCCTGGTCCTTCACGGGTGTCACAGCGCCTGGGAACACGGGGCAAGAGCAGCTAAAGGGCAAACAGAGGCCGGCAGCTGCACCGGGTACCCGAGCGCCCCGCGAACCAGGCTTGGCTGCTCGCTCGGGGCTGTCGGTGACAGTGACCTGGGGCGCAGCCCCCTGCCCTGGGGCTCTGCCTGCTCTGGGGGTGAGTCCACATGTGGACTGGCATCTGGCTGAGCAAGGGCCAAGCGCCCCTTGCTCCATGAGCACAGCCCACAGGGTTCCTGTGGTTCCTGAACCACACAGGGCACGGGAGAGCAGAGACAGCCCGTGCGCGGGGTGACAAGGACACCTCTCCATGCCCACGGCCCGCGTGCCAGCCCCACGCACCGTACATGCGCCAGTCGAGGCTCTCGGGCAGGATGAGGCCGGCGTAGCGCGCGGCCGGGAAGGGCTCCCCGCCGTTGGGCACGCGGCCCCGGCGCCGGCCCCGCAGCAGCGCCAGCTCCGCGCCCGTGCGGTCGGCCAGGTGGTTGAGCGCCAGCGTGTAGGAGAGCGCCGCGCGGTTCCGGGAGTGCACGAACCTGCCGCGGGGAGCAGGGCACCGAGAGGCTCCCCACGAGCCCCCGCGGCCCCGCGCCCCCCGCGTGCCCACCTCATGTTGTGCACGAAGACGCGCTCGCGGTGCTGCAGCTCGCGCGCCGAGCCGTAGCGCCAGCCCAGGCGCTGCCGGTAGTGGTGGAAGACGCGGTGGGCCCAGGGCGGCTGCCGCCCCACCAGGTCCTCCATGGGGTTCGCCAGGACGCGGTGCTCCACCGCGCTGCCCGGGAGATCCCCACAGCGCTTCGTCTCTGCGACACAAGCGGGGAGGACATCAAGGGGTCCGTGTCCCGCAGGACAGGATTGCGCCACCGGGTTGCTGTCCCCTTGCCCGTGGCATCATGCCCATCCTCACGGGTGCTGCAGGAGCATCCTCGGACCGTATGGATGCAGCCCTCCATAGCATCATGATTGAGCCATACGGACCCAGCCATACGGACCCTCCACAGCATCATGATGCAGAGCCACCCCGACACCGTGGGCCACCTTGTCCCCACAGTGGGTGGCTCCGGCCCCACGGGGATCCCCGTGTGCCCCCCTTACCATTCACGGGGAGGTCGAAAACGGAGGCGGGGAAGCTGTTGTCGAAGTGCCCGTAGGAGATCTCGTACTTGTCGTAGTGGGAGCCCAGCAGGCTGTTGTAGCCGCGCATCTCGTAGTGCACGGGCGCCACGCCGCAGCTCGCGTTGGTCACCCACAGCGTGTACACGTTCTTCTTCTGTGCCCAGCGCGTCACGTTCTGCCACACGGCGCAGTAGCGGCCCCGGTGATACTCCTCCCGCACGAACTGCGGGGTGACACCGCGGCCTCGCATGTCCCATCGCATGTCCCCTTGTGCCATCGCGCACGTCCCCGCCGCGCCGCCTGGCCTCCCCGGGTGCTTGGGGACATCCCGTGGCGCCAGGCTGGGTGCCAGGATGGCCCCAGGCACCGTCGCCATCCCTCCAACACACAGCGTTGCAACACGGCTGCTCCCATGGGGAAAGAAGCGGTGGGTCCGGCATTGGTGGGATCTTCCCGCCTATCCCTCCCTGCGCCCACAGCAGAGACCCCAAGGGCCGCTTTGGCACCAGGAGAGGGGCAGCTCCATCCCGGGGAGCGCACCGAGGGCCGGGCCCACCTTGAAGCCGGCCAGGCTGGGCAGGACGCTCTGAGCCTCGACCACGTCCTCCTCGGAGCCGGGCAGCTGGAAGCACCTCCTCGTGTTCACCTCCTTCTCCGTGGTCTCCGGCGTGATCTTGTAGCGCATCCCATAGGGCTTCACGGAGCCCAGCTGGTAGGTGATGACCTGCCCTGCGCCAGCCCCATGGGGAAACTGAGGCACCGCATCCCCTCGCGGCTCTCAGGGCCCCTTTGGGGGCCCACGGGGTGTCCCCGAGCGTCCCCGCCGCCTGCTCACCCCCATAGTACTGGATGCGGCTCTTGTTTCCCGTCAGGTTGTACCAGGCCTCGAAGGGCTCCTCGATCTCGGCGTAGGGCAGGTTGATGACTCCTGCGGGCAGCGGGCGGTCACCCCGCGTGGGGACGGCCGGCCCTGCCGGGATCATCCCCCGCCAGCGGGGCCGCGGGGTCCCAGCCGCGCTGGGCGGCCGGTCCCGGCGTGGGGACCGCTACCTTTGACATGGTAGATGGAGCCAAACTGAGGGGTCGAGCGGGAGGGCTCGCAGTTCTCTCCTGAAGGGCAGAGAAAAGCAGGGATGGATCCAGTTGGAAGAGGCAGAGGGACATGGAACTCTTATGCTGTTGGAGTGAAACCGCATTTTCCCTGCGTCCCCTCGTGCCCGGCCGCGCGGCCCCCGCGGCTGGCACCAGAATTGGCTCCGTTCGAGACTCCGGAGCAGCGCTGCCCGAGGTGGGCGGCACATCCCTTGCCAGCATCTCCAGGGAGCGGGCCGCGGTTTCGGGGGACCGGCAGGACCTGCCCCGGGAGCGCCGGCGGCAGCGTGGCTTGCGCAAGGCGCCGCCAACACGCCCTGTGCGGGAGCGCGGGGCCCGCTCTGTCCTCCTCCTCCTCCTCCTGGGAGCCCGGCTGCTCCCCGGACCTGGGGGGCCACCAGCAGCCACCCAGGTGTGCAGGACACCTGCAGCGCTGGAGCTTGGGCACCCCTGACAGCATGCAGGGTGCATGGGAGCTTCACCCTGCAGCCCCATTGCAGCCACTCGGGAAGGGGGGTTCCCACCGGGGCACAGGCCCCTCTGCAGCCACCCCCTTCCCCTGCCCCCCAAAAGAGCCTGCAAACAGGGAAGCATCAAGAGTGTGAGAAGGTCAGACTTGCTGCACTGAGCTCCATTGCACCCCATTTCCTCCCCCCCACTGCCCCCCACTCTTGTCCTCCAGGGCACAGAACCGGGCCCCCCATCTGCCACCCAGGGGACATGCAGAGACACAGGCCGGCCCGGGCACCCATTCCCCCCTCATCCCCAGTCCCAGGCACTCCACGGGGAGGGCAGCGCAGCCAAACCGTGGCGGGGGACTCCATCCCGCGTGGGGGCCGCACTCACCGCGGACGGCCGCGCACAGCACACAGGCTGCCAGCCAGCTGAGGACGCCCATGCTCATCACAGCAGCCCGCGCGGCCGCGCGCGCTCGCCTTTAAGCGCGGCCGGCGCCGGAGACACCCGGCAGAGCCAATGCAGAGGCCGGGCCCTCCCCGGAGGAGGGGAAGGAACCGGCATCAGGTGGTGCCCGGCGGGGGCGGGACGGGGCACCCCGGGGTGCTGCGCGGGGTCCCTGCACGGGGATGCGGCAAAGCAGGAGCTGGGGAGCACAAGCGGCCCGGGGAGGGGGCACGGAGAGGGGTCCATGCAGCACCCTAGCACTGCACAGCCCTCCTCTCCTTGCATCTGATCCCGGGGGCAGGGAATTCCTCCCCCCGCCCCTTCCCGGGGGCTGGAGCCAACCCGAAAGCCCGGGGCTGGGCTGAGGACGGTCCCAAGCCCCAGGGGGGCAGGGGGCTGTGCCCGCAGGTGGCCGGGGGCTATTTTGGTGAGGAGCCCTCATCTGTCCCCCACGACCCCCAGGGCCACCCCCCACCAGCGCTGTCCCCAACGGGGGTCTCGGGGCACGGGGGCACCCGCGCCAGCCCCGTGCACCAGCAGGAAGCCCCGCGGGCGGCTCGCGAAGGGAACGAGGACGAGGAGGGGAGCGGGGGGGACGAAGGCTGGAGCGCAGCAGCCTCGCGGAACCCCAGCACGGCGCCCGCTCGCCGGCCGCGCGGCCCCGCTCCGGAAGCAGCCGCTGCGCTTAAAAATATCCCTGGTGTCCGGCGGGCGCTGCCCCGAGCCGGGCGCAACCGCAGCGGCCGCGGCCCGGGGAGCGAGCCGGGACCGGCGGCTGCCGCTGCTCGCGGCGGCTCCCGCTTCCTCCCTGCAGCCCAGCCCCGCGACCCCGGCCCCGCCGCGCAGGACCCCCGTGCTGCTCCCTGTGCCACCCCCCGGCAAAGGAGGCTGCCAGGCGGGTTTTCCACCTTGGTGCATCCCGAGAAACGGCCAGGCTGCCCCTCGACCGAGGCTCCCCTCTTGCCCAGACCCCCCGCAAGGCTCCCTTGTCACCCAGGGGATCCTGCCGACGAGTGACCCCTGGGATGGGACCCCCACGGATGCCAAGGCTGGGTGCCGGGTTCACTCCGAGGGGGCTTTGCTGGGTGGGTCGTGGGGGCGGCTGCGGCGCCGGGCGCCCCTGCCCCTCGCAGCCTCCGTGGCCACTCGCAGCCTCCGTGGCCACTCGCAGCCTCCGCGTCCGGAGCGCGCGGGGAGGAAGGGGGGGGCCGGGGGAGGGGAAGCGCCGCTCGCTCGGCGGCCAGAGCTCCTGACGGCACCGGGACACTCGCCCGCGCTCGCCCGCGCACCCACGGGCCGGCCGAGCCCCCAGCCGGGCGCTGCGGGGCCCGTGCGAGGGGCCGAGCTCACGGTAATGGGGTGGCTGCTGGGGGGCAGTGGGTGCATGGCTGGGGGGGCTCTGCTTGTCCCCTGCTTTGGAGGGGGGTGGTGCTGCATGTGGGGGGGGTGCAGGGCACAGAGGCTCTGCTGTAGGGTTGGAGGGGATGGGAGACCCCCATTTTCTTCCTGCCCCCCATCAGGGCCAGTGAGCTTGAGGCGGAGGGGGAGGCAGAAAGGTGCCAGGGCCACGGTCGGGCAGGGGGGGACGGTGGCAGCACTCGCTGTGAGTGACCTCGCCCCCCAACACTATCTGCGGGCACGGGCACCGCGGGGACAGTGCTGCACCCAGGGACACAGGGTCACCTGCCACCCTGCAGGTGCCAACCCCCCCGGAGCGGGGCCATCCCTTCCATTGCCTCCTGTGCAAGAGGGGAACCCAGCTCATCCTCGAGGGTGGCAGCAGGGGGGGACCCCAGGGCGCTGCCCCCAGGGCCGGTCCCCAGCGCTGGCTGCGCCTCGTAGGGGAACAGGAACTGGCGCCTTCCTGTGCTTTACAATTCCCTCCCCACCCTGCTCCGTGCGGGACATTGTATTCGGGGCCGCGCTCGGCGGCCGCTCCGCTTCCTCCTCCCCTGCGAGCCCCTCGGATCCGGCAATTGCTGCTCTTCCAACGGAAATCCTGCTCTCCCGGCCACCGCCGCCGGGGCCGCGGGGCTCCGGCCATCGCGGGGCAGGTGGCACCGCCGGGCGGCTGGCGGGGTGAGCACTCGACTTGTGCGCAGAGTTTGCACGGAGTGACGCCGCTCTTGGCCCTGGCATGCTTATACGGGGCAAAGAGCAGGTGCCCCGCCGGCCACCGCATGGATGGTGCCATTCCGTAACCCTGCGCCCTCCTCCCGGGCCGGCTACGGAGGGCCCGGAGCAGCCCGGCGCGTTGGGCACCACATGGGAAAGGAGAGAGTCCCCGTGCCAGGATGGGGACACAGCCTGGGGACGTGTGTCCCACGAGGCAGCTCCGCCTCCCTGCAGCTGCCCCGTGTCCCTGTTCCCCCCGGGAGCGGCGGCTCCGCAGGGATGGAGCCAGATCTGCAGCAGGAGGGCGGCTGCTCCTGCTCCCTCTGAGCAGCAGCGGGAAAAAGGGGGGCCGCACAGGGCTGGGGACAAGGATGTGACCCCTGTCCCACCGGCATGACCCCCATCCTGCTGTGCTTCTCGCCCTGTTGTCTCCGTCCAAGGGCCTGGGATGCTGCCAGCCCTGTGGTTCCCCTTGGCACCTTCCTCCCCTCCTCCTCTTCCTCCCGGCTCCCGGCCACTTCTGCTCCTGCTGCCCGCAGCTTCCTGCACGTCCCCCCTGCGGCTCCCGTGTTGCCAATGCCCCCCCGCCATGGAGAAGCCTGTGGGGGACAAATGCCACCTCATGCGGTCCCCCCCACACACAATGGGTGATGAGCTGGGGAGGTCTCAGCACGCGAGTCCTCCAGCGCGCTCGGCACGGGCGAGCTAGAGAATTCCGGGGAAATGGGAAGTTTGGAAGCTGTTCTGCAGCCGGAAGAGCTGGGGCTGGGGACGTGTAGGGACCTCAGGCAGCCGAAACGTTTCTTAACCATCAGCAAAAGAAATAGAAAGGAAAAGTCCCCGCGCGGAGCGGCGCCCGCGGCCTTGCCACACCGCCTGTTGAGAAAGGCCCGGGCGGCCGGGGGGGCCTCGCGGGCCCCAGCCCCGCGGTTTGGCCCCGATTTCATCACTTTTCAGCCCCAAATTCCCCGGGGTGACCTGCAGCTCCATCCCTTCTGCTTCCTGGAGTGCAGAGGGTTGCGGCTGGATCTCCCGAAAGGAGGCTGAGGGACACGGTGACGCGCCGCTCCAATGGGATGCAGCGCTCCAGGGCCACTTGGGAGCCTCTGGGCACAGCAAGGGCTTTCCAGACCTGAAACAGGGGCCTTTCCACCTGAAACCGATGTTTCCGCCCCAAGTCGAGGCATTTCGGCCCCCAGCTGGGGTGTTTCAGCCCCAAACGGGGGTGTTTGCAGGGTATTTCTGAGCCGGGCGGCTCATGTCCTCTCCCTTGTGTGTGCAGAGGGGTGTCCTCCTCGCTGCGGTGACATGGAGCCGCTGAAGTGACCTGAGGAGCTATTGCAGTGAGTGGGGCCGGGGTTGGTGACTGGCGTGCGCAGCGTGTGCTCCGGTGAGCTCCCGTGGGCTCCGGTGCGCTGCCGCCGGCTCCCAGAGCTGCTGCACTACTGCATGCTCCTGCATGGTCCCACAAGCTCCAGCACATTCCCGCACACTCCAGCATATTCACGCACGCTCCAGCACGCTCCCACAGCTGGCACGCTCCTGCATGCTCCAGCATGCTCCTGCACACTCCAGCACGCTCCCACAGCTCCCACGCTCCCGCACACTCCGGAGCACTCCTGCATGCTCTGGCACGTTCCCGCATGCCCCTGCAGTCCGCTCACTCCTGCACGCTCCAGCATTCTTGCACAGCCGGCACGCTCCCGCACGCTCCTGCAGCCGGCACGCTCCTGCATGCTCCCACGTGCCCGGGCGCGTGCCCGGGCGCGCTCCCGCACGCTCCTGCAGCCAACGCGCTCCCGCAGGTGCTGCGCGCCATGGGCTGCGTGCACTGCAAGGAGAAGGGCCGGGCCAAGGGCCATGCCCCGCCGGCGGTGCCCGAGCCCGCCCTGCCGCCGCCCGCGGACACCTTCACCTGCATCCCCGACTTCAACAACTTCCACGGGGCGCCGGCGCCCGCGGCACCCGTCCCCACCGTGTCGGGCCTCTACCCGTCGGGCACGCTGCAGGCGCGTGGCAGCAGCATCACAGGTCAGCGGGGCTGGTTTGCCGGGAGGGGGGCGCGCGCGGGTCCCCCGCTCACCGCGCTGCCCGCAGGCGCCGGCGTGACGCTCTTCGTGGCGCTCTACGCCTACGAGGCCAGGACGGAGGACGACCTCACTTTTGAGAAAGGGGAGAAGTTCCACATCATCAACAACACGTGAGCCCCGGTCCCCAGGGACACTCCTGGGACCCTATATATATACTGGGGCCCCCCAGCCTCAGTGCCCGTGCAGCCTGCCTGGGAGCCATGCGTGTCACGAGCTGGCTGGGCTCAGCGCATCCCCGGGGGTGCTGGCGCCTGGCAGGGGAGTCTGTCCACCCGCGGGTCTGTCCGTGTGTCCGTCCCGCTCACATCCTGCTGCTCTCCCCAGCGAGGGGGACTGGTGGGAGGCCAGGTCGCTGAGCTCGGGCGCCGCGGGCTACATCCCCAGCAACTACGTGGCCCCCGTGGACTCCATCCAGGCGGAGGAGTGAGTACCTGGCGGGGGGCTGCGCAGCTGCCCGGGGGCCCAGGCGTCCTGGCATGTCTGGGGGTCCCTCATGCGTCCCCCCCCAGGTGGTACTTTGGCAAGATGGGCCGCAAAGACGCCGAACGGCAGCTCCTGGGCTACGGCAACGTCCGTGGCACCTTCCTCATCCGCGAGAGCGAGACCACCAAGGGTAGGGGACGGGGGGATACGGGGGGCAGCAGCGTCCCCCTCAGCGGGGCGCTGACCCCTGTCCCCAAACAAAGGCGCCTACTCGCTCTCCATCCGCGACTGGGACGAGGCCAAGGGCGACCACGTGAAGCACTATAAGATCCGCAAGCTGGACAGCGGCGGCTACTACATCACCACGCGGGCGCAGTTCGACACGGTGCAGCAGCTGGTGCAGCACTACGTGGGTACGGCCGGGGGGCCCCGCCGGGGATGGGCTGGACGGGATGGGCTGGATGAGAAGGAGCGGGGCCTGGGGGCGGCGTTGCAGGGTCCCCCCTCGGCTGCAGCATCTCTGGAGAAGGTAACTTGGCCCCTGGCCGGGGGAATGTGGGCATCTTCCCATGGGAATCCGTAGGGGGATGCAGCTGCTGGTGGCACAAAGGGGGGGTCCCATGAGCCATACCCCCCCATACGACACCAGCACCCAAAAGGGGGCAGAGCCCCTTTGTGCGGTGGGTGAGCCCCTTTGCCGCGGGCCGGCGGGGCTCACGGGGCGCCGCAGAGCGCGCGGCCGGGCTCTGCTGCCGCCTGGCCGTGCCATGCCGCCGCGGGACGCCGCGCCTGGCCGACCTCTCGGTCAAGACGAGGGACGTGTGGGAGATCCCGCGCGAGTCGCTGCAGCTGCTGCAGAAGCTGGGCAACGGGCAGTTCGGGGAAGTGTGGATGGGTAGGAGCCGTGGGCGGGACGGGGCGGGGGGCGGGGGGCGCCAGGGGACCCCCAGCCCAGGTCTGCTGCTCTCCAGGGCACGAGCGTGCGGCTCCCGGCCCCGCCGCCGAGCACCGCTTGCTCCTTGCTCTTGGCATGCCAGCGGCGGGGGCATCATTTGCCCACTAAATTCCTGCTAAATTCAACCTAAAAGTGGCCCCAGAGGGGGGGTCACGGGACCCTCCCCCCGCAGCCTCCCCCCTCATTTCGGAGGGGACCCCGAGCAGGAGCCACCAGCAGACCCAGGGCAGGGGTCCCCCCGTTCCTCCTCGGCCCCCGGCCCGTGCCCGCCGCGCCGCGTGCATGCCGCCCTCACCGCCCGCCGCCCCCGTGCCCCTGCAGACTGTAACGATGGGCTGTGCCATCTGCTAACCCGCGCGTGCCCCGCTCCGAAGCCCCAGACCCTGGGATTAGCTAAGGACGCCTGGGAGATCGCGCGCGAGTCCATCAGCCTCGACACCAAGCTCGGCATGGGATGTTTCGGAGACGTGTGGATGGGTAAGGCTGGCGCGGCCGGCCTGGGGGGCGCAGGGGGCCGCAGGGCGCCCTGCCCGGTGCCATCGGCGGTGGGACACAAGACTGCCCTGCGGAGGGGCTGGGAGCAGTTAAGGCACGAGGGGTGACCCGAGGGTGCCCATGGCGCAAGGCGAGGGGGCTCCTTGTCCTGGGCTGGCATCGTGCCCCTTCCCGGCCCCGGCTTCCTTGCTGCTCCATCCATGCATGCACTCACGCAGGCATGCGGCACCCTCCCGTCCTTCCATCCATCCATGTGTCCTTCCATGCATGCCCCCCTCCATCCACGTGGCCACGCCACCTCCCACGAGTGCCAGCATCGGCGCCGGCCGTGCCGGGCCTGGCGTGACACCGCGTGCGCCGCGCGCAGGCACCTGGAACGGCACCACCAAGGTGGCGGTGAAGACGCTCAAGCCGGGCACCATGTCGCCCGAGGCCTTCCTGGAGGAGGCGCAGATCATGAAGCGGCTGCGGCACGACAAGCTGGTGCAGCTCTACGCCGTCGTGTCCGAGGAGCCCATCTACATCGTCACCGAGTTCATGAGCCAGGGTGAGCGCGGGGCACGGCCCCTTGGGTGCCTTTCCTCACCCCCTGCATTTCTGTGAGGGGCAGGGACAGGCAGGGATCCAGGGGAGGGCACCCTTGGGTGGCATGGCTGGTGCTTGGGTTGCTGACTGGCACCTCTGTCCCCAGGCAGCTTGCTGGACTTCCTAAAGGACGGGGACGGACAATACCTGAAGCTGCCCCAGCTGGTGGACATGGCTGCGCAGGTAGCGGGGGCTGCCATGGGGAAGGGGACAGCGCCATGGGGTCCCCATCCTTGCCAGGCTGTGGCGGGTGACAGCGGCACGGGGCCAGGCGGTGCTCAGTGCGTCGCCCTGGCGCAGATCGCCGCGGGCATGGCCTACATCGAGCGGATGAACTACATCCACCGGGACCTCCGCGCCGCCAACATCCTCGTGGGCGACAACCTGGTGTGCAAGATCGCCGACTTCGGCCTCGCGCGCCTCATCGAGGACAACGAGTACACGGCGCGCCAGGGTGAGCGGCCCCCTCCGCTGCCTGGCCCCCCCGGGCCGGGTGCCAGCCCCTGTCCCGGGGGCTCCAAGTGCCCCAGTGACAGGCGTCCTGTGTGCCCTGTGGGCGTCCTGGCGCAGGGTGCCCTGGGTGCCAGGGAGTCTGCGTGTCCTGAGCGCAGGGTGCTGAAAACCATGGGTGCTGAGAGCCCTGGGTATAGGGTGTCCTGGGCACTGGGTGCCCAAGGTGCTGAGAGCCCTGGGTATAGGGTGTCCTGGGCGCTGGGTGCCCAAGGTGCTGGGTGCTGAGTGCCCTGGGTACAGGGTGTTCTGGGCGCTGGGTGCCCGCAGTGCTGGGTTCCCCAGCTAGGGTGTCTCCCGGGTGCCATGGGCACTGGGTGTCCTGGGTGTCACACGTGTCCTCAGTGCTACGGATGGAGGACACGCTGGGTGTCCTGGGTGCACCAGACACAGGATTCCCCAGCTAGGGTGTCTCCTGGATGCCGTTGGCACTGGATGTCCTGGGTGTCACACATATCCCCAGTGCCACGGATAGAGCACGTCCTAGTGCCAGGGGTCCCGGGCGCTGGGTGCCCCTGCCCAGCTCACGCAGCCTCTCCTGGCCCCCCAAGGCGCCAAGTTCCCCATCAAGTGGACGGCGCCGGAGGCCGCTCTCTACGGCCGCTTCACCATCAAATCGGACGTGTGGTCCTTCGGCATCCTGCTCACCGAGCTGGTCACCAAGGGCCGCGTGCCCTACCCAGGTACGGGGCGGCACGCGGTGCTGGGCACGCCGGGCGCCCCTGGGCTCGCCCCGCGCCTCCCTCGCCGCCGCCGTCACCCGCAGGGATGAACAACCGGGAGGTGCTGGAGCAGGTGGAGCGCGGTTACCGCATGGCGTGCCCGGGCGGCTGCCCGCCCTCGCTGCACGATGCCATGGAGCAGTGCTGGAGGCGCGAGCCCGAGGAGCGGCCCACCTTCGAGTACCTGCAGGCCTTCCTCGAGGACTACTTCACGGCCACCGAGCCCCAGTACCAGCCCGGGGACAACCAGTGACAACCAGTTTGGGGACCGGCACGACTGGCCTCGCCTGCCCCGCGGCGCTGCGGTGCTCCCGTTGCGCGTGTGCCCTCCGGGGACGCTGGGGATGCCCCGGCGCTTTGCACAAGGACTGTGCCCAGGCCAGGCACAACCCCTCTCTTGTGGCCTTCGCATCCAGCTTTTAACCACACAAGTGGGTTTTGTCCCTGCTGCGCGGTCCCGCGGTGCCCTTGGGGACATGGGGTGGCAACTGGGGGTGGGGGACACCCCAACCCCCCACCCCTACATCTTCAGGGCACCTTAAGTAGCATTAGCACAAGTGCACGGAGGGGATCCCAGCACAGCCCAGCTGCAAACACCCCTGGCCCCAAAGCAGCTTGGGGGCACCTAAGGGTGCCCCCTCCCAGCACCCCTGGCACCAGGGAGGGGGGTGGCCAGGGCCGCCGGCAGCCCAAACTCAGCCCTGGGGGGCTTATTGCCCTTGTGGCTCGATGCAGCCGCTGTTAACAGGGGGCTAGCAAGGTGCCCGGGGGGGCTACTGCAATGTGACAGTGCAGGAGACCCCCCCTTTGCCCACGGAGGGGTCTGATCCTGCAGGCTGGGCCCAGCCCTGCTCCCCTGCACACGCATTTGGTGCCCTGGGGGGCACCCGTCCGCCTGGTGGTGCCAGCTGGGGGGATCTATGGGGAAGGGGGGTGGGTTTTGTTGTCTATAGAGGGAAATAAACCTCTTCCTAACAAGTGGGAAGGTCCTTCCCGCCTTGTCTCCTTGCCCAGCAAAGAACATCCTGGAAAATCCCACGGAGTGGGGGAGTTGGGGAGGGTCTTGCATCACTTGCAGACAGAGCCAAAGGGTGCTGGGGGGGGGGCGCGCAATGAAGCTGGTGAGGAAGAGGTTAATCTTCCTCCCATCCCACCCAGGCAGGGCCCAGCTGGGACGGATTCCCAGCACGGGTGGGACGCAGCTGGGGCAGGTGGAGGAGGGAGGTGCAGGGCCCTTTGCAGCGGGTTTGGGCTTGGGGACACCACCCTCCGCTTGGCACTGCCGGCCACCTCAGCAGCGCCCCTCCATCAACCCCCCACCATGGCATTTTAATACCAGCCCCTCCCCTGGCTGCACCCAGCAGTGCCAGGGCTGCAAACCCTGCAGTGCTGGGGCTGCAAATCCCATGGTGCCATGGCTGCAAATCCTGCAGTTCTGGAGCTGCAAATCCTGCAGTGTCAGGGCAGCAAAACCCGTAGTGCCAGGGCGGCAAATCCAGCAGTGTTGGGGCTGCAAATCCCATGGTGCCAGGGCTGCAAACCCTGCAGTGCTGGGGCTGCAAACCTTGCAGTGCTGGGGCTGCATATCGCACAGTGCCAGGGCTGCACCCCACAGTGCCACAGCTGCAAATCCTCTTGCACCTGGGAGCGCCCGGGCTGCAAACCCTGCAATGCCAGGGCTGCAACCCCCCTGCGTCCCTGCCGGGGCCAGCGGCGCCCGTTCTCCTTGCCCATGCGAGGGCAAGGTTCCTCCTGGGAAGCACCCGGCCGCGGTCCAGCCTGGGCAGGCTGCCCGGAGCTGGGGGGCCGGGCAAGCGGAGCAGATTGCGTGGCGAGAACAGGCGCTGCGAGGAGGCGGCTGGCACCGGCCGGCGGCGGCGCAGCCCGGGTCGCCAGATTGCAGCGCCGGCGCCAGGGCGGCCACCGGGGCTCTGCCGCCCCGGGGGGCTCTGCGGCGTGGGGCAGGGGGGCTGCTTTGGGTGCAGGGGGGCACGTTGCCCGTGCGCACCCGCGTGCAGCCGTGCAAGGTCCAGGTGGCCGCAGGGCACGTGCTTGGGGACACGCAGAGTGCGGGGTGCGCGTGCTCCCGCGCATGTAGGTGCACATGGGCATGCTCGCTGGGGGCACCTGCGTGCAGCTCGTGTTCAGAGTGGGCACCGATTCCCCTGCGCATCCCTCCAACCATCCATCCCTCCGTCCCTTCTCCCCTCCATCCACCCTCGAAGCCGCATGTGGGGTGAGATGCCGAGTAGCAGCCGGCGCCGCAAGGCTCCCAAATGCACCAAAAAGGGGTAATAGGGCAAATGCAGGGCCTGGCAGCGTGGAGGGGAGGTGGTAGGAGGCAAAGCAACCGGGCAACGTCAGGGGAGCTCAGCATCACCCCCAGCCCTGGCCCCGCAGCACCCGGAGCTGCCCGTTCCCGCTGCGGGGATGCTCTCCGGCTCCCTGCGCCCCAGCGAGCGCAGTGCCAGGCGGGCACGCAGGGAGCCGGCCCGGCGGGGCCGCGGGACGCACGGAGGGGGCCACGGTTCCGGAGCTGCCAAGCGCGCCGCGGGCGCAGGTGTGAGAGCGCTGCAGATGGCTGCGCCGCTGACCCCGGCGCCAGGGAGCCGCCGGCACCGCCGCCCCCTCGCCAGGCTCCCCCCGGCCACCGAGGAGCTGTCACCGCCCCAAAGTGCTGCGGGGACTGGCTGCGTCCCTGGGGGACCCCGTGGCGCAGCGGACGCTGGTGCCCGCGGAGGCACTGACCAGACAACAGTGGAAAGCAGCCAAATCCGCAGCGCGAGGCTCGGGGGCGGCGGGGGCTGCCGGGCTGGGCTGCAGGCACCGTGTCCCCCCAGGGAGAGCCGGCAGCAGAGGGACGGAGCCGCCACCGCCGTGCCCGGGGTGGCTCTGTCACCCCTCTGTCCCTGCGCCCGCTGCCTCGCACACGTTTCCTCTCCCGAGAAATTCGGCTCCAGGCTGAATGCAACGCAGTGAGCAGGGACATTCAGTCCTGTCGATCCGGGGGACATCAGGCTGTCCCTGCGTCCCTTTGGCCGGGGGGACAGTGGCTGCTGCTGCTGGCCAAGGTGCCCTGAGCTCTCCAGGGACAGCAGAGCAGAGATGCCGGGTCCTGACAGGCGCGATGCCCAGCGCGGGGATGACGCTCCCAGTGCTCTGGGCCTCACCAGGGACGTGGAGGGGTCCGAGTGCCACCGCGCAGGCCGAGGGGACGCGGCTCAGCCCGGGGGACAGCGGTGGCCCCGTCTCGGCAAAGCAGCCGCTAGATGGTAGCGTTAGTCCGCGCCAGCGCTGCTGACACAGCACTTGCCGGGGAGAGAGACGGGGCGCCCGGGTGACCCGGGTGGCCCTGGGGACCCGCCGGTGACACAGGCAGGGCCGAGCACCCGCAGAGCCGTGACACGGGTGGCGGGGACAGCGCTCCCCCTACCCGTATGTCGCCGGCCACTGCGGCGGCTGGGGGACCCTCCGGCCACACACAGGCTGGGGGGGACCAGCTCCGTGTCCCCCCTTGCAGCTCCCTGTCCCCACACCCAAAGCTGAGCCACCCGCTGCAGCCCAGCTGGGGGACACCGGGGACACCAGCCTGCTTGGGAGGGGGCACCAACCCGGGCCTGGGGACAAGCAGGGGTGACCCACGAGGTTGTGCCAGCACAGGGCCACCCCAAGGACAACCCAGCACCAGGGGCCACCTCCGGCACGCGGCTCCGGCTCTTCCAGGGAGGACAAGGGAAAGCCCTGGGCATCGTCCCTCGCTTCGCCCGCCCGTCCCCTCCGCTCCTCGTCCTCCCAGGGCTCCCTGCCAGACTGATATATATATTTTATGATAACTATAGAGATGCACTTCAAACCTGACAAAGGACTTTGACATTTTTAAGCATCTCTTTGATTAATACATGACCTTTTAATGCTTTGGATTAAATTAATAAATCTTTTACGTCGAGGCCCATCCTGCTTGCAGGGCAATGTTTTCGCCACGACCTCCCGTTCTCGCTGTGCGTGCAAGACGCCTGACCCCCCGCTCCGTCCCGCACGCACATCAATATCGAGCCTTGCAATATTCATGCGGTGCAGAGCCCTGCAAGGCGAGGACGGAGGGATCCTCGCCCATTTGGAACCGTCCCTAAAAATAGCAAGAAAATTCAAAGCTGACATTCAGGGCGCGGGGATGAGGGAGCCTGCAAAGTTGCTCACTCAGCCAGCAGCAATTGCAGCGATCCTGTCTGCGTGTGCAGATTCCTCTGCTGACCGGGCTGGAGTGCAGGCCTCCTCTTTGTACGGTTTCCAGGAGTCTGGAAGCGCCACAGACGGATCCCGAGCCGCGTCTGGGAGCGCTCAGGCCTGCGGTGCCCGCTGCGAGCTTGCCCGTCCCGTCCCGCTCGGGCGCGCACATCCCGGGGCACCCGCTGCTCCCGTTTCGGAGGTGGTGCGGCCAGCACCGGCAGCATTCCCGCGGCGCGCTCCGCCTGCACCCCCAGCCCCCGGGAGGCAGGATTTGCTCCGTACTGCCTGTTGATATCCACAGGCGCATCCCAAGGCGGCGGCAAAGCCAGGTGCCGGCTCTCTCCCTGCGCCCATGTGTTATTTCATCGATGACTCACGTGTTATTAGCAGCCAGGCGATATTCCCAATTCCCGGGAGTTAACCCTTCGCTCGGCACTCCCCAAAACACCCTGTCACAACAAACATCACCGCTATTATCTGCTTTAATCGTACTGTGTCTCCCAGGCACGGGAATGCTGGCGGAGCGGCGGGCAGGGCAGGCATTGCCACAGAGATGCTCGGGAGGGCGGAGGAGCCCCGAGGCCACGGGAATGGCCCCCCGCACGCGGCCGCCCCGCGCAGGGAGCCCAGCCGCGCGGCGTTCCCCCCTGGAGCAGGGCGTTCCTTGGACACACGACAGCAGGGAAGTTTCCAGGGCCGCCAGGCCCCGGCCAGGAAAAAAAAATAATCATAAAGAGGAGGAAGAGGGGTGGCCGGGGGGGTCCCGCGCAAAGGTGGGTGCCAAGGGGCCACAAACCCGGGGAGCACCGTGCGGGGCGGTGGGGAGTGTAAGGGGGGGGTGCCCAAGCGGCACCCCGGGGTGCGGGGGGGAGCAGGGGAGGGGGGTTATCTCCTCACCCCTGTCCCGCGGGGGCGCGCGCAGGCGGGGCGCGCAGTGCGCGCGCGCGCCGGGAGAGGGCAGCAGCGCCCCGCGCATCCCGCTGGGACCTCGCGGGGAGACGGGGCGGAGGAGGAGGAGGAGGAGGAGGAGGAAGAAGGGGGGGGAACCACAGACACAACCCTGTGGGGTGCACCCCCCCCTCCCCGCCACGTCCCCCCCCTCCCCTAAAAAAAGAAGCCCTCCCCTCCCCGCGCGCGGGGGCGCGCCCCGCTCGGGCGCCTCCCCGCTTGGCTGCGCGCTCGGCGGCGGGCGGGGGGGCAGGAAGGGGGGGGGGGGGCCGAGGCAGGACTACAAGGCCCGGCATGCCCCGGCGCCGCTCCCCGGGGGGCCGGATGCTGGCGGTGCCGCTGACAGCGGAGCGGAGCCGCGCCGAGCCGCGGGGCGAGCGGCGAGAGCGCCCCGAGAGCGCGGCGCGCGCCGGCGGCTCCGCTCCCCCTGCCCAGCCCCCACAAAGCCGGGAGCGGCAGAAGGCAAGAGAGGAGGGAGAGGGAGGAGGAGGAGGAGGAGGAAGAAGGGGGGAGGCAGCGGCAAGCACAGGGCTCTGCGCTCTGCCTTTCTTTGCTTTCCGCAGGCGGCGGAGGCGCAGAGGGGAGGTCGGTTCCCCCTCCGCCTCCCGCTCCGCTGCCTTTTGTG
>NW_020455566.1:1469407-1482150 GCF_003342845.1 Nothoprocta perdicaria
CCCCCCCCCCCCAAAAAAAAATAAATGTGACCGCGCTGAGTGACAGCTGTCAGAGCGGGCGCTACAGCGGGAGATGCCAACAAAATCGGGGGGATGGCCCGGGGGGGGGGGCCAGGAACGCGCCCCCCCGGCTGGGGCAGCGGGGCCGCACAGAGGGGCTCAGCCCCGCGCGCTGCCGGGGCGCCCTGGCCTCCCGCGGGGCTCCCCGGAGCCTTTCGCACTTCTGCCCCCTTCTATTCCCGCCCCCCCGCCGCCTCCTTCCCTCCCCGAATTGTTTTTATTGATCAGCTGATTTAAATCCCCTCGGCTCTGCCGCGCGCCCGGGCGCCCCGCGCGCTGCAAGGGCTCCCGCTGCCCCGCGCGCCCGCCCGGGCGCCCACGGAGCGCCGGGACCCCCGCGGGCGGCACGGGACCCTCCGGGGCCGCTCGTCCCCGTGCGGCGGGGCAGCCGGCGGCGCTGGGGGGGCTCCGGCCAGGTGGCCTCGTGCATAAAGCGCCTCGGCCCGTTGCTGGGAGCGGAGCCGCCGGGAGCCCGGCGCTGAGCTCATTGTGTGCTGGTGCGCGCCCCGGCGCGCTGGGGACTCGCTCCAGATTTAGCCTGGCGTGACAGCGAGCACAGGCGAGCCCCGAGGGCTCGGCCACGCAGCGCTGCGCGCGCCGCGGGCTCCCCGCGCCCCCCCCAGGTGTCCCCTTACACTGGCTCTCCTGCTGCTCGCTGGAATTTGCCGGGGAGGGTGGTGGTGCTGCTGGGGAGGGGAGGAAGGGGGCGGGGGGGCTGGAGAAGGGATGGCGCCCGGCCAAATTCCGCTCTGCCATGGCTCTGTAACCTGAATAGGCCAACTCCATCGCCGGGGCCGGTTCCCCCCCCCCGGGGGCTCCACCGCAGTCCAATGCGGTCCAGAGGGCGGGAGGCTCCGCGGCTGCCGGCTTCCCGGAGGCGGCAGCGGGCACCGCGCGCCCGGCGCCGCTGCTGCCACGCTGCTCCGGGAGGAGGTGGAGACGGCGGCGGCGGCAGCGGGGGGGGGAAAGGGTTTGCCCGGCGCAGGGGAAGGGCTGGCACCGTGGCGGGGACGGGGGAGCCAAGGACACGCCGGGAGCCCGAGGCTGCTGGTGGAGAAGCCATGGAAAGCCGTGGAAGGTTATAGGGAGCTGGCGGGGGCGGGGGGGGGGCTCTTGGCGGGAGGCACTGCCCTGGCCTCCTTAGCGGAGGCAGCGGAGGCCCGGGGCGGGCTATTTCTGCTGAGATCCCGCGGAAAGCTCTGGGAGAATTGTGGGCTGCTATAAATAGTGTGTGTCAGCCGAGTGGAAACAGGGCCTTGAAACGCTCCTGCTATTCTCCCGAGTGCTTGGAAGCAGCTCTTGGTAAACAGGGCAGCGCTGGGGAGGGCTCTTTCCTACTTCCGGGCCTGGGAGGCGAGCGGGGGGCGCGGGGGGGCTCGGCGGCGCCTTCCCCGCGCGCTCCGCACCGGCTCCGGCCGCGCCGCCGGGACCCACCCCCTCCCGCGCTCCTTGGGGCGGCCGCGGAGCGCCGGGATGCGCCGGGATGCGCCGGGATGCGCCGGCCCCGTGCCCGGGGGCAGGTTGTGCAAATGCGCGCGGGAGCTTGCGGGGGTGCCCGGCGCTGGGGCAGCCGCTGGGCTCGTTTGGCACGTGGTTGTGTGTCCGGCCGGGATTCCTGCTGCTTTGCCTTGCGAGGGGAAGGGGATGCATGGAGCAGACCCGCTGTGCACCCGGGGAGCGGCATGGGTGCTGCCAGGCTCTGGGGACGTGGCCTGGCCCGTGCCACCGGCCGCAGCTCACAGGGGGGCTGTGGCCACGCGCGCAGGATGCCAAGGAAACCCCTTTGGATGTGTCACGAGTTTGCCAGCACCCTGCCAGGGTGCGTCCTTTGGGAACGCGCTCCCCGTCCTGCCGTGCAACGGGATCCCTTCCGTGCTCCCCGCGCGTCTCCGCCGTCCGCGTCCCCCCGTGCGCTCGGGCCGCGCGCGGCGCCGGGCGTCGCTCGCTGCAGCCCACGTGCTCGGGGCGCGCCCCGATGCCCGACCCCCTTCCCAGGCCGCCCTGCCCTCCGTGCCCCCGTAACGCGCAGGGGCCCGAGCGCGGCCGGCCGGAGCAGCGGCGCCCGCGGCCCTGCGTGGGTGGGAAGGGGAGAGCGCGAGGCCGGTTTCTCTCTCTCTCTCTTTTATTTTTTTCCCTCGCTGTGGGTTGAGCGCTGGGGCGACAGACAGGGAAAGTCTGAGCAATGGTCTGCGCGCCGGTGCTGTCTTCAATCAGCGCGGCCCAGAAGCCCTCGCGCGGGGCCTTGCAGGCGCCCGCGCTCGCGGCGCAACGCGGCAGCTGCAGCTGCGAGTGAAAGCACAAGAGCCCGGCTGCCTCTTTGGCATCGGCAGGAGCGCGCCGGGGGGGCAGCGGCGGCGGGGGGGCGCCCGGCAACGCGCCCCGGGGTTGTTTTCCAGCCCCGGGTTGTGGTGCAGCGGCTCGGCGGCGCGCGAGGGGGGCGCGCGGCGACGCCCCCGGGGAGCTCATTAAATCCGCCGTCCTCCCCACTCGGCCGCCCCGCTTTCCCTCCCCGCTGCTGGATCTGGGCGGGGGGAGCAGGGAGGGCTGCGCCCGGGGGGAGCGCGGTGGCGGAGGCCCCCCCCGGGATGCTTGGTGGCTCCCGGGGGTCACCTGTGGGAAGGTGGTGCCGGTGCCACAGGCTTGGTGGGAGATGGAGGTGCCCGCGGGAGCGCCCGGGGATGGAGGCGGCACATGGAGAGCACGCGGGTGTCCGGCGCGAGGTGCCATCCGTCCTGCTGTCCCCCAGCTCTGCGCTGTGAGCGCCTGGCTGCCCCGCGGCCCGGAGCCTCCCGCGCGCTCCTCAGCACCCGCCGCCTTCAGCACATCCATTTGGGCTCAGCACCCACCAATTCCTTGTAGGGGGGGGGGAAAAGACAATAACGGGCCTAAAACAATCCGGAGGAGGCCAGAGCACTTCAAGATGCGGAGATGGGAGCGTCAGTGGGCGCCGCTCCATCGCGCTCGCTCCGGGAGCGCCCTGCTCGCTGCACAGCGCGGGGCGCCGCTCGGGCCGCTCGCCGCGGCGCGGGGCAGAGCCCGGGGGCTGCCGGCCCGCGGGGACCGCGGCGATGGAGGGGATGCCAGGGCAGCGTGTGCCACGGCCACATGGGCAGCAGAGCCCCGGCCGGGAGGAGCCGCGGATGCACCGGCCCCGGGCGCGCCGGCGGCGGCTCCGCTCGGGGGCAGCGCCGGGAGGCGGGGAAGCGGGTGGGTTTTTTTCTGTTGCCGAAATGAAATTTGAACCCCGAAGTGGGAGGGAGGCGGAGGTGGGGGGCACGGCGCTCGCTGCCGCTCGCCGCGCAGCTGAAGGGAGCGCGCGGCTCGCTCGGCCCCGCGCGACGCGGCCGGAGCGGGGCCTTGGCCGGCGCCGGGAGCCTCGAGGTGAGGGCGCCCGGGGAGGCTCCGTGCGCCGGGACGCGCTCGGCTGCGGGAGGAGGGCAGGTTTGGGAGGCTGCTCTTCCTGGCTGCTTCCCGGGCTGTTGGAGAGTGGGAGAGCCAAGGGTTGGCTCTGCTGGTGGCGGTGCTGGAGCGGGGACAGACCTGGAGCGGGGGGCGTCGGGGGACCAGCAGGAGCAAGTGCAGAGGATTGGGATGCGCCGGGAAGCGGCAGGAGAGGAGGGAATGTTGCAGCGCGTCCCTCGTGCTGCGCCCTGCGCCTCGCAGGAGACACCCGGCCTGGCTGTCACCATCCCTTTGCCAGGGCCGGGATCCATCAGGGCCAATATCCCCTGCAGCCGGGGTGCAATATCCCAGTGCGGCGCCCCCCTCCCCGAGCCGCCTTCCTCCCTGCTTCCCTCCTCCTCCTCCTCGTCCCGCTCGTGGCCGCCGCGGGCTGCTGGCGCAGCGCGGTGCCGCCGCCGGCTCCCCTCCCTCGCGGCATTCCTCGGCAGTGAAGCACAGGAGCTGGCAGGGCGCGCGCGCCGCCTTGCCCGGCCCCGCTCTCATTCCCAAGGAAGCCGTTCCCAGGAGCTGGGCCCCAAGCGGGAGAGGCGCCTGCCGCTGGAGGCTCTGGGTCCGGCGCCCACGCGGAGCTGCTGCAGCTGCCCCCCGGGTGCCGTTTGCTCCGGGTTGGGATCCTCCCACCTGGAAGCGTCCCGGAATGTGGACGGAGCCCCGGCCGAGCTTTCCCTGCCCGCCATCTCAGAGCACATTGCTATGGAAACCCAGCCCCGGAGCGCTCTGGATCGGCCCTCGATCAACCCCGGCTCCCCTTTCGCAGCCCGGACCCGCCGCACTGGGTACCCCACGTCGCCGTCTCGTCCCGCTCCCATCCGGGCCTTGCACCGCTCCGAGCCGCTTCCTGGCATCCGGCCGCTCGGAGCCGAACAAAGCGGTGCCCGCGGCGGGCGCCCCGGTGCAGCGCGCGCTCCCCGACAGCGAAGGTTATTTTAATGGATGCATTACTTTAAACGAACCCTCCGCCATCTGTTCCACCCCCTAATTACGCATGCAAAAAGAAGCCCATCTCGCAGCCAGCGCCGGCGAAAGTAAAGATATAAGTGATTTAAATGCGCGGATCCGCAGCCCCGCGAGCAGCTGTGGCGGGCGCCGCTCTGGCTGCCGGGCACGGAGCGGCCTGGGGAGTTGGAGGGGTCGGATTCCGGATGGGTGCCGGGACACGGGTGGCTGTGAAGGGCGCCGGCCCTTTGGTGGCCCCCACGCGTTGGTGTCACCCCTGGGTTGCAATGGGCTGCGGCGCTGGCTCCGGTGCCCGCTGGCATTTTGCGTCGTTCCTCTTTGGGGCCGGCAGTGCTGGTTTGGGGGCACACGCTTGTTGCCGAGCTCCCGTGTGGGGCCGGGGCCGTGGGGCCGTGTCGGGACCCAGCTCGCCGGAGCGCGTCCCTCAGCCCCAGGGGAGTCGCGACGTGCAAGGGACAGGGCTGCAGGCGCTTGCTAAACCCCGGGGTTTGCAGTGTCCGCAGGGGCTGCCGTGGGGCTGGGGGGTCCCGGAGGTGCCGGCCGGCCCTGCCCACGTGCCTCAGTTTCCCTCGTGGCCGTGGGGGCGGGCGGCGCCTGACTGCAGCAGATGCGCCAGCTCTGCGGGGAGAGGGAATTAACTGGGGCTGGAGGAATGTGCGGGAGCGCTGCAGGGCCGAGGGGCCGCGCGGCCCCCGCCGCGCCGCGCGCTCAGGCACCGCTAATCCCCGCGCCGGGGCCGAGCGCATGGGACGGCACCAGCGACACCGGCACGGGGTGCCCCCCGCGCACCCCCATCCCGGCCCCGCGCAGCCCCCGCGCGCTGCGGGGGTCCCTGGGTGCCCCCGTGCACGTGGCACCCTGCGGCGGCGGCGCCCGGGCGCAGCTTGTGACGTTGCCATGGCGACCCGGCGCGCTAACGAACCCGAGTAAACATTAACGAGGGAGAGCCCGCGCGGGGCCCCAGCGTCCTGGGGTGCCCGGAGCGCCTGCCCTGCCCGAGGCGCCCGCGGGTCCCCCCGGCGCGGTGCGAAGCTGCGCTGCAAACCACGGCTCTGGAGCCAGCCTGGGGCGTCGGGAGCTCTGCCAGGGCCGGACGCCTGGGCCCTCTCCCTGGCACAGGGGTCCCCACGCTGCAAACGTCCCAGCCCTGGGAGCCCCGCTATCCAGAGCCAGTATTGGGATACCCCCAATATCCCAGCGTTCCCGTGACTCCCCTCCCCACCCGCCTCCCCGTCCTGGTCACCCCGGCTGGCGGTCCCGGCGCGGGGCAGGGGCCGGTGGCACCCTCGGTGCCGCAGCGTGCCGCGTGGCACAGGCCCTCGCGGGCAGCCGGGCCCTGCGGCAGCAGCGCGGCTCATTAGAGGCACCGGTGCAGGTGCCCCAGGTCCCTTCCTCCCTCCCGGAGGGCTGCTAATGAGCGGCGGCTAACGAGCGGCGGCTCAGCGCAGCGCTCGCTCCTCCCCGCCCGGGCCAGAGGCTTGATTGGCGCGCGGGCCGCGCAGGCACCTTGTCAGCTGGGGGGGACGGCGGTGGCTTCCACGGGGGAGGCGCAACGAGGCAGCCGCTCGCAACAGGCCTGTGCCGTCCTCGGTGCACGAGGTCCCCGAGGCTGCACGAGTTGAACGAGGTGCATGAGGGTGCACCAGGGTGCATGAGGGTGCACGGACTGAACGAGGTGCATGAGGGTGCACAAGGTGCATGAGGGTGCACCAGGATGCATGAGGGTGCATGAGCTGAATGAGGTGCATGAGGGTGCACCAGGATGCAGTGAGCATGCACAGGGTGTACAAGGATGCATGAGATGCACCAGTGCGCGGGTGCTGGCGGCCGCAGGACCCGTCGTCCCCCACGTCGCCGGCGCCCGTGGCCGAGCCCTGCTGCCCACTGGCCCGCGCGCCAGGGCCGGTTGCTGGGGCTCGGTGCCAGCAGCCGCCTGCATCCGCCTGCTTCCCGCCGGCGCATCCGCCTCGCTGCCGGCTCCTCATTGCGCTCGGGAGCCTCTGCATTAGCTGGCGCCACCGCAACCCCCCCGCGTTCGTGGCGCTGCCCATGTCCCCCGGTGCAAGGCACTGCCGTGAGCTCCCCGCACGTCCTGTCTCGGTTTCCCTCCCCAGGGCCGCAGGGGGGTTGGGATAGGGCTGCTTGCGCCTCCCCTCCTTCCCTGCTTCCCCACCCGGGGCAGTTTAATCTCCTGCCAAACCTGCTTTTCCTGCAGGGCCGAGCGCGCCCGGTGGCCCTGCAGCCCCCTGCGCCTCCCCGTTGCTTTGCAAGGGGCTGGATTGCAAGGGGGGGCATCGTCCGGCTGCGCCCCCCCTGCCCGAGGAGGCCCTAATGGGCCATGCCACGGTGCCCGTCCCCGCGGTGGCTAATTGCAGCGTCCCCAGCTGAGGATTAGGGGCTGGAGTGGGGAAGGAGCAGCGGGAGCAGATGAGCTCCTAAGCAACAAAGCTCCCGTTTTCCTGCAAGCGACTTTTATTAGGAGTATAATTAAAAGCTGACAGGAGGGGAAGCGCGCGGGGAGCGCACGGCCCAAGGCCGGGCACACGTGGGGGCCGCCCCGCGCCGGGCGGGAGGTTTGGGGGCACGTGGAGGGTTGCGAGGCCCGGCCGGAGCCTTCACCCTGCGCACGGAGCCGGCCGGAGAGCCCCGCGTGCGGCTGCCCGGGGCGGGCCCAGGCGTCCTGCCGGCCCCCACGCGAGCCGCGCGCTCTCTGCCCGCCGCGCTGGCAGCGCCGGAGGCTGCGAGGTGCCGAGTGCCAGAGGAAATCCAAACTGGGCCCCGATGAAAGGGGCTTTGTGTGCCCGGGAAGGAGCCGGCCGCCGCCTCCGGCTGCTGCTGCCCGGCTCCCGGCCCCGCCGCCAGCCCCCGTTTCCCGCTGCCGCCCGGACCGCAGCAGCCTCGAGGCTGCACCGCGGGCGCCAGCGCGCAGCAAACTGCAGGGCAATGGGCGTGCAAAGCACCCCCCGCGTCCCTGCGTCCATGTGTCTGTCCAGGCCACCAGCAGCTGCCCGGAGATGCTGGGAGTGCCAGGGAAAAACTGAGCACGCAGGAGGCAGCTCAGCCCGCCCGCTGCGCTCTGCAGCGCGCCTGCGCCTGGCACGAACCCGTGTGGTGCCCAGGGAGCTGCTGCCCCAGCCCCTTCCCTCCTGAACCCCACGGGCCTCAGATCCCCTATTCCCTCCTGGGAAAAGTTTCCAGGCCCCGCCACGGGCTCCTGGCTGCGCCGGGGGGTCCGTGGGACCCGTGTGCCCAGGGCGCCGCTCGGCCCCGGTGCGTCCCCGGCGCTCGCGGCCCGCGCTGGGGTTGTTCTCTGCCTGGACAGGAAGACGAATGAATTCCATTACGGGATCGCGATTTTATTCCACGTGTCAGGGAGCCCGAGATTAACTTGCTCACCGGGCTGTGACAAACCCCGGCGGCCGCGTGCGCGCGCCCGGGCCCCGCACCGAGCCCGCAGAGCCCTGTGTGTGGCCCAAGGGCAGCCGGTGACGGGCACCTCCTCATGCCATTGCCCGGGCTGGTGGCACTTGTGACAGCACAGGCCAGGAGCAGTGAGAACACGGGGAGCGCGCGGGGGTGCAGAGCCGGGGCCGGGGTGCCGCGGGGGTGCTCCAGCGCGGGGACCGTGCCCCACGTACGCACTGCGAGCTGGCACAACTGAGCGGCACCCGTGAGCCCGGGGGGGCCAAAAGCCCCTCCGTGCAGCTGCCGAACGCTGGAGCACCCGGGGGGCCTGCAGGAGCGTGGGATGGTCCCTGGAGGGCAGCGGGCGCACGGGAAGGGCAGGCGCGGGCAGGCACGGCCGCTGCAGCCTCCTCCGGCGCCCGCAGCATTAATGCAAATGCCCTGGCCTGAGAGCTTCATTAGCAGCGCGCGGGAGGCAGTAATGCATCCGCATCCCATTAGCCTAATGAAAAAACGGGAGCCGGCACCTGGAACAAAAGCTGCCCACGGACTGCAGGCTAGCGCCGCGGCCACCGGCAGCCCCCCGGGCTCGGCGCCGTCCCCGCAGCCCCGGGAGCGCGCGGGATTAGAGCCGAGCTTGCCAAGCAAACCAGGCTGTGCCGGAACCAATTAGCCTCCAGCCGGCCACGTTTCAGATGCTGTTATTTCTGCCTGTGCTCTCGCGGAGCCTCCGCGCGCCTCGCCGCGCTCTTCCTCCCGCGGCCCCGGCCGCCCGCCCCCGGCGTCGCCGCCGTCTCCTCCATTCCTCTCCGTGTCGGAGCTTGTCCTGGGCACCGGCTCGGGAGTGAGTCATGCGGCGCGCGCGCGCACGGGGGCTTTGAGGAGCGCTCGCCTGTGGCCGCGAGCCGCGCGGGGCTGCTCCGGCGCCGGGGGTGGAGCGCGGGGCAGCCGGCACCCAAAGCCGCCCCCGTGGGCCGCGCGCGCCCCGGGGTGCAGCGGCCGCCCCGGGGCTGAGTCACGGGCGAAACTTTGGAGCGGTTGGCGGAAGTGGGCTGGGGCGGGGGGGCGCCGGGGCCCCGCGCGCCCTTCCTCCTCCTCCTCATCCTCGTCCTCCTCCCCACGCTGCTCGGGGACTGCAGCTCCCTGGATCAGGAGGAGATTTAGGTCAAGCGCGCCGCTGAGTTGCAGCCGCCATCTGTGTGCAGAGCATAGGGGGGGTCCCCTGGATTGGGGACCCTACGGAGTGTCCCACCTCACCCATCCCATCCCCGGGGGCAGCCCGGTTGCGGCGCGGGGCCAAGGTCGCTCTGGGCGGGACGGGCGAGGGCGCACGGACAGAGCGAGCCCGTGGCCACCGTCCCGGAGCCCCCGCTCCCCGTTCCTGCTGGAACGGGCTGCAGCGGGAGGCGCCCAGCAGGCCGGTGTCATCGGCTCTGCCTCAGTTTCCCCTCTCTGTGAGCTCCAGCCCCGGGCATGGGGGCGCGGGCGGCGCCGGTGCCCCCTCGCTCCCCTTGGCCCCTTTCCTTCCTGAGCCCGCAGGGCGGCTCGGCGGCGTCGCCCGCGGGCGAGCGCGGCGGGAGGAAGCGGCCGCGGGGCCGGGGGGGGGGGGGGCGGCGGCCCGGCCGCGGGGCGGGGGGGGCGGGGGCCGCGGGGCCGGGGGGGGGGGGGGCGGCGGCCCGGCCGCGGGGCGGGGGGGGCGGGGGCCGCGGGGCCGGGGGGGGGGGGGGCGGCGGCCCGGCCGCGGGGCGGGGGGGGCGGGGGCCGCGGGGCCGGGGGGGCGGCGCGCGCCGGCACCGGGCGCTTTCCTGCAGGTGGCCCCGACACCGCCCCCCCGGGGACTTCCCGCAGCCGCTGACTCAGCGCTGCCGCCCCGTGCGCCGAGTTGTGCCTGGTCTCAGCGCGCGCCGGGCCCACGGCGATGCCCGCGCCGCCGGTGCTGCCCGGTCAGGAGCTGCACCCGGATCCCCACACCTGTCTGTGCCTTAATCCCGCCTCGGACACGGGGATTTCACTTTGCTGGGCGTCATTGCGCGCTCCGGACGCGGCACCTTCATCCCCGTCCCTCCTCTCCCTCGCATGGAAGGAAGGAAGGGGTCATGGTTGGGCACTGAGGGGGGGCTGTGGTGGCCACTGAGGCCCCGTCCCTCGGGATGCCAAGGGGGCTCCGAGGGCGCTGGTGGCTGCCACGAGCTGGGGCGGCTCGTGGCGGTCTCAGAGGGCTCCATTAATTCTTTAAATATCCAGCCTTTCCAGGTGGGTTTTGTTGAAAATTAATTTCCGGAGCTATTTTAATTCTGCTGTATTTAATTTGCTGTTTATTTTAATTAATTAATGTCGGGAAAAGCTCTTCTCCCCAGCATCCTGCGGCAGCGAGGCCCGGGCGGGCTGCGCCGGGGGGGCGCAGGTAGCGGGGCCGGGGGCTCCGTCGCGCTTCCCGGCCGGCGCCCACGAGCCTTTCCCTACCTTTTCCTTCCTCCCGCAGCCCCCGTGGGTCCCGTCCCTGGCACGGGGCGACACGTGGGACCCGCGCGCTGCAGCCCCGGCGCCGGGCAGGGGCAGAGCGCCGGTTTCCCGCGCGGCTCTGCTGCTTGTCTAGACGCCGCCGCACACCTAATGTGGCTCTTGGCAGCAGCCGCTCGCTTAATTGCCACACGGCACAGAGCGTGCCGGGCTCCGCGCGGCCCCCGGGACGCCCGGCCACCCCTGTGGGGTCCCTGCGGCTCGCAGCATCTGCGGGCACGGGTGCTGCGCGCCGCGCGGTGCTCCCGGCAAGGGGCGGCGCGTGGGGGCGGCCAGGGAAGGGCAGGGCCGCGGCTGGCATCGGGATGGGGCCGCCGGAGCCGCCGGAGCCGCCGGAGCACCGTGGCGAGCGGGAGCGCGCGGTGGCTCCAACCCCGTCCGCTGCAGCGGCCACAGGGGACATGGCACGTGGTGGTGCCGTGGCGAGGGAAAGCAAGACGAGCGCATCTGAGAGCACCCTTGGGTGCCGCGATGCCTTAGCCGGAGCCCTGGACGCGGCGGCGCGGGCGCCTTCCCCGCATGCCATGCTCTGGTCAGGGCTTTGTCGTGTTTGGATGGCAGGGAATTTCCGCTCTTAACCAAAAACACACACGCGCACACAAAAAAGAAAAAAAAAAACCACCCCTCCGCTGATTTTTTGCCAGAAAAATGGGATGTTTCCATTCTTGTTTTGGCTTTTGGCAGCCCCAAACTGCAGCCAGTGGAAGAAAATATCTTTGTGGAAAGGCGGCCGGCCGGGCGCGCGCAGGCGCAGCAGCGGCTCCCGCCCCCCCGCGCCCTCCGCGCCGGCAGCCCCGGCTTTGGGGGCGCCCGGGGGGGTTGGCACAAGTCCCTGCTCCGGCGTCCCCCCCGCCGGTGCCTCCTCGCCAAAGGACGTGGCCATGAGGCCGGGGCGGCGCGAGGCCGTGGGCGGCGCGCAAGGACGGCCGTGCGGGCGCCGTGTCCTTGCGCAGGGCTGCGCTCCCCGCTGCGCCCGCTCCGCTCCGGCGCCCGGCTCCGGCCTCCCGCCGGCCGCAGCCTCCGCGCGGAGGCACCGCGGGACGCGGCGCTCGCCCGGGCCCAGCTCGCCGCGATGCCCCTGCGCGCGCCACAAATGTCCCCGCGTTCGGCCTCGCCAGCCCCGGCCCCGTGCCCAGCCTGAGCTTTCCGGGCGGTTTTATCCCCTTTCTTCCCAGACACCCTGAAATGCCGGGTGCTTTCCAAGGGGGCAGCCTCCGGAGGCAGCGTGGCCACACGCTCGCTCCATGCTGGCTCGACGGGCGAGCAAGCAGGAAGGGCGGCGCGGGCGCCGTTCCCGCGGGCTCTTCCCAGCCCCTTTCCCGGGCCTCGGCTCGGCCTCCCTTGGCCTCGGCCCGCGTGGCGAGCTCGGCGCTCGCAGAGGCGAGCTGCTCGCCGGGCGCCGCGGGGCCATCGGCCCCCAGCACCGATCGATCTCCTCTTCTCACTCCCTCTCTCTGGTTTTTTTTTCCTCCCTTTTTCTCTCTCTCTCTCTCTTTTTTTTTCCCCCTGTTTGTTTGCAGCCGCTCGAGGGCTCTTGTGATGAATCCAGCCTGGACGGGTTTCAAGCACAGCTGAAACGCAGCCCGGTGTGGGGGTGGGAGTGGGAGGTTAGCGGGCCCCGGGCAGCACCAGAATGCAAAACGGTGCCGCGGGGCCGCCCGCGGTGCCACCTGCGCCAGGGCCGGCCGCTGCGGCCGCCGCCGTGCCGGGAGCGGCGCGCTTAGCTGCGCGCCCTCCTCCGCCGCCTCTGAAATGGCTGCGTTTTCGTGGCACGGCGCGCGGTGCGAGCCGGTGGGAGCGCGCAGGGGCTGCCAGGGCGCGGGGGAGCCGGCGCGGTGCGCTCCCAGCTCCGGGAAAGCTCCGTTCCTTTGGCGGCTCCCTCGGGTGCCGGTGGTGCCAACGGGGACGCGGCGGAGGGTCCTGGCCGGGCGCGCGGTGCCTTCGCCGAGTCGCCCTCAGCACCGGGTGCCGGGGCCGGTGCAGGGCAACGGGAACGCGGGTTTGCAGAGGGCTGCTCCCTCGCAGCCGCCCGGCTGGGACGTGGGCGAATTTGCCGCCTCAAGGGCACCCGCTGCGCGCTTGGAGACATCGCCCGGGCGGCCAAGGCCGGAGCGCGGAGCCGCTGCCGCCGCCGGGGCGGCTCCCGCCTCGAAGCCTCGCGGAGGGCGCGCGGCGCGAGGCAGGGCCTCCCTCTGCAAACCCTAACCTTATTTTCCCAGGTCCGACGCCAGTTTCCATGGAAACAGCCGGGAGCAGAAATGGGAACCAGAATCCAGGAACACAGAGCCTGGAGCTCCCCTTGGCGCCCGGCGGCTCGCGCGCCCCGGCGCAGCTCCCGC
>NW_020455566.1:1482273-1496867 GCF_003342845.1 Nothoprocta perdicaria
GGGCGCGCGGGCCGTGGGGCGCGTGGCCACGGGGCTAGCAGCCCTTGGCAGCAGCCGCAGCCCGGCCGGGCACGGGGGCTGCGCGCGCTCGTGCGCGCTCCCTGGGTGCATGGCCTCGTGCGCGGGCACCGGGGCACCGGGAGTGGTGTCTATAGCATCAGGAGCAGTGCCTATAGCGTTGGTAGCAGTGCCTGTGGCATCGAGAGTGGTGCCTGTGGCATTGGGAGAGGTGGCTATGGCATCGGGAGTGGTGCCTATAGCTTGGGAGCGGTGCTTATAGCTTGGGAGCGGTGCCTATAGCATTGGGAGTATGCCTATGGCATTGGGAGCGGTACCTATAGCATCGGGAATGGTGTCTATGGCATCGGGAGTGGTGCCTATAGCATTAGGAGTGGTGCCTATAGCATCCGGAGCGGTGCCTACAGCATCGGGATGGGCCGTGCCTGTCCATGGCACGTGGTACTTGCTCACCCTGCGGTGAGGCGCGCGCCGCAGGGATTGCCTGGCTGCAGTGGAGCTGGCGCGGGGGGCCGTGGGCGCGCAGACGGCCCCGGAGCCGCGTGCGCCTTCCTGCGAGCCGCGCTCGCCCGTCACCCACGCGTCGTGTCCCCTCGGCACCCTCGCGCCCGCCACCACGTCACCGTGTCGCCGTCCCGCACTGCAGCGCGCCCAGCTCCGGCGCATGCACCCGTGCCTCGAGCGCCCATGCAGCGCCCAGTGAGCTCCCCATGCACTGGCATGCACCCGCCGTGCCCCACAGCATCACCCTGCGGGCACCGGGGTACCCCCAAACCGCGTGCCCTCCGTCAGCCGCCCACACGGGACCCCCGGCGTGGTCCGGGCGGGCGTCGCGCCGCGCGCGGGCGCCGCAGCCGTCGTGCGCGCGCGCCGTAATACATCATTTACAGACGGACAGGTATTAAGATACATTATGGATAACTCGCGGAGAGAGACGCTATTAATAATACAGACACATACAGAGGGAAGAAAGTGCACACTTGATTTCCATGTTGCTACCAGGAGTTCTGAGGCTGGCTCCGGCTGCCTCTTCCCACACGTGACTGCAACACAGTGGGTAGCTGACAGCCCAGAGAGCCTGGCGCGGGGCCAGGAAAAAGCAGAAAACACAATGTCTGTGCATATCCTCTCTCTTAAAATAACACTCCAACACCGTCTGAGACGAATTAAAATAAGAGCAGGACTGGTCTCGGAGAGAGCGCGAGGCAGAGCGCGAGGGACGGGGCAGGGGACGGGGCTGGGCGGCCGCGGTTGCTCACCCGGAGCGCACGCCGGGCAAGGACAGGGCCAGCGCGCGGCACTGCCAGGCTTGCAAGGAGAGTGTCGGGCTTGCAAAGGAGGCACTGCGCTTGCCAAGAGAGCCCCGAGCCTGCAGAGAGGGCGCTGGGCTTGCAAGGAGAGTGCTGGGCTTATGAAGAGCGGCGCGCTTGCAAAGATGGCACCGGGCTTGCAACCAGAGCGCTGGGCTTGCCAAGAGAGCAGCAGCCTTGCAAAGTGGACGCTGGGTTGGCAAAGAGACTGGCCGATTCAAAAGGAGAATGGTGGGCTTGCAAAGAGGGCACCGGGTTGGCACAGAGAGCGGTGAGCCTGCAAAGAGGGCAGTGGGCTTGCAAAGCAAGTGCATGCTTGCAAAGCAAACACACGGCTTGCAAGGAGAGCATCAGGCTTGCAAGGAAAGCCCGAGGCGTGCAGGGAGAGCGGTGGGCCTGCGAAGAGGGCGTGGGGCTTGCAGCGCGAGCGCGGGGCTCGCGGAGGGCTCGCCGGGCGGGCGCGCGGCGTGTCCGGCGCGCGGCCGCCCTTTGGAGGGGAGCCGGCGGGGCGGGGGCTGCGCGCGGAGCCCGCATGATGGAGAACATCAGGAATTTCCTGCAGCTGAGCAACACACCAAATACCAGAGCGCGCGGCGAGCAGGGTGCCGGCGGGGACGCGCGCGGCGCCGCTAGGAAGCCGCCAGCCGCGCGGGGGGCAGCGGCCTGGGGGGCGCTGGGGGGGCCGCCCGGCGCTTTGGGGCTGTTTCCATCTGTTTGTCCCTCCGCAGCCTCCTCCGGGCGCTCTCTGCTTCCCTCCTTGCTGCATTTCGGGCTGGGGGGGGGTCACGTCGGTGCCTCCCCAGAGGCGTGTGGAGCAGCGCCTGCCACACGGGTGATGAGTTTGCAAGGTCTCCCCGGACCCCCAAGCAGCCGAGCGAGGCCCAGGCCCCAGGCAGCCCCATCGTGTCGGGTCAGCGTGCGGGAGAGAGACACGGGGGACACGGGGGCACCTTTTCCTTGTGCCGCCCGGGTGCAGAGCGGTGCAGGGTGGTGCAGGAGCACCCTGGCATGCACCCTCCAAAGGCAGCCTGCAGCATCGGGCCATTTGCTTGTGGGCTGCATGGGAGAGGAGTGAGGGAACGCGGAGCCGGAGGGGGATATCTGCGACCAAGGGGGCTGCAAGGAGCTTCTTTGGGGGGCTGGGGTGAGCAGGTGCATTTTGCTGTGCAAATCCCCACGTGTGCCTGCAGATCTCCATGCACATCTGTAAAAATCAGAATGCACCCTTGCCAGCATCTCCATGCATGCTTGCAAAAGCCTTCCTGGGCTCTTGCATACCTGCATGCATGCTTGCAAAAATTACTTTCCACGCTTGCCGCAATTGCCGCACGCGCTTGCAGGGCTCCACGCACCCTGGCAGACCTGGCAGGCTGCAGGCCGGCGGGAGCGGGGCCCGGTGGCGCGGGGCGCGCGGCAGCTGAGCAAGCAGGAGGCCGCGGCAGCGCCGGCACCGCGGGCTGTGCCGCGGGGGGAGCGCGAGCCTGGACCTGGCATCTGTCGAATGTCACCTTAGCCAGACAGCCCGGCTTCGCCGTCTCCATATCAACCGTTCTGCTCCAGCCACCTGCGGGGGGGACGCGGAGGACTCTTTGCACGGCCCTTCCTGCTCCCGCTGGCCTCAGTTTCCCCCCGCAGCCACCAGCCCCTGTGGGCTGGGGTCGGGGGGACACGTGGCAGGGCCCCTGCCCGTGTCGCCCCGCTCGCCGTGGTGGCCGCGCAGCTGCGGAGCAGGCGGCGGGCGCCGGGGCCCAGCCCTCGCCGCGAGGCCCCTCTGCAGCGGCTCTGCACATTTTCTTGGACTGTCCCCCTGGCCGCGAGCAGATGTTCGCGCCTGCGTCCCGGTGCGGGGGCCGGCGCGGCGCCGCGTGGCCCTGCAGCCGCTCGCTGCGCGGGGGGGACACGGCCACGGGGGTCTGGAGCCCGGGGTGACGCCGCGGTGTTTGGGGGAGCGCGCCTTACGCCGGCGAGCAGTGTCGGAGCGAGCCGGGTTTTGTGCTGGAGCGAGAGGGGGACGTGCGCGTGCATGGCGTGCACAGTGTGCGTGCATGGTGTGCATGCATGTTGTGTGCGCGTGCATGGTGTGCACAGTGTGCGTGCGTGCATGGTGTGCATGCATGTTGTGTGCGCATGCATGGTGTGCACAGTGTGCGTGCGTGCATGGCGTGCATGCATGTTGTGTGCACGTGCATGGTGTGCACAGTGTGTGTGTGTGCACGGCGTGCATGCATGTTGTGTGCGCATGCATGGCGTGTGTGCACGCGCTGGGCGTGCACAGCGGGCTTGTGTGCATGATGTGCATGCACAGTGTGCCTGCATGGCGTGTGTGCATGTGTGCATGCATGGGGTGTGTGCGTGCAGTGCGCATGCATGGTGTGAATGGGTGCATGGGGTGCATGCACGCGGTGCGTGCATGCATGCTGTGCGTGCACATTGTGCCTGCATGCACAGTGTGCAAGCATGGAATGCATGCACAGTGTGTGTGCAATGCCTGCTTGCACGCACTCCCAGTGCGGGTGCACGCAGCGTGCATGCCCACACGGCGCGGCTGCATGTGATGCACGAGTGCATGTGCCGCTCAGGCAGCACAGTTGCATGCATGCAGCACACACACGCAGCACTCCGGCGCTGCATGCCTGCGCGCGGGGCCGCCGCTCGCTCCGGCCGCACTGTGACCGCGCTCCTGCGGGAACGCGCTTCCCGGGGAGGCTCCGGGTGCTCAACCGCAGCCTGGAGCCTCCCGCAGCACCGTGACCTCCTCACCCGGCCTCCTGCCCACGGGATTAGAGGCTGTTTCCTGCTCAATCGCTCCCAGAACTGGTTCCATCCTGCTTCCGACGGCGGGGGGAGGCGGCTCCGCTCCCCTTCCCGCGTCCCCCCGCGCCGCAGCCGGCTCCCCGAACCCCCCCTCCTCCCGCCCCCTCTCTGCTTTCCCGCTTTCCCATTAAAATCCTGGGGCTCCTTCGCGGCGCAGGGAGGCAACGTGGAAAATCGCTGGGAGGAAGGAGCCGAGGGCGGGAGTGATAAATATTGAAAGGGTGGGATTTCGGCGGAGGCTGCAACAGCTGTGCTGGTTACAGTGTCACACTATCTCTCCGCAGGTTTACTGACCCATTTCCATTCACTCGGCTGCCAGTATCTTAGCAACTGCAACAGTCCCCCAAGAACAGGCGGCTCGCCTGCTATTAGGGACTGCTGCAAGTGTGTCAAGGTTAGCTCGGCCCCCCGAAGCCGCCCCGAGGCGGGGTGACGGCCGCGGCCACCGGCCTCCGTGGGGATGCTCGGGGGTGGGCGCTGGGACGGGGGTGACGTCGCCCTGCCCGGCTCTGGCACCCTGGCATCGGGAGCCGGGCGTTTGCGCCGCGTCGAGGGCGCCGTTTGCTTGCAAAGCCACCCACGGACCCAAGCTGGATGGGTTCTCCCCTCCCCGCTCAGTGCTGGTGGCAATAGGGCTGGAGTTGTTAGTGCCCACCAGTGTCACGAGCGGGGACGGCCTCAGCCGCGGCCCGTCGGGCAGTGAGGGCCCGGGGGCCACTTTGTCCCCCCGCGCCGGCAGCGCCGCAGACAGCGGCTCCACACGAGCAGCACCGCGGGGACGGCTGCGAGGGAAGCCACAAAAATGATTTAAGGGGCTGGCGGGATTGATTTATTAAGAACAATTAAAAGCGCTAAATACGCTTAGCTCAGCCAGACGCCGCGCGGGGAGCTGGGGGGGGAGAGACCTGTCTGCTGGATGCGCAGGGTGAGGCTGGCGGGGCGGCGGGACCTGCGGCACGCAGCGGGGGACAGGGTGGCACCGCGCCGGGGAGAGACAACGGCACGAGGGGCAGGTGCCCCGGGCGGCATTTGCACCTGCAGCACGTTTGCACCTGCGGTGCATTTGCACCCGCACTGTGTTTGCACCCACAGTGCATTGGCACCCGCAGTGCATTGGCACCCAGGGCTGCGTTTGCACCCAGGGCTGCGTTTGCAGCCAGGCTTGGGTGTGCACCCATAGCCAGACCTGCACTGGGACTTGTCTTTGCACCCAGGGATAGTTTGCACCTCAGGTTGCTTGGACGCCCACCTCGCATGGGCACCCAGGGTTGCTTTGGCTTCCTGGCCGTGTCTGCAGCCAGGCAGGGGGGGTAAGGGGGGACACGAGGTCCCGTCAGCACCGAGCCAGGTACCGGGTGGCCAGTGTGACCAGTGGGCTCTGCTGGCCCCCCATGCACTGCCTTGCATGGGGGAGCCGAGGGACTGGTGGCTGGGGGCACCAAGACCCCATTTCGCCCATTGGGAAGCCGCTCCCAGGCGGAATTGCTGCAGAGGCCGCATCCCACTCCAAGCTGTCACCATGCGGGGACCCTGTCTGTGCCCTGCGCCACGGGCTGCATCGGCATGCGCGGGCGCGCGCGGCCCATAAAGCGGCTCCGGTGCAGGATTTATCCCGGCGGGCGCCTTGCAAAGGCCGTAAATCGCCTCCTGCGCCCGCGGGGCCGCAGCAGGAGGGAGCCGAGTGTCCACGTCCGCCACGCGGCCCCCGCCACCACCGTCCTCGGGGAGCAGGTGCTGCATCGCGTGCATCGCCTCAAGTGTCACCTCCCCGTGTCCCTGATGTCCCCAGGGCTGCGGTGGTCTCAAGGTGACTCGCCCAGCCCAAGGGTGCGGGGTGGTGGCGGAGGCAGAGGCTCCCCGTGTTGGGTGCCGCGGTGCCGGGCGCCCGAGGGTTAACGGGACTGTGCTGCTCCCGCAGGTAATTAGTGACATCCTCAGCTCGGTGACATCCTCTGCTGGGTGACATCGCTGCTGGGTGACACGGGCTGCCCGCTCGCTCGCCGCCCCCCGCGGCCGCCCCCGTCCCGGCGCCCCCGCCGCCTCCCCGTGCCCCGGCCCTCTCGCTGCCGCAATTGCCATTCTGCCCGGAGCAGCCGGCTCCCCTCGCTGCCCTCTGACCCGCCGTTGCTGTGGCAACTGCATCCCACGTCGGATTACGGAGCCTGAATCCGCCGGCTCCGAGCTGCCGGCCAAAGCCGCCCAGGGCCCAGGCGTCCTGGGGGCCGCGTGCTGCGGCGGGACCCGCAGGCGCGCGAGGCTGCAAGCCGGGAGCAGAGCACGCGGGCAGGACGCCTGGGCCCCGGCTTTGCACCTGTGCCGGGTGCCACGGGCACGGCTCGTGTGCCAAATCGCGTCCCCGAAGCCACCGTGGTGCTGGGGGTTGAATTAAGGGACAAGCTGCCTGCGGACACTGGCTTCCTCCTGCACCCGTGCTGGGTTGCAGCACCCAGCACGGGGGTCCCAAAGGCACCCTCAGCGCATGGGCATCTTGGCAATCCCAGGAATGGGGATTAGGGCCGTGCCATGAAATCCGGAGAGGTGGTAACGCAAGGAGGAGCACGAGGAGTGCGCGGAGCAGCCCCACCGCCTGCATCCGCATGAGCTGCAAGCAAGCGCGCTGCCCCGGCTACGTGCAGGGCTGCGGCCGATGCTGCTGCTGCAGTGCTGCAGAGCCTGCTGCACACAGCGTCCTTCATGCCCTGCCATGCACTGCAGCGTCTGCTGCATGCAGTGTCCTGTGCATCCTGTCATGCACTGCAGCACCGCAGCGCCTGCTGCATGCAGCATCCTGTGCACCCTGCCATGCACTGCAGCACTGCAGAGCCTGCTGCATGCAGCATCCTGTGCACCCTGCCATGCACTGCAGCACTGCAGAGCCTGCTGCACAGTGTCCTGTCATGTGCTGCAGAGCCTGCTGCATGCAGCATCCTGTGCACCCTGCCATGCGACACAGCACTGCAGAGCCTGCTGCGTGCAGTGTCCTGCACACCCTGCCATGCACTGCAGTGCTGCAGAGCCTGCTGCATGCAGTGTCCTGCACACCCTGCCGCCCCGGCGCCACGGTGATGGGTGCCCAGCCTGCAGGAACCTCCCGCCTCGACCGCCCCCAAAGCAGCTCCCCAAACCCCACGGCTGCATCTGTGTGCGACGCGGTGCGAGCTGCGCCGTGCCTCGGTTTCCCCCGTCGTGCACAGGCCGGCTCCTTGCGCGCCGGCTCGGGTGCATCTGCGCCGATGGCGCCGCTGTCACGGGCGCTCTCGTTAGGATGGGGCTCCACGGCCCTGCCGGACGCGGCTCTGGCGAGCGAGGCATCCTTCAAAGGCAGGCGCTCTGTCAACGCCCCGCAGCAGCTGCGTTCTCCTCAATTAGAAGAGGTAATGAAGCAATTTATGGGCATCTACAAAGTGATGTGTGAGTGACAGGCTGTGTACGAGCCGCGCCGGGGCTCTGCCGGCAAGTTGTGTTCTTCCAATTTTAATGGCAAGCTCCCCAGCAGAAGGAAATATATATATATATATATATATATATATATATATATATATATTTGTAGGTGTGTGTGATAGAAGCTCCTAATCACGACCCGAGGCGCAGGGGTGGTGGCGAGTTGCCCTGCGGCCCTGCTGGGTGTCCCGGTGCCCCGGTCCCTCTTGGCACGGTGGTAACCGGAGCCGGGTGGCAGCTGGGTGGGAGCTAGTGGGGCCGTCCAGGATGCCGGGGCCCCTTGGGAGGGTGGCTACGGGCAGCCGATGCCATGTGGAGCAGCCAGGGATTCTGGTGCGAGGGCTCGCTGGGTTGGCACCCAGAAAGAGGCTTGCACAGGGATGGCTGCATGCACGGAGCGCGTGTGCACCTACCTGCAGGGGCATGTGTGCACACGGGCACCTGCAGCGTGCCCGTGCCCTGCACACGCGTGTCCCCTTGCACACGTGGGACACATGTCCCCATGCACATGTGGGGTGCATGTCCCCATGCACACGCGAGGTGTGTGTCCCAATGTGCACGTGGAGAGCGTGTCCCCAAGCACAGGCGGGATGCGTGTCCCCATGCACACGTGGGGAGTGTGTCCCTGTGCACGTGTGAGACGTGTCCTGTGCACACGTGGGGAGCATGTCCCCATGCACAGGCGGGATGCGTGTCCCTGTGCACACGCAGGGTGCATGTCCCCGTGCACACAGGACGTGTGTCCCCCACAGACCCCCACACATGGGCACCGCTGGCCCTGGCGCTGGCGCCTGCAGCCCCCGTGCGCTCCGCAGCGCGAGGCTGCCCGCTGCCCCTGGCACCCCGAGCACCTGCGCTTTGGCGGCGGCCCCGGCGCCACCCACGTCCCCAACCCCGGCCCCGTGAGCGCCCAGGGCACAGCGGCTGCGCCCGGCGCTTCCACCCATCTCGCGGGGGGCTCCGCAAAACCCCCTCCCCAACACCCGCCCGCCACAAACCCTCCTTTCGGCTGGAGACGGTTGCGAACCGCGGCCCAACAGGGTCCTCAGGTGCCCCCCGGATGGGGTGTCACCGGCACCGGGGTGCCGCGGTGGCCGTCCCCGCGGCGGCGGCGCCCGCGCAGCGCTAGCCCTCGCGGCGGGCGCGCGTCCATCTGGCACCGGCCAAATGTTACCGGCCTCGCACAGAGCTCTGGGGACGGGGATCGCGCCCGGTGCGTTTCGGGGAGGTGCCGGGGCACCCGGCGAGCACGGGGGGATGGAGCTGGGGTGGCCGGAGCTGGAGCTTGTGCCTATAGAGGGGAGCAGGGGGGGCTGTGGCCATCTGCGTGGCCTCAGGCCTGCCGGGCGGGGGACACTGGGGGCCACCCGTGCCCCGCGGTGACACCCCAATGTGCGGGGGCGCGGGCGGCTGCACGCTTGCCGCACGCCGGGGCGGCGGGGGAACAAAGCTGGCACCGAGGGAAGCGGCTAAATTTAGCCCATTTCCCGGCTCGCTCCGGGCTGCGGCTCCGGGCTGCAGGCGGCCGCGGTGCCACCGGCGCTGCCGTCCATCTGTCGCCCCGTTTCACAGCGCCACCTCCCCGGCCCGGGCAGGGGGGCGCCCGCAGACCCCGCGTGGGGACGGGGACGTGTTGGGACAGGGGGCTGCGTCCTCGGCGATGTGGGGCTGGCGGGAGGACCTGTCTGCAAGGAGCATCGGCGAGCTCCGCAGCCCCGCGGCAGCTTCTGTCACCCAGGCTTGTGGCGTGGGGACATGGCCCTTGCAGGGGACACGGTCCGGGCAGGGGCACGTGCTCCTTGCAGTAGGAGCTGTTTGCTTGCAGAGGACAAGTTTCCTTGCGGCGGGAGGTGCTTCTTGCAGTGGGAGATGGTTTCTTGGAAGGGGAGATGGTTTCTGGCGGCGGGAGGTGCTTCTTGCAGGGAAGGTTCTTGCAGGAGGAGACGGTTTCTTGCCGAGCAGCTAATCCGTGCGGGGGGAAATGGGTTGTTTTTCTTGCAGTGGGAGCTGGTTCCTGCAGGGGAGAGGTTTCCTTGCAGGGGAGAAGGTCCTTGCAGCGGGAGCTGGTCGTCGCAGGGGAGGCGGCGGCCGCCGGGGGAGATGGCTCTTGCAGGAGGAGGTGTTTGCTTGCAGGGGAAATGAGTTTTTTTGGCACGCAGGGGTGGTTCTTGCAGAGGACGGTGGTTTCCTGCGCGGGGAGGCGGTTTCTTGCAGCAGCCGGCGTGGGGGCTGGCCGGGCCTCCCCCCTCCGGCCTCCCCGAGGGCTCCGGGGGGGCCCAGAGCTGAGCCCAGCAGCCCCCCCGCTGGCTCGGGGCCCCCCCAGGCTGCTCGGAGCTGGCAGAGGGGCCGGCGGGTGTCGTGGCGGCCGCGGCGCGTGGGGCCGGCGGCAGGAGCGGGGCCGAGCGCCGGCTCTGCAGCACCGCGGTGGCAGCGCTCGGGGACACGGCCGTCCCCGCTGTCCCTCCCCGCGCGGTGTCAGAGCTGCTTTGGGGACGGCGTCCCGGCTGACTGCGCCAGCCCCCGCGGTGCCAGCTCCTGTCCCCAGCTGTCCTGGCACTGGCAAGGAGGAGGAGGAGGAGGAGGAGGAAGGAGCAGGCGGCTCTTGGCGGGAGCCCGATGCCAAGGGGCCGCCTGCAGAGCGAGGAGGGTGAGGACCAGCTTGGGGACAGTGCTGAGGGCCAGGCTGGGGACAGGGTTGGGGACCAGATGGGTCCCTCCCGGCTGCACCGGGCTCAGCTGCCGCATCCCCCCGTCTCGGTTCCCCTGGGCCCTGTGGGGCAGCCCCAAGGACCCGCCGTGGGGGGGCTGTGCCACACACGTGTCCCCAATCCCGGGGGCCTCCTCATGTGGGGGGGTCCTGCCCGGCCGCCCCCCGCGTGGCGCAGGGAGGAGTCGGCCTCGGGGTCTGGCCGGGGAGCCCAGGACGCCTGGGCCCGCCTGCCAGGAAGCCGCCACCGGAGGGGATTTTCCATTGGTGTCAGCAGCCCGGCTCTGCAGGGAATGGCGGGGCGGGGGGGCGGGAGCCTGCGGGACGTGGGGCACAGAGGGGACATTGCGGGGGCCACATGGGGGTAGGCACTGCCACGGTGTCCCCAGGCAGAGATGTGCAAAGGGGGCCCCCCCAGTGCTTCCAGATTGCGTGTGTGCAAGGGGGAGATGTCCCCATGCTGTCCCCAGACACATGCGTGCAAGGGAGAGATGTCACCACGGTGTCCCCAGGCATGTGTGTGCAAAGGGAGGATGTCCCCATAGTGTCCCCAGACATGAATGTGCAAGTGAGAGATGTCCCCATTGTGTCTCCAGACATGTGTGTGCAAAGGGAGGATGTCCCCATGGTGTCCCCAGACATGTGTGTGCAAAGGGAGGATGTCCCCATGGTGTCCCCAGACATGTGTGTGCAAAGGAGGCACCCCCGTAATGTCCCCCACGGTGTCCTCAGACGTGCGTGTGCAAGGGGGAGATGTCCCCCTGCTGTCCCTTGGCACATGCGTGCAAGAGGCACCTCTGTAATGTCCCTCTGGTGCACACCAATGCACCTCTGGTGTCCGCAGACGTGTGTGTGCAAAGGGGAGATGTTGCCATGGTGTCCCCAGGCATATGCAGGCAAAGGCAGGATGTCCCCACGCTGTCCCCAAACACATGCGTACAAGGGAGCACCCCTGTGACGTCCCCAACAGTGTCCAAAGACACGCGTGTGCAAGGCAGGCTCCTCCACAGCGTCCCAGTCCCACGAGGTGCCCGGGCCACATCCACGTGCACACACGTGTCCCCAGGCGCGGGTGTCACTGGGGGCGCCGCGCGCGGGCGCTTGGGGACACAGTGTGTCCCCCGCGCGGGTGGCAGCCGGGTCCCCGCCGCCCGCCTGTCTCCCGGTGCCATCTCCGGCCCCACCCGGTGTCTGGGTGGCCGCGGAGCCGGGCACCAAACCGCAACCGTGTCCCCTCTGCGGAGCAGGGGGGGCGACAAGAGGGGGCCAACCCCCCCCGGCGGCCTCAGCGAAGCCGGGGAGCTGCTAAACTAATTAAAGCGTTTTGAGCAGCGGGATTAACGGGGGGGCGCGGGGCCAGGTAGGCGATTGGCGCCGCGGGCGCTGCTATTGGATTTCTGCGTGGCGAGTCAGCACAATCCGGGGGCCGCCAGCGGCTCCGGGTCGGGAGGTGGGAGCCGAGGTGACCGCCACCCCCCCGCTGCGCTCGCCTTCCTCCGCTGCCTTCCTCTCCTCCTCCTCCTCCTCGTCAGCGGCTGCCCCCCGCCCCGCGGCTCCCGCGCTGCTCCCTGCAGCCCGGCGCTCTTGTGTGTGGTCTCTGCTGGTGTTTTGTAACCAGCCAGGGGAAAAAAAAAAAAAGAAAAAAAGAGGAAAAAAAAAAAGGGAGGAAAAAAAAAAAAAAGGGAAAAAAGGCCGGCCCTGCCCCTGGCTAGCAACCCAGGAATGGCGAGGTCCGGAGTGCCTAATGCGAAACATGTGGCGGCAGCCTGGGGCTGAGCAGGGGAGGTGAAAGTGAGCGCCGCGGCGCGGCCGCCCGCGTGGCCCCGCGCCCCGGTCCCCTCCTCGCCGCGGACGGCAGGGGTGCCCGGCCGGGAGATGCGGCCGGGAGCTGCCCCACGGATGGGGCAGCGCCGCGGGGCACGTGGCTGGTGCCACCCTGCCGGGTGACGCGGCTGTCCCCGGTGTGTCCCTTTGCTCCTGCTTCGCCCACGCGGCCGCCTGCTGCACACCTGGCAGCGCCAGCACCTGCCCCGGGCACCCCTGTGGCACCGCCAGGCCCTCGGGAGCACGCTCGGGCGCGCTTGTGGCACCGTGAGCGTCATGGGAGCGCGTTCGGGCATCCTTGTGGCACCCTGAGGCTCGCAGGAGCCCACTCGGGCACGTTTGTGACACTGTGAGTGTCACAGGAGCGCGTTTGGGCATCCTTGCAGCACCGTGAGGCTCACAGGAGCCCGCTCGGGCGCACTTGTGGCACTGTGAGCGTCACGGGAGCACTCTTGGGCACGCTTGTGGCACCCTGAACATCACAGGAGCCACTCTCGGGCGCGCTTGTGGCACCGCCAGGCTCGCAGGAGTGCTCTGGGGTGCACTCGTGGCACTGTGAGCATCACGGGAGCGCTCTTGGGCACGCTTGTGGCACCACCACGTTCACGGACACACACTCACACACGCTGGTGGCACCGGGAGCATCACGGGCACGCAGTGGCACACGCCAGTGGCACCGCCAGGCTCGGGGCATGTACTCACACACGCCGGTGGCACCGCCAGGCTCGGGGCAGCAGGGCCGCAGCGTGGCCCGGCGCCGCGTGCAGCAGCCTGTGCGGCGCGGCCCGGCTGCCGGCGGCTCCTCTGGAAAGCCTCCCGCGCGCTTCCTTCCTGCCTGCCGCCCCTCCAGGCGCGCGGCTGCGGGCAGCTCCAGCGGAGCCCAGACCGGTCTTTCGAGCGCATATTTTCCTGCTCCGTGCTGCCCTCGCTGTAACTCTACACCGCGCGGGCGGCCGGGCCGCGGTGTCTGTGCCGCGGTGCCAGCGCCGGGCGGCCGCGGAGGGGGCGGCGGCCGCGCTGCCAGGTTGGAATTCTCCTTCCGTGCCTCGCTGATAAGTTGTCACGCTAATCCCGAGCCCAGGAAGAGCCTGGAGCTCGCGGCGCGGGTGGGAATGTGCGTGCGCTGGGGGAGGAGGAGGGAGCGCGCTTGGATCTGCGGCGGCAGCAGCCAAGCGTGCGGGCATGGCCGGAGCGCGCAGCCGGAGCGCCCCGCGGTGCGGGGCCTGGAGCACCCCGGGGTGACACGTGAGCCAACGTGCAAATGTGCATGCACCCATGTGCAAACGTGTGTGCACCCACGTGCAAATGTGCATGCACCCACGTGCAAACGTGTGTGCACCCGTGTGCAAATGTGTGCCCCACAGCCGGATCGGGGCAAGGAGGAGGGCAGCGAGGGGCGCCCGCGTTGCGCGGAGGGCGCGGGGACATGCAGGGCCTCGGTGCCAGCCCCGCGCGGGTCTCTGCTTCCTTGCGCAGATGGGAGCTCGCTCGCCGGCCAGCCCGTCGGAGCGGAGAGCGGCGCCAGCGCGGCAGCCGAGCGGCCCCCGCGCGCCCACGGCCCCCGCCAGCCCCCCAGCGACGGCGACGGCGCCCCGGGCGGCTGCCAAGTGACCCTGCTCTGCAAGCAGCCGTGGCCCAGGTACGGGGACCGCGGTGGCGGCCGCGGGCGGCCCCGGCACGGGGAGCTCCAGGTGGCCTCGCTCTGGGGGTGGGGGCGCCCGGGGGGCTGCGCAGCCCCTTGCAGGCAGTGGTGGGGGGCGGGGGGGCGGCCGGGTGGCCCCCCCGGGCGCTCGCAGCACAACCGGCGCCTTTGATCGCCGCGGGCGCCAGGGCCGTTCCCAGGGATGCCGACCCCGCGGGCTGCACATCTGGCCGGGCGTTGCCTGGCGACGGCAGCTGTGCGGCGGGGTGGGGGCGGTGACACGAGGTGGCGGCGGAGCGGGGGGACACAACGTGGCCGGGCGGTGGAGGGGGGAAGGAAGCGGGGCCGGGCGGGGGGCCGTTGGGTCCGGCCGTGGGGACAGCGCCCGGCCGTGCCCGGCGGCCCTGCCAAAGCGCTGAGCTCACTTCCTGCACCGCGGCCGCCTGCCATGCGCCGCCGCGCCGGGCACGGGGCGGCCTCCGCGCTCCCGCGCCCTCCTGCTGTCCCCCCGGGCTCCCCCTGTGCAGCCGCCCCCGTCCCACGTGCACAGGGGGCATGCGGGGTCCCCAACATGGGGGTCCCCCTGTCCCTGTAGGCCACGACGTCCCCACGGTCGGGGTGGCTCCAGAGCCTGCACTGCGCCCTGTATCCCAAGGAGCGGGTGACAGGGGGACAGGAGGGATGGGGACCCCCCAGCTCCAGCTGGCCCCAAACCGGGAAGCAAGGTGGCCCCACAGAGCGAAGCAGCCCCCCGGGTGTCATCGGTGGCGGGACAGTGCGTGGCCTCCGCGCTCCATCTGTCCCCGAACAAAGAACTTTCCTGCCCTGCTCCCCGTCC
>NW_020455566.1:1497407-1498985 GCF_003342845.1 Nothoprocta perdicaria
GCGCGGGCTGCGCGGCTCGCAGGGGACACCTAGCGGCAAGGCCACCGCAGAGCCCCCCGCGGCGGCGGGCGCGCCGGGCACCCCACGAGGGGCACGTGGCGGGGACGCGGGGGCATTTCGGGCACGCGAGGGCCTGTCCCGGGAGCCAGGCGCCTCCCAGAGCATCCCCCTGGTCACCAGGTGACACCAGGTCCTTGTCACCAAAGCGAAGGGCAGACTCGTCCCCCGTGTCCCCAGATGGGCAGCAGCTGCCGCATGGGCGCAGGCAGCTCCCTGGCTTGCAGCCCCGACGCCGGGGTGATGGGCAGACACAGCGCTGACTCTGGGGTGATGGGAAGATGCAGCCCCAACGCTGGGGTGATGGGCAGGCGCAGCCCAATGCCAGGGTGATGGGTAGATGCAGCCCATGCCAGGGTGATGGGCAGACACTGCCCTGACGCTGGGGTGATGGGCAGGCGCAGCCCTGATGCCAAGATGATGGGCAGCCGCAGCCGCGCCTAGTCACTCCAGTCGGAACCCCCTTGGGAATGCCCTGGGCAGAGCAGCCGCTCGGGGAGAGGCAGCGGGGACACATGGCCGGGCTGGGGGTGGCAGCGGGGACACCCTGGCCCTGACCCTTGCCCCCCGCCGCTTGCTTTGCAGGGAGCTCACGTGCAATAGCAGGAGCAGCAGCAAAGCCGAGGGTGAGTCGCGGGCGAGCGGGACCCTCTCCGGGGGCAGCGGGGCTGGAACAGCGCGCGGAGGCTGTGGGCGCTTCGCAGCACTCCCAGCGCCGCCCGTGTGCCCTCACTGTCCCTCTCTGCCCCCTCCAGGTGCCGGTGCCACCTTTGCCGACCCCCATGTCAGCAACTGCTCAGCCCAGCGGCACGCGGGGGAGGAGGAGGTCAGGATGCGCGTGAAGCCCCCGGGCCCAGTGGTAACGACCAGCGTTGTGCGAGGCTCGCCCGACTACGTCCGAGAGCCCAAGTACTACCCGCCGGGGCGCCCGGCGCCGCGGCCCGCGGCCTGCCCGGCGGAGAAGGCCCTGTCCTGCAGCGTGCTGAGCTTCCCTGAGGGCTCGTGCCCCGCGCTCGGCCGCGAGCACCAGGCGGGCTCCCTGCTGCACGGCGACCCAGCCGACCGCTGCCAGAGCGTGCGCGGCGGCACCAAGGGCGAGGAGGGCCCGGTGGGCTGCGCCGGCGAGCCCCGGATCCTGGGGGGCAGCGCGGAGGAGAGCGCCGCCCGCCAGCGGGCACCCCAGCCCTTCCCCAGGGCGACGCTGGCCTCGGGCCGCTGCAACGTCGACGGCATCGTCGCGCTGCTCAGGAGCAAGTGCGGCAACGGGCGCATCAACCTGCACCCCGTGGTGCAGCTCATCGACATCATGAAGGACCTCAACCGCCTCTCCGAGGACCTCAAGAGCAGCGGGGTGCACCTGGACTGCGGCGCGCTGCGCGGCGGCGGCGCCGACGAGAGCCGCCTGCCGCCCGCCGACCGCGACCTCCAGTACAGCTTCTTCTCCTCGCCCTCCCTCGCCAACAGCATCCGCAGCCCCGAGGAGCGGGGCGTGCTCTGCAAGACGGAGGCGCCGCGGCACGC
>NW_020455566.1:1501430-1503613 GCF_003342845.1 Nothoprocta perdicaria
GCCGTACGGCGGCTACGGCGCGGCGCAGAGCGCGGCGCCCGCCAGCGTGTTCGCGCCGGGCAAGCCGTACGCGGCGGCGCAGGACTGCGGCGGCGCCAAGGACTGCAGCTTCGCCTACGGCAGCGGCAGCAGCCTCCCGTCCTCGCCCAGCAGCGCCCACAGCGCCGGCTACGCGCAGCAGACGGCCGGCCCCAACCTGCCGCTGGGCAAGGCCTCCTTCTTCAACAGCGGCGAGGCCGGGCAGTTCTCGAGCGCGGCGCACACGCCGCTGCGCTGCGACAGCCGCGCCAGCACCGTCTCGCCCGGCGGCTACATGGTGCCCAAGGGCTCAGCCTCCTTCCAGCCCTCGCCCGAGAACTGCCGGCAGTTCCCCGGCGCCTCGCAGTGGGCTTTCCGCCAGGGCTACGGCGGCCTCGACTGGAACTCGGAGGCCTTCAGCCAGCTCTACAACCCGGGCTTCGAGTGCCACCTCAACGAGCCCAACGTCATCCTCGACATCTCCAACTACACGCCGCAGAAGGCCAAGCAGCAGACGGTCTCGGAGACCTTCTCCGAGTCCTCCTCCGACAGCACCCAGTTCAACCAGCCGTCCGGCTACCGGCGCGCCAACAGCGAGGCCTCGTCCAGCGAGGGCCAGTCCAGCCTGTCCAGCCTGGAGAAGCTCATGATGGACTGGAACGAGGCGTCCTCGGCCCCGGGCTACAACTGGAACCAGAGCGTCCTCTTCCAGAGCAACTCCAAGCCCGGACGGGGCCGGCGGAAGAAAGTGGACATGTTCGACACGTCCCACCTGAACTTCTCCTCGTCCTCCTCGTCCTCCTCCGTGTACCCCTCCAAGAGGAGCACGGGGCCCCGGCAGCCGCGGGGCTCCCGCGGGGCTTGCGCCTCCAAGAAGGAGAGGGGCACGGGCAAGGCCAAATTCCCCAGCAAGTCCCAGCCCGTGAACCCCCTCTTCCAAGAGAGCACAGACCTGGGCTTAGACTACTACAGCGGGGACAGCAGCATGTCCCCCCTGCCCTCGCAGTCGCGGGGCTTCGGCGTGGGCGAGCGCGACCCGTGCGACTACGCCGGCCCCTACTCCATGAACCCCTCCACCCCTTCCGACGGGACCTTCGGCCAAGGCTTCCAGAGCGACTCGCCGGGCTTGGCGCAGGCGGATTTGGAGAGCAAACACTTTGCGGCGCTGCCGCCGCCGCTGGCGGCCGCCGGCCAGCAGACGGTCTTCGAGGCGGGCTTGCAGAAAGCCTTCTCGCCCAACTGCTCGCCCACGCTGGCCTTCAAGGAGGAGCTGCGGGCGGGCGAGCTGCGCAAGCTGCCCGCCTGCGACTCGCTCAAGCACGGGCTGCAGGCGGGCGCCCTGCCGCACGCACCGCACATGGCCTGCCGCGACCTGCCCATGCCGCAGCCGCACTACGACTCGCCCAGCTGCAAAAACCCCCCGTACTGGTACTCGCCCAACGCCAGCACCCGGAGCCCCTCGTACGACGGCAAGGCGGCCGCCGGCATGCTCGTAGACTTCATGGGCAGGACGGACCCCTCGTGTGTGAACCCCCACTTGGGCAGCCCGAGCGGCAGCCACCCCTCCAAGGGCGAGAAGGAGCCCTTGGAGATGGCCCGGGCTCACCACCGCGGGCCGTACGCGTGTCCCCTCATCAGTGACTTGAACATCTCCCCCGTGCCGAGGGACTCAATGCTGCAGCTGCAGGACAACTACAGGTACCCCAGTTTTGCACCCCAAGGGCACCCCGTCATGGCCCCCACCCAGAAGAGCGGGTTTCTGGGTCCAATGGTAGAGCAACACCCCGAGGACACTTTTACGGTCACCTCATTGTAGTGTCAGCTGACGTGCCAACCGGACAACGAGGTTTTGTTACAGGGTAGGTCCGCGGCGGCGGGGACGGCGGGTGCCGCGGGGGCCACGGGGCACGGTTGTCCCCTCGGGGCCACCGAGCCACCCCACGGGGGGGTCCCCCATCCCCACGGGGGGCTCCCCCGTCCCCCGGGACCCCAAGGGGCGGTGGCGGGGGGGGCTCGGTGGGGCCGGGGTGGCCGCGGCGCGTCTCACCCGCCTGTGTTGTGTTTCTCTTGCAGAGGTAATTTAGCCAGCACTTTTTTTCTGGAACACTTTTCAAGTTCTGTATTTAACTGGGATTGGAACCGTTTGTTTGTTTTCTAAAAAAAAA
>NW_020455566.1:1503853-1505500 GCF_003342845.1 Nothoprocta perdicaria
AAAAAGAGGAAAAAAAGAAATAAAAAAGGAGAAAAGTTCAAAAAAAAAGTTCAAAAATCAATGAAACACAAGGAAAAAAAATAAATAAAAGAAGAGAAACGGAAGAGAGAGAACAGCCCTGTTTTTCCCCTTCAAACTCCCACTCGCTCCGTCAGAGATCAGCGTGGCTCTGCTTTCCGGACTGCCGCCCCCCGCACCCTCCCGCCCCGCAGCAGGACAATCGGACGGATGGACGGACGGACGGATGGACGGCCCCGGGGCCGCTGGGGAGGGCAGCAGGGCTGCGCAGGAGGCGCCCGCGGGACACTTGGGGGTCCCCCCCCAGCTCCCCGCCGAGGAGGGAGCCGGCGGTGCCAGCGGAGCGGTGGCCGGTGGCCGGTGGCCGCCGCGGTGGCTGCTCCGCGCTCTCCGGTTCCCTCGCCCGCGCCAGCTCGCTTGCGGGGCGCGTTTTCCCGGCCGGAGGGTGCCCGCGGGCGTCCCCGCTTTGGAGAGGCGGCTGCTGCGGCCACACCGGGACAGCCTTTGGACCCGTGGGGCTGGGAGACGCAGCCCTCGCCAGTGAGTACCGCGAGCCGCGTCCTCGCGTGGCACCCCCGCGTGGCACCCCTGTGTGGCACCCCCACTTGGCACCCCCACTTGGCACCCCCTCATGGCACCCCGGGCACTGGGGTGCGCACGCTTAGTGCCAGGCGCTTTCCATGCCAGATCACCCAGCACCCTGTTGTGCCTGAAATACGGGTGCCCAACGGGGTTCACCCACCGAGCATGGGGTGCCCATGGCCCTGTCTGAGTCATGAGGGACAAAGTGGAGCCCCCTGGGTGCCGGAGGGTCCCCTATGGGCTGTAACCTAAATGTGCAGGGTGCTCTGGTGTGGGGTGAGCCGGGTGCTGGAGCCTGGGGGTGCAGGGTGCCTGCGCACCCGTGCACAGGGTGCTGGGGCCCGGCTGTGCGGCGCGTTGGGTGATTGCGGTGCATGGTGCACGGGGGGTGTGAAGGGTGCTGCAAACGGGGGTGCGGGGTGCTGGAGCCCAGGTGTGTTGGGTGCTGGAGCATGGGGTGCATAGCGTGCTCTGGTATGGGGTACACGGGGTGCTGGAGCCTGGGGGTGCGGGGTGCCCTGATATGGGATGTGCCCAAGCCCCCATGCACAGGGTGTTGGAGCATGGGGTGCACAGGGTGCCCTGGTGTGGGGTGCAGGAGCAGGGGGGTGCAGGATGTTGGAGTATGGGGTTCACAGGGTGCCCTGCTACAGAGTGCAGGGTGCTCTGGCATGGGGTGCACAGGATGCTGGAGCATGGGGTGCAGGGTGCCCTCGTATGGGGTGCATTGGCAGCCCTGGGAGGGGTGCACAGGGTGCTGGGGCTTTGGGTGCAGGGTGCTCTGGTATGGGGTGCAGGATGCCCTGCTATGGGGTGCACAGGGTGCTGGAGCCTGGGGGTGCGGGGTGCCCTGATATGGGACCCACAGGGTGCTGGAGCCCCACAGAGCGCATGCCGGAGCCCAGGCTGCCCCGCCAAGCAGCGGCACCGACCGGGGGGCACCAGGGTGGCACGTGGGGACGCGGGCGCCGCGCTCACGTCAACGCCGCTCTCTCCGCAGCCCAAGCCAGCGCGCCCGGAGCGCCCGGCGACCGCGCCGCCCGCCCG
>NW_020455566.1:1505760-1511252 GCF_003342845.1 Nothoprocta perdicaria
ACCTGAGGAAAGAAATAAAATCAAAAGCGGAATAGAGAATAAATAAAAAGAAGCGACAGAGAGGCAGAGGAGAGAGAAGCAAAAACCCACCGGTATGCACTGAGAAAAAATTTATTTACAGATCGATCGACAAAAAAAAAAAAAAAAAAAAAAAGAAAAAAAAAAGAAAAAAGTAACAATAACCTATTTATTGTATATAATGTTTTATTATAAATCGTGTCTTGTATATTGCATTCTGTACATCTGCTGTGGTTTTGTGGTGTGCAACTTCCGCATGGGTTCATTGGGTTTCCGTTGCCTTTTTTTAACGACGATGACGATGATTTGAGTTTTATTTTTTAATTATTATTAATGAGACCGAGGCGGGATTCTTTTTTTTTTTTTTTTTTTTTTTTTTGGCAGTACACACCCAAAGATCCGAATTTGTATAAAACAGAAAAGAAAGAAAAAAAAAAGAGTTTAACAAAAAAAAAAAATTAAAAAACTACAAAAATTAAGGAGAGGTCGCTAAGACACCCTCGGCCGCGGCGAGCTCGGGGTGCGGGTGCACGGGGGGGTTGGGGCTCCTCGCCTTCCTCCCCAGCCCTCGCCCTCTTGCCTTCCTCCCCCTCGGGAAACTTCTGCAGAGCTTTTGTGGATTGTGCAAAAAAAAAAGGAAAAAAATTAAAAACCCGGGGAAAGCCAAAAAAAAAAAAAGGACAATGCAAAAAAAAATAACATAAATAAAAAGAGGGGGGACAACCCGGTTGGGAGAGGGGGAATAAGGGCAGGCGCCGCTGCCCTGGCCCTGTGCTGCCACCCCTGCCCGCCCGCGGCCCCCCCGGCCCCGCTCCCCCCCCGGCTCTTTTGGTGTATTTAGGAAGGACTTTTTCATAGGCACTTTTTTTATATTAAAAGAAAACCTATATATTGAGCGACGCTGCTGCTTCTTTGGCCTCTCTTTCCCCGGGGGCAGGGGGGGGCCCACGTGCCCCCGGCCCCCCTGAGCCCCCCAGGGGTCTGTAGAAAATAAAGTATGTCTATTTATATAGAAACGTAAATATTTTATATAGGGATAGGTAGATTTTATAGAGATATGTAAGTAGATATATGAGGGGGTGCTGCCAATGTGGCATTTTCGGCTTGGCCGGGTTTAGTGCCCCCCTGGACCCCCCCATCCGGACCCCCCTCCCCAGCCCCCGTGGCGGGAGGTGCCCAGGCCTTAAAGGAAGCAAAAAAAAAGGGAAAACAAGAAAAAAGGTGAGGGGGAAAATTAAAAGCAAAGAGCGCACCTGGCGGGGGGGGGGGGCACCTGCTGGGGGGGGCACCTCTTGGTGAGGGGGTACCTGGCCCGGCTTTGGGCTCCTTGGGGTGAAGTGCAGGGGGGTGGATTTGGGCAAAGGGGAGGGGTTGGGAAGAGGGAGGATTTGGGAAGAGGGAGGATTTGGGAAAGCAGGGTTTGGGAAGGGGGTGGATTTGGGAAAGCAGGGTTTGGGGAAGGGGAGGATTTGGGAAGAGGGAGGATTTGGGAAGGGGGWGGATTTGGGAAAGCAGGGTTTGGGGAAGGGGAGGATTTGGGAAGAGGGAGGATTTGGGAAGGGGGAGGATTTGGGAAAACAAGGTTTGGGGAAGGGGAGGATTTGGGAAGAGGGAGGATTTGGGAAGGGGGAGGATTTGGGAAGGGGGGATGGAGGAGGTTGCTATGGAGAAGCAGCACATGAAGCAGGCGGGTGGCCGGGGGGGGAGGCCGCCCCCATGGGCCCCCCCTCCTCACTGTGCCCCACGGAGGCACCTGCGGGTACATGGGGGGCGCTGGCCCTGCCCCCCCCACAGGAGCCCCCCCAGGCCCCCCCAGCAGCACCGCAGCCAGGGACAGCTGGGGAGCCGTGGGGAGCCCCGCGGGTCCCCAAACCCTCCGCAGACCCCCCCAGTGATGGGAGGGGGATAGGGAAGAGCGGGGAGGGGGGGGACCGCACGGCGCCGGGAGCGAGGAAGAGGAGCGAAGGCCGTTGCCTGGCAACCGCACAGCTGGCGCCTGACCTAGAAGATGCCGCTCACTCCTGGCACAGCTGGTGCTCATCCCGCACCCCCCCGGGATGCTCCGGCGGCCCCCCCGGCCCGCCCCCGCCTCCCGCCGCGGGGCAGCGGGGAAACCGAGGCAGGCGGCGGCGGGAACGGCCTCCGCGGAGGCTCCCGCGCCCCCGCCCTTGCAAACAGCACATTCGTTCATTTGCCCTTTTTTTCCCCCCCCCCTTTTTCCCCACTGTTTTTTTCCATTCTCGGCGTCAAAACAGGCGGCCGAGGTTAAGGGAACCGGCCGCAGCCTGCGGAGGAATTAGGGGAAGCTGGAAAACAAGCGGGAGACCCAAACACTCCCTGCGCCGCCGGCCCCTTCCCGGAGTCTCCGGGGTGCAAAACCACCCAAAAAGAGGGGAAAAAAGGGAGAAATTTGCAGCATGCTGCAATGGCAGCTCCAGAGGTGCACGCCAGGCAGGCACAACTTCCAAGTTGCTTCCTTGGTGCACAGCAGGATTATTTTGATTTTTTTTTCCCTTTTTCCCCCCCATTTTGTCATCGTTCTTTAAAGACTCAATTAAACCCCTCGAGCAGCGTGCGCCGCTTTGGAGGCTGCGAAGCCTCGAGATGGGGCTGATTGCAGGGGGTTTATCAGCCCAGCGGCTCCATGCCCGACGTGCCAGGCTGCTCGCTGGCTTGTGCCAGCAGAGGCTGCTTGAGAAAAACACACACACACAAAAAAAGGGGAAAAGAGGAAAAATTGGAAATGTGATTGGGACCTGGCGGTGCTCTGGGTGTTTTATTTATTTGCTTGCTTTTCGGGAAGTTTCCAGGAGGCCGCTCGTGTTGACCCTGTGTCCTTGCAGGTGGGCGGCTGCTGCGCCAGCAGGGGAAGGGCCCTGGGATTTGGCTCTTTTCAGCTGTTTTTGCCCCAAAAGGGCGGATGCCAGGGGCTCCATGGGGGCCGAGGGCCATAATGAGGCTCAGGAGGCTGCAGAGGGACCTGGGCTGCAAAAGAGGGGGAGAAAAAACCCTGCAGGTTTTTCCACCATTTCGCCTTTTCCCATTCCCTTGGAAACAAAGCAGGAATTTGCCTCTCCTCCCCCTGCCCTGCGCTGCCAGCTCCGGGCCCGGAGCTCTGGCAGAGCCCGAAATGGCTGGATCCGGGCGGGAAGGCCGCGGCGATGCCCTCGTGCCCGGGGAGCGGCGGGAATCGGCAGGGGCGGCGCGCGGTCCGGCTGCAGGGAGGGCAGAGGCGCGGGAGCCGGCAGGGTGCCCGCATCCCCACGCTTGTGCACGCTTGTGCACGCTTGTGCACGCTTGCACATGCTTGTCCATGCTTGCCCATGCTTGTCCATGATTTCACATGCTTATGCACGCTTGTGCATGCTTGCACATGCTTGTGCATACTTGTGCACGCTTGTGTACACTTGTACATGCTTGTGCATGCTTGCACATGCTTGTGCACGCTTGTGCACGCTTGCACATGCTTGTGCATGCTCGTGCATGCTTGCACATGCTTGTGCATGCTTGCACACACTTGCACACACATGCAGGCTCCAGGTGGAAGGTTTTTTCCATGCAAGCTGCAGTGGGCCAGTTCGGAGGCGCGGGAACCGGCTCCCAGCCCATCCGCAGGGTCCGTTGGTACAGGAGCCCTGTGGGCATCAGGACCCCGCATGGCACCGCGGGGCCGGACGTGCCCTTCGGAGCCACCTAGGAGATTTGGCCGCCCCTGCTCTCCTTCAAATTAATAGCTGTGCCGCTCGGAAAATTGAAGCCATTATTCTTCCCTCGCATCCTTTATCCCCACTAACTTCCCGCACTTGACATGCTAATCACAAGCTAACGAGGGAGGGAGGCGATTTCCCACGTCAGCCCTGCAATCCGGCACATCTGGCGCCGGTTCGGAGCCGCTCCAAGGGCAGGCTGGCCGCGCCGCCCGGGGGGCGCCTCCCTGCGCTCCCGGAGCCGGGTCCCCGCCGAGGGCACCCGGTGGCCTTTCCGTCCCCTCCGCCCGCGCTCGTGCTTCTCCCGTGGCAGCGACGCGGCCAAGCGGAGCCGGAACAGGGATGTGCCGGCATCCTGGAGCGCTCCTGGCTGGATGACTCCGGGAGGACGGGCTGGGGGTGGCAGCCCCGCTCCCAAGGGATGTTCCCGCCGGTGAAGGGCAGACGGGACACAGGCACCGCACGGGCCGAGTGCTCTGGAGCCCATTAGGGCTCCCCAGAGCATCATCCCCACGACCCTGGCGCTGGCCTCGCGGCTCCCGGCTGCTTCCATGGGCACCGCGGAGCCGCGGGAGCCCTCGGCGGAGCAGGGAAGCGGCGGGATGGACGCGGGGGCGATTGCCCAGGCAGGATTCGGTGCCTGCAGGCGGGCAGAGGCCGCACCGCGGTGCAGGAACGCACAAGGCTGCCGGGCACATGGCTCAAACAAGAGTACGGGGAGCCCAGCGCAATTCCAAAGCCCTTCCCGCGTGGCCTGGGGGCTCCCTGCAGCCGGCAGTGCCCCTGCCCGGGACCAGCTGCCCGCAGGCGCAGGTGGCCCCTATAACGGGCGAGCGAGCGGCTGCCGCCTTGGGCTCTGCAGGGCTGCAGCCGCCGGGAAGGGGACAGGGATGGTGACAGCGGCGGGACGGGCGGAGGCTTCGCCCGGGTGGACGCGGCCGGGCCTTTCTCGGCAGGCGATGCAGCAAAAGCACCAAATTTCGTGTTTTCCAGGGGCCCCGATTGGGCGAGTTATCAGCGGCGGCAGAAGCGCCGCGCTTCCTGTCTCGGTGTGCGCGCCGGCTCCTCGGGGAGGGATTAAGGGGATTATATTATTATTTGTTATCACCGAAGCGGGGTGGGGGGGGAAGGAGAAAGAAGAAGCCTCCGTTGCTGGGAACTCTGCCTAATCGGAGCCGGGATTAGCTCCTTCCCGCCGGGCGGGCAGCCCGGCAGCTCCGGCAGCTCCGGGGCTGTGCCCGGCACTGCGGGTGCCTCCGTCCCCTGGGCAGGACATGTCCCCAAGGGAAGGTGGCCGGGGAAAATGGCACTGTTGGGACACCGGGTGGGAGTGAGTGGGACACGCTGCCTGGTCTGGGCTCCACAGGCACCAGCCCCTTCGGATGGGTGGTGGATGGATGGATGGATGGATGGATGGATGGATGGATGGATGGATGGATGGATGGGTGGATGGATGGGTGGATGGATGGATGGATGGATGGATGGATGGATGGATGGATGGGTAGATGGGTGGGTGAGTTGGTGGATGGGTGGATGGATGGGTGGGTGGCTGGGTGGATGGATGGATGGATGGATGGATGGATGGATGGATGGATGGACGGATGAATGGATGGATGAGGGGGAAGCTGTGGATGTTGTCTACCTTGACTTTAGAAAGGCTTTCAACACCATAACATCCTCATGGGGAAGCTCAGAAGGTGTGGGTTAGATGAGTGGGCAGTGAGGTGGATTGAGAACTGGCTGGATGGCAGAACTTTGGGTATCATG
>NW_020455566.1:1511297-1512284 GCF_003342845.1 Nothoprocta perdicaria
TGGACGGATGGATGGATGGATGGGTGGGTGGATGGGCGGATGGGTGGGTGGATGGATGGGCAGATGGGTGGGTGGATGGATGGGCAGATGGGTGGGTGGATGGATGGGCGGATGGGTGGATGGGTGGATGGGTGGATGGGGTCAGGCCCGCCCGGCGCAGGGCTTTGGCCACTTTCGCTCGCAGAACGAGCTGCCCGCGGGCCCCGGGGAGCTCAGGCTGCTTCTCTTCCTTTCCCCTTGCCTTAAGCCCGCAGACCAGGAATCCCACAAGGACAGCCTTTCTCATTACATTGCAGCTCACCTCTCCCTGGCCAGACAAACAAGCGCACATCTCACATCTCCTTTTTTTTTTCCGCTTTTCCTTAAAAATCCCATTTTTTCTTGCATTCCCCCTGCAGGGTCCCACTCGGGGCAGCCCCCAGCCCCTCCACCCACCTCCGCGGCGCCCTCCCTTGTGCCCATGAACCGCGCTCTTCCCGTCGGGCTTTTATTTACACTTTATTGCTCTTGTTTTTGCGCCGGTGAGCGCTGCTGGAGAGCACAGAAATCCTTCAGATCTCGGCTGGCAGCAGCGCTCTGCCTAATCACAGTCATTATCTGCAAGCAGGTAATGGGCATCTTTCCCATGGTAATTGGAAAACAGGAGCCGGGAGAGCAGGACACCAGAGAACGGCTCCGGGCGCTGCCGCTTGCGGGTCGCAGCCGCGGGGCGGGTTTGGGAAGGGGCGACCCGCGCGCTCCGGATGCTCCGTGTGGAATGGGGAGCCGGAGCGGACCGGTCTCCCGGTGCCGTGTCCGGACTCGCCGCCGGGCTCAGGACGAGGACGCGGCGCTCCCGTCCGCGGCACCGTGGGCGGCGTGGAGCGGACGAGGCGCCCGCGCCGCGCCGGGGCGCCGGGGAGGGCCGGGCGGCGGGACCTGGGCTCGCCGCGGTGCCGTGCCGGAGCGAGCAAAGGTTGCGGCGTCTCCATGGAGACCGGGCAGCCG
>NW_020455566.1:1512450-1539133 GCF_003342845.1 Nothoprocta perdicaria
CCGGCACGAGGGCCTGGTGCTGGCGGCGCCGCGGCAGCCGCTTCGGGGGGCTGGCGCTCCCTTGGGGCTCCCTTGGGGCCGGTGCTTCCTTGGTGGTGGCCCCTTCCTTGGTGCCGGAGCTCCCTTGGTGCTCCCTTGGGGCTGGCCCCTTCCGTGGTGCTGATGCTTCCTTGGGGCTGGAGCTCCCTTGGGGCTTCCTTGGGGCTCCCTTGGTGCTTCCTTGGTGCTGGCACTTCCTTGGCGCTCCCTTGATGCTGGTGCTCCTTTGGGACTGGTGCTCCCTTGGTCCTCCTTGGTCCTCCTTGGTGCTCCCTTGGGGCTGGTGCTTCCTTGGCACTTCCTTGGTGCTCCTTTAGTGCTTCCTTGGGGCTCCCTTAGTGCTCCCTTGGTGCTGGCACTTCCTTGGCGCTCCCTTGATGCTGGTGCTCCCTTGGGACTGGTGCTCCCTTGGTCCTCCTTGGGGCTCTCTTGGTGCTCCCTTGGGACTGGTGCTTCCTTGGTGCTGATGCTTCCCTGGGGCTGGCGCTCCCTTGGTGTCCCTTGGTGTCCCTTGGCGCGCACTCGCCCCTGGTTTGCACTGAGGAGCGTCAGGGATGGCGCCGAGGGGGCCGCATCCCGCCCTTTAGCGGGAATTACCTGGCAGCTCCAACGGAGCCGCTGGCGCGGGCGGCAGAGATAAAGGTTGGGGTGCAGAGGCAGGTTAGGAGGCTGGGACACCTGGAGAGGGAAGCGGAGCCGCGAGCGGGCGGCTCGACAGCAGCCTGCAAAACATGGAGACCGGTAGCCTTCGGGAATGCCGGGAATGTCGGGAACACCCGGAGCATCCGGCCTCCGCATCCAGGGCGGGCAAAGAGCGGCCAGGAGGGCCAGAAAAGCCGCTTGGAGCGGGCACGTGGAAGGGAATGTGGCAGGGGAAGGGGAAGGGGAGGGGGAAGGGGAAGGGGAAGGGGAATGGGAAGGGGAAGGGGAAGGGGAAGGGGAAGACACCCCCTTGTTTGGTTGGGGGCCAGGCCTTCTCCCTGCATCTTTTGGTATAATAAAGACAAAACTTCCACTTATTATCAAAGGGGAAAAAAACCACATTTAATAGGGGTGCTTGCGGGGGCTGCGGCACAGGCAGAGCGGGGATGCCGGCTCCCAGGCTCGGGATAGCGTGGGACAGCGGGAAAGCGGGACAGCGGGAATGCTGCCCGTCCTTCCCCCACGCCAAGGAGGGCCTTTTTCCATGGATTTCTGCCCGTTTCCTCCTGCCCAAGGGGGCTCTGCACCGGGACAGCAGCAGCCGGGACACGAGGGGACGGAGGCACCCGGGCGTCCCTGCCGGCAGCACGGGGAGAAGGGCTGCACTGAGCCCCGACACACTCGCTGCACCGATGGCCCCCGGGGGCCCTGGTGGCTGCCAGGCTCCATCCCCGCCTGTGTCCCTATGTCCCCTGTCCTCGTGTCCCCTTGCCCCCGTGTCCCCCATCCTCATGTCCCCTCTCCCCGTGTCCCCATGTCCCCTTGCCCCCTGTCCCTGTGTCCCCTGTCCCCATGTCCCCTTGCCTCTTCCCCTTTTCCCCATGTCGTGTCCCCATGTCCCTGTGTCCCCTTGTCCCTGTCCCTGTGTCCCCCCCGTCCTCGTGTCCCTGTGTCCCCCGTCCTCATGTCGACTTGTCCTCATGTCCCTGTGTCCCCTGTCCCCGTGTCCCCCCATCCTCGTGTCCCCCCATCCTCGTGTCCCCGTGTCCCCCTGTCCTCGTGTCCCCCTGTCCTCGTGTCCCCCGTCCTCGTGTCCCCGCCCCCCGGCCCCGCCCTGACGTGACTCCGCCACGCCCCCAGGTGGAACCTTCCTGGCGGCGCCCCACACCATAGAGGCGCGGGACGGCACCACGGGGCAGCCCGCCTGGGGGGGGGGGGAGCTGTCTGCGCAAAGGAAAGAGACTTTGTCCCCCAGGAAAACCTGGAAGGAAATGGCGCTCTGGAATTCGCGTCCCCGAGGGATTTAGTTTGGAATCCTGTCGCTGTGGGCGCGCCAGGCTGTTCGCTGCTCCCCTGTCAGCCCAGGCTCCCCCTATTTGGTCTCCCGGATGGTACTTTCCTCCCTGTTTACTCTTTTTGCGCGGCCAGCTTGGGTGGGGCCGCTTGGCTGCTCCGCTTGCGTACGCAAGTGGCGTAGGGCGGCTTTGATGGACAGCGGCGTTCGGCCAATGGTAGGGCGAGAGCCCCTGCAGGCGCGCCAATGGCGCGGCGGCCCGGCAGGCGGGCGGAGGCGGGGCGAGGTTCAGTGAGGGCAGGGAGGGGGAGCGGCGGAATGGCGGGTGGCCGGGCTGTCCCGCCCGGCTCGTAGCGGGCCGAGGCCGCCGGAGCAGGGAGTCCGCGGAGCGGGGTGAGTGCGGGAGCGGGCGGGGGCGGCCCGGCGCCCGCCGGCGCCACGGGGAGCGGCGGGCCGCGCTGGGCTGGGCTGCGAGGCCCTTGCCAAATAGTGAGCCATAGCGGTGAGCCGGGCCGTGTTTCCTGCTAGATAGTGATCGCTATGGGCCCCGGCGTCCCGGGGAGGGGGAGGGGAATGTCCGCGTCGGGGCCGGCTCCGGTGCCGCCGCTCGGCGGTGTCGGGCTGGGCCAGGGCAGCGTCCCCGCAGGCGCCGCTCCTTCCCCGGCCCCGGGGCTGCAGCGCCCGCGGCGCTGGCGAGGCCCTACCGAGGGGCCCGGGCGCGCTGGCCGGGCGGCATCCCCAAGGAAGCGCCCGCTTCCCGCGGACCATCCCCTCGGGGATCCGCGCGAGCCCCTTGGCCGCCCGCTGGCCGGGCACCTACATAAAGGCGAAGCTCCCCAAGGTAGGCCCGTGCGGGTGCGTGTGCTGGGCAACGTCCCCCCTAATAGCAAATCCCCAGGCCCTGTGTGTGCAGGAGCTTCGGGGGGCGTCACGGGCGGCTGGGGACTCGGTCCAGCCTGCTGACCCGCCTGCAGCCTCAGGCCCCATTTCCCTCGGTGTCCCCAAGCTTGTCCGTGTTCCTTGGGGACGCCAATGGCAAATGTCCCCCGGAGAAAGGCAGGATGTTGCTCCTCCCTCTCGGCTCTTGTTTGACCTTAAAGACCTTCCTGCAATGGGTGTTTTTTTCTGCTCGGAGTTTGAGCTTGATATTACGGTTTTATTTCCGTTAGTAGCAGCAGACTTGGGAGTCGCAGCCTAACTAGAACTGCTATTGGGACTAGATGGTATCTTAATGCCAAGAGCCTGCCTGTTCAGTAACACAACAGAAAATACTGAGGGTCTAAGACTCCTAGCACTGCAGATACTAGTGAGTATGAAAAGACATTAACACTAATAGGGAGCTTTAATAAGTGCACCTGCTGTAGATGAGGCCATCATTTATCAAACCTCCTGTAACTTGTATAACTTGCATGTTCTTGCGTCTTCCCTCAGCCTGGGAAATCTTCTGAGGGTGGAAAAGTTGCAGAAGATGTGACAGGGCAGCAGTGTGTGTTTCCCCATGACAAAACTGACGCAAAATGCTGCTTTCTGGGAAGTATTAAAGCATGTGTGCTCGGTCACATGAGGAAGAGGAATAGATGTGTTTTCCTCTAGTTTTAAACTCAAGTCCGTTGAATGCTTAGGTTGCTAGTAAGAGCTGCAGGGATTTATGTGCTGGATTGCAACACTCTTCCCTAGGAATCCTGATTGGCCTCTTAGTGACCTTGTCGTAGGTATTAATACAGAGTTTAATCCAAAACTTAGTTAAAAGCAAACCAAAACCAACATTGACCAACGAAAACCACAGGCAATGTTGTTGATAGGTTGACTTGGAAAATGCGCTTGCCCTCACAGCCAAGGACAGGCTTCGTCCGGCCAGGGACGGTGGAGCAGGTCAGAGACGTCATAATTCTGTGCTTTTATTTTCTTTTGTAAGGAGTGTGCTTGAAAATGCAGGGTTTGAATGAAACAGCCGGACTGCAGCCTCAGGGGTGCCTGTAGTTCCAACCTGTGCGCTGGTCACACTGGGCAGCGTAGGCTGGTGACAGCAGGGATCAGACCCAGACTCTGTGGTTTCTGGAGGCACTGGTGGGTGCCCTGTTAAAAGGCTGCCTTGAGCCAGGGCTGAAGGGCAGGCGCTGTGGGTGCCCTGCGTGGCCCAGGTGGGTCAAAGCGAAGCTCTGCTGAACGTGACGCGCGTTGGGTGCAGGATGTGGATGTAGGACACGACCTTCCAAGGTTGAGCCTGCTGTAAGCCGCTTCCCAAAGTGCGCCTTTTCACTGCTTTAACCAAAAGAAACTTGATTGTTTATCTTGTAACAAATTCAAGAAGCAAATGTCCCAAATTCCACACTAAAAAAAAGAAAAACCCCTCCCGGTGGCTCATTAGACTCCTTGCTCTCCAAAGCCCTGCAGAGGGGCCTTTCTAAGCTCTGCTGCTCAGTTTTCCCGAGCCGCTGTGCTCTTACCTTCCCAAGAGCCTCGTTTAACCGCTCTCTTCTCACCCCCTAGCCCACGGAATCCCACGTGCGGGGCTGAAAGCAGAAGTTTGCTCCTACCTGCTCCTCGGTTGTAGGTTGGCCCCCCCCGTTTCTTGCTTTCGCATCTGCCTTTGCATTCCTGACATCTTTCAAGCTCTGGCTTTGCAAAGCTCTGCTATGGGGAGAATGCAGGCCAAGGGTTTAGGAAACAGAAGCAATACGATGTGTTTATAACCACTCTGTTCTGCACATACCCTACTTGAAATGTGTTATTAAAACTTAAACCGGTGGCTTATTGAAGAGAGAGAAGCCCAGACCTGGAGCCCTGTTTTCTTTAGAGATGTCACTGCTGGAGTTTGAGGTAGTGAATTAATAATCAAGTGGTGATGTGGCTTTCTGGCTTTGCTCCTTCACCTCGGAATAATCCAACACACTGAACAGAAATGCTGCATTTCTTTGCGTTACCGTTCAGAGCGTGTTTGTGAGCAGCGTTTTATTAAGGACCGTATAGCCTTTATTAAAATTAGCAGCCCAGTTTCTCAGCGTGCTTTGAATGTGCCTCATCCGTCAGGGCTGGTCTAGGAAAAGTTGATTTCATTCACAAAGCTTAGATAATCTCGCAGCGTGGGCGGAGGGGTTAAAACATTGCAGTGCTTGCTTCATATGCATATAGTTACATCGGTAAATCCATCTCCTGAAGATTTTTTTGGAGGTGGAAGAACAAAGAAGGTTGTGGGGATTAATGTTTCCACAAAAATTAGGTTAGCTTTTTTGACAGACTGTAATAAGAAAGACTCCAACAAGTGTAAGTCTCATCTTTAATCCTTCAAGATAGCTTCTCTCCGTGGATATTCTGCACTCGAACATCCAATCAGTTTAAATGTAAGGTCTGTTGTGTCTGTGCCTTGTATAATGATAGTACCTTGGTCGTTAAGTTGAGCAAAAGGCATTGCTGCGTATGCTGCCTGTGTCGTAAAAATGGTTGAATAACCATTTTAGGTGCTTGCATGTATACAAGTCATGTGTAATCTTCTTGCTGTCTTCATATAGAATGGGATGGGAGGACTGTGTTTAAAAAAAGAAGAAGAGAGAAAAAAAAGCATTGCTGACAGTTTCTCTTGAGGGTTAAAAGGGCCAAAACCAGCCAGTCTGATGACTCAGTACCAAATTAGTTCCTTTATATAGTTTCTAAAACTTGTTCCTTTATATACTTTCTAAAATTTGTTCCCTTATGTAGTTTCTAAAAGAGAGCTGTAGGGGTATAGAATGCACAGGAGGCCAACTAGAATTGAAATCATGCTTCTCTGATGCTTTCCCTGTGCTGAAATTTAGGAAAGCAAAAGACAGCTACTTTCCCCCCCAGAACAGCTCGCTGTCTGCGATGTTTTACTGTTTCCAGCAGCACTCTTGCTTTTAATGAAGCTTGTAGAAAGAAATTGTGTATTTATATTGAATATTTATTCTCACTGCACAAGCATAAATATTTGCGTGAGCCAGGCCCTTAGTTAGCAGAAATTAACATTTATTTATATATTTTTAGGTATTTATAAACACTGGATTTAGAGCAGAGGGGAAACATTGTGGAAATGCTTTATGGGTGATAAGCAGATGACTGCTCGGGACAGAACCGCCCTGTTGGGATTTACTGCCTTTATACTTCTGCAAGAGTAATAAAAAAGCTGGATATTTCCTTTTAGCCTGATAGGCAACTTGCACGGCCGATCAGGCTTCCTTGGAATAATAAGAGCTTCTGCAGAAGGTTACCTGGCTCGGGTTTGGTTCACATTTGTACCGGTTAGTCCTTCCACCTGAAGACCTGTAGGATTTTAATGTCTTTTTTGCTTTTGTGATAGGCAGGTCCCTTCCCCGAATAGCTGCGACATGAACTTGCATTTCTGCACAGCGGTGTGTGGCGTTAATCACATTCCCAAGTCCCAGACTTGCTGTAGGGTAGTAATAGGACTGGGAAATAGTTCCTCAAGACCCTTCCCTAATTCCTGGCATGACGGCCGAGCTTCCCGGTGTTGCATCTGTGCTCGGCTGTGCGTGTGCCCAGGCTTTGCTCTTGTTTTAGAGGGGACCCATGAGTCCCTGCAGGGCTTGGGGACGGTGACAAGCCGTAACGCCGATGGGGAGGAGAGGCTGTTTGCCTGCTGGTGCTCAAGTGCTTCTGCCTTAGCTTTGCGTGCTCATAGGTGCCTCTTCCCATGCGGTTGTGTGTGGAACCTCTTCCTGGCCGTGTCCTTGCACGAACGGGATCACTAGTGACCTGCTCTAGTCCCCTGAGATGCTCTGTAGCCTCCTCCTGTCTAGGGGTGCCCCTGTCCCCGTGCCCGGGACGAGTGGTGCCTCCGCAAAGGAACCCAAATCTTCTGTTGTGCGGTAGCCACACAACCTGCTTCTCGGGAGGTGCGCGTTTAGTATGGATGGTGGTGCATTTATGTGAGCGATTCCTTTGTGAAGCAGAGACCTACTTCTTTCCACACCTGGAGTTGAGATTGGTATCTCCTCATTGTAAAATGCAGGGCACCAAAGGAAGTGCCTTTTAACGTAGGTACGATAAATATTGAACATGCTGCCCCAAGGGTGCCAGCAGCTTGGATAAGTTCAGCAACTGAGACAAAATTCGCGAGAGGGAAATCCATAAAGGACAATTAAAAATGTTTGTTTCAAAGTGGCCTTAAGGTGTAAATTGCTACTGAGTGGGAAAGAGGAGAATTGTCACCTATATTTGCCATGTTCTTGTGCTCTTTAAGCATCTGATGTCTGTCTGCTGGTGCAGAGGCCTCTGGTTTAACCAGAGGTTGGACAGAGCAGCAGCCCTCTTGGTCCTGCTGCCGAGGCCGAAGGCTTCCTCTTGTTGAGCTGCTGGCGTTCTGTACGATGGCCCAGAGTCACCCAACTGTTTTGAGTCTCCATTTCTGCCCGCTCATAAAACCGGGCTAATGATTCTGACCTTTTGTTTGTACAGCAAAAGGAATAGGCTCAACGAAATCCTGCGCCTTATTTACTGTCATTACTGAAATGATGAGCAATTCCACTTTGTGGTACTTCAAAGAGGCTTCTCTTACGAGATGCTGGGAATCCCTAGAGAGAAAAATGTTTCAGATGGGGAAGAGGAGGAGGGGGAATCTTCCTCGGATTCCGGTCCTGCACATAGTCTCCTGAAGCCCCTGAGGAAATATCCCTAGCCCGATATCCGGAGCCGTCGCCCTTCCCCAGCTGGGCTGTTCACACAGCAGTGCTCTTGCTCTTGCTCCAGCAGGCCGGTGTCTCTGCCCCGAGGTCCTGTGCAAAGCGCTCGCTGGCAGGAGACTCTTGCAAAGTGCTTTGACCTATTGTATTGCCACTAATAAGATTGAATGCGGTTTTAATTTCTCATTTCCTCTTTCCCTGCAAGCCCTTTTCCACTTCTGGGAGCCCTGCTTCAAGTCTCTGTGGAGCAAAAGCCTCGCCCGGTGCTTCGCTTTGGGGCTGCCCTGCACCAGAGGGCTTTAAGTAGCATTTGGAGAAGGCTCTCGGCCACGATATCCCATGTAGCCGTGGCTGGTGCATGGAGCACAAAAAATGGGATTGAAGGGGGAGGGAGGGGAAGCAGCAGCCCGACGCGAATGGCCACGGGAAGGTTTCCGTGCAGAGCGGAAGCGAGTTCCCTCTCGGCGCCCGGTTTCTGTGCACGGTGCGGACACGCTCGCGCGGTTTTGGCCTTGCAGCTGCAGGAAAAACACGCGGGCGAGCCGTGCACACACCCAGATCCTGTGCTTTCAGTACCAGCAGCTGCTGAGCTCGGCCTTTGCTGCAGGAAGGCACAGAGCTATAAACACAGCTTGCGTAAAAACCTTTCCCTTCTGTCTAGGGCAGCGTGAAGTAACTGGCCACTTCCCCTCTGGAGGCTAAATTAAAAAGCCGTGTAATTAACTTGGACAAAATAGCCTTTTGGTCACTACTGAGAATTCAATATTGTATCAAAGAGGTTACGTCGAGGGTCTGGCTTCACATGAGAGGTTTCCATAAAGCAGCTTATTATGGACCTTGTGGTGAGCAGTGATAGAAAGACTTGCATCTTTAGCAACCCTAATACAGTCTAATCTCTTCTCCCGGAAAGATGGGCTCAATAAAGTGATGGTTTCAAACACTCTGAAGTAGTTTTGGATGGTACAACACTTGGAGCGTGCGCTGCGCATTACGTAAGGTGAGATCACAGCTGGGCTCGGAACATGCTGAATGGAAACAACTGCAGTCAAAAAAGCTGCGTGTCCCGAGGGTCCCGAGGAGCTGACGCAGGCATCTGTCCCCAAATCCAGGCTGAAACTTGACCTGCAAAGCGGGGGGCCGAGCGAGGCCGTGGGGGAGGCTGTTGGAAGAGGGTTGGATCCCCTTGGCTGCACCCCTGGAGAAAGGGAGTCCCAGAGCGGTGACGCTTGAGCGGAACCAGAGGGCCCTTCCCGCGGTGCCGAGCGCTACCCGGCATCGCCCCCGCGCCCTGCGATAACCGGCTGCCCCTTCGAACCAGGAGAGCGGGACAGGCCGGAGAGGCGGGAAGGGAAAACGTGCTGGAAAAAGGCAGGGATTGTGGTAGGCACCCGCAGGGCTGCAGCTTTGCCGTCCTCCTGGCTTTTAATGGTACCCAGTGTTGCCCTTATTCTGCCTCGCTCCGCTCAGGAGACCCAAGAAACACGAGGGGGGTTAATGTGACATCTTGTGTATTTTTTTTTCCCATAGTACAAAACCCATGTGTTATTTTGCCTTTATTAAGACATTGTTCATAAAGCATTTGAATTTAGATGCTTAAGGCTGTTCCTTTGTTTTTGTGATGGAAATCCCAGCAGATACAACACTTCTGAAAATACCGGCGTCGGCGCCGTGTCTTTTTTTCCCCCCTCATGTCAAAGGTTAACTTAAAAATATTAATGCTGCAAAGATTCATTTAAGATACTAAAACTGTTCAGGCAAGAATACATGTACATATTGTAATTACTTCCTTTTTCTTACAATTAAAGTAATTGGATTATATTTAATGAGCTATTTACATTTAATAATTAAGAAAAGACTTATCTTTGCAGTATTCCCCAAGTGCAGCAGAAGGGTGGGGGCACTCAGTGCTGTGATATAATTATCTAGGCGTGAGCAGAAACCGAAAGAGCAGTTGAGCTGTATAGAAAACAGTTGGAACTGGTTTGTTCCTACCCCTTCGTTAATCAAAACAGGTTAGTGTGTGTTAAAGGAGGGGAGGCCGGGCTGAGCTGTGAGCAAGAGGGTTTATCTGCCAAAGAGGAAGGGTAAAATACGCCCCGGGGGGGGAAGTGAAGCCGTCGAGGGTGGTGGTGGCACCTGCATCGCCTGATTGCCCGTCGGCCTCGCCGGGGGTTTCCAAAGCTACCTGTTGGTTGAGGCTTTAGGATTTTGTTCTGTCTTCTGCCTGACTTTGCGTCCTTGCCAAAATTATTCATGGGTTTAGCAGATGATGTTCTGCTCCCTTTACACCTCCTGTTTCCTAGGAAGCAACAGTGCCAGAGCTAGAGCAGAGGGAGCCCTTCCTGCCTCTCTCCTGATGTATGTGCTCGTGGCAAAGACCTTGAAACCTTTCTGTTTCTGCGCCTTAATTCCTGTTTAATCAGTAGTTCTGTATTCCGGGAATCAAATCTCTGTGACAGCTCCCTCTAATTGAGCTAACTGCCTTGCTCTTGTCACAGCCCCTCTTGAGTTTTATTGAAATGCGTTTGTTCTGCCCGTGCCTTAGCCGGGCACCGATAGGAACGCCAGGTGACCCTCTTTGTTCAGCTTGTTTTTCAGCTAAATGAATGAAAACATTAATTAGGCACCGGTAGGTTTTAAGGAGGGGGAAGGCTGGGTCACACTGGCCCTGCGTTTTACACTCGAGCAGAAGCGAGAAGATCTCCGTGTTCCCCCCGTCCTCCCACCCGCCGCCCGGCTCCTGCCAGGAGCTCGTCCCTCTCCAGCAGAGCAGCCTGGCGCATATTGCAGCAAGCTCCTCTTGGACAGATGATCCCCTTCCAGCCTGCTCGTCCTCGGCAAAGCCGATAACAAAAGTTTACGGGGGAGAGCCAAATTCTCAGTCACACCTGTGCAATCCCCTTGAGGGCAGTAAATGATGATGATAACGCATGAGCCAGGGGAGGAAGGGAGAGAAAAAAAAAAAAAAAAAAAGAGCAAATGGCTTTTTGAGTCTCTTTTGCATTTTTTAGAGACGACAGACAAAAAACGGGGGGGAGAAAAGGGTGTTTTTGCTTGGGAAGGGAGCAAGCTGCTTGTCAGCTCAAGGCTCCGGGTGTGTTGCACAGCGTTGCGGGTTGGACGTCGCTGGGCAAACCCCCTGGCCCGGTGGGAAGGGTTTGGGGTGACCCTGGGCAGGGCAGAGCCGGGTTTTTGTTCCTTCTGCCTGGAAAGCGGTGGCGGGCGCTGGTTTTTACCCCAGCGCGTGGGGATGTAGCCGGGCAGCTGCTGGGGAGGACAGGGCACCGGGGAAGGAAGCGGCTCCTGCTCAGCTGCTGGCAGCCCAGGCCGCCAGTGACAGATGAGCCTGTGACGCGGCTTTTTGGGAATGAAAACTCGTTACAGCTGGCGGGATGGAGGAGTTTGCGGCAGCACATGGCACTTTGCTCTGTAATTCCCTCCCCGTTGCTCGGATGCGGCGCTGATTGCCGGGTCTGTCTCTGGGTGTGGAGCTGCGGCGTTTCTGATTGCTGCATCCCGCTTCTCCGGGCTGCGGCGGGAGCCTGGATACAGCCCTGAGCACTCGGCACAGCCTTCTGCCCAATTTTTTTTTCCCCTTTTTTTTTTTCAGTTCTCTGCATGTGTGTGCGGCTGCTGCTTCCCTTTTCTGCCTGCCTTTTGGGGTTACATAAAAGCCAGTCTCTTTCTGGCCATTACAGCTACATGGGGGAGTAGTTACTGCTGAGAGAAGCTTGAAATTTGAAGCGGAGTTGTCACAGACATTAGAAAGAACAGTCAGGCTGCGTTGGCAAGCTCCTGAGTTAAGTCTCATTTCATACTGATGGGAATTTCAGATCTGATTATCTCCTTCCTCCCTCATTCCCAAACCTGCTGCTGCGGCTAATCCGCCCATGGGTGCTCCTGGAGGCTGCTCTCCCAGGCGCCTCGCCGCAGGCCGGATCTGCTTCGCTCCATGGCTCGTTCGCCTCCGGCCGGAGGGTTTTGTGACCACCAGCAAGGGCAGCGCAATGGGTCACAGCGACCCACATGGAGATGAAGCCTCATTCCCCCCAAAACGTGCTGTGCCCTCCCTCGGAGCGTTGTGCTGCCCCGCACGTCACGACAGATGATACCGCTGCTGCGGCGCAGGTTGGTTTGCAGCGGGGCCCTGCTCTAGGAGGTCGCGTGTCCCATGGAGAGGGAATTAGGAGGCGCCGCTCGGGAAGCAGCGGCGAGGGGAGCCTGGCCGGGTGGCCCTTTGTGTGCGTCGCCTCGCGGCCCTGCCCGCCGTCCCTGCTGCACTGCGTGGAGCGGGCTCTCTGCCCTCCTCCCGCGCTGCTGCTGCTCTCTGCGCTGCTCCCAGCCCACCCGTGAAGGAGCATTTGGTCCGAGTTGCTGTTTTCAGCCGACAGAGCTTGTGTCGCAAAGCAAATAGTCCTAGAGCGTGCCCGCCTTGCACGTGACCACTCGCCATCAAAGTCTGTCTCCTTTCTTGCCTGTAACAGTTGTCCAGTTTCTCTGTGCCAGCCCTATTTATTAAAAATAGTCAATAAGACGCCGCCTTGTTCGAGGGGGCTGCAGCCTGGCGGTTCTTGTTTGAAGCAAAGCAATTGCGCTCAATTCCGGCCCAGGACATGGTTCCTGTGCGATCCCCTCAACAGAGCTCGAGTGGAAAGGCTCAAGGGAAGGCCCACAACGCAGACCTTGGTAGCATCGAGCTCCTCTTGAATTGAGTCGGTGTCTTCCCAAAGTGGTGGGTTAGGAAAAGCAGGAACCACGACTGCCTCTTGCTCCCACCAGCCTGCGTTGCGCTGCGTTCAGCCCTTAGCACCCCGGGAGGATTTCCAAAAATAATCCTGCTGGAGTCAGAATCCTCTTAAAAACCGGCGAGAAAGACATTCAAGGTGAGAACTTGTTGTGCAGGGAGGAGGGTGGCGGATCGGCAGCCTTGGGAAGAGAGGCTAGGCGCAAATCCTGTTTTCCTGGGGAAACGCGAGGAGCTGGAGACCGCTGTGTGTGAAGCAAAGGAGTTGAACCCAAGGACAACATGGAGCAAAACCCAAATCCCCACTGAGTGCTGGGCAGGAGCTGGAAGCTCGGGAAGAATCCAGGGGCGGTGATGGAAGCTCCTGGTGCCTTTGGGTGCTCACAACGTTCTCACGGAGCGGTGCGGGGCCCCGGCATGGCCGGCAGCCCTTCGGGAGAGGGGAAGCGGCGGAATGTTGGCAAGGCGCAGCCGGAGGTGGGGCGGCTCCGAGGTGCGCGGGGCCGCGCTGCCCTTTCCCAATGCTTTGCCTTTTAGTCACCGCCGTCGGAACAGGGCTGGGAGCTGCCGTTCAAGCCGTGACTTGGAGGCCTCGGAAGCAAAACTTGCCGCGAGCAGGTAGGGAAGCTCTGAATCAAGCAAGAGAGAGCGAGAAGATCATTCGTTCCCATAAGAAAAGCCTTCGCTTCCTCTTTCTTGAGGTGTGAAGCGCTTGGGAAGAGGAGGGTTTTGAGCAGGAATTGGTGCAGCGGCGGCTGCGGCCTCGGGCAGCGGTGTCGCATTTCCTGCAGCTGCAACGAGACAAGGTGGGCTCCCTCCTTCCCGCAAGGAGCGACGCGTTCCCGTGTGCTTTGCTCTTCCCCCGGTACCCAACAGGAACCTGCCACATATTTGTTCCACTTTCTGTGTCTTACAACCTCCTGGTTCCCCTCTCAGGCGCTGCTGCTGCCCCGTGCGGTTCCCCAGTGCCGCACGCACCCCAAATTCAGCCTCCCAGCAAATGGAGTCCTCAGCGCTAGGAAACGAGTAGACATCCTCACGTTTGCCAAGAAGATGAGATTTCTTGGCCTCGCTCTTCACGTTACTGCATTTTCACGGGGCGGATGGAGCTGCAGTGGCTCCGTGAGGCTGCCCGGTGCCCGGGGGGGCTTGGCAGGCTGGGAGATTGCTGCCTTGTCAGCCCCTGACAAAAGCCAAGTGCTGCCGTCCAGCCCTTCCTCGGTGGGGACGTGTTGTCCATCAGTTGGTCTTAATGACCCTTTTAAAGAGCAAGGGCCCTTCCTAGTTTCCTTTGCAGTTTCTGCCACCCCGAGCGCCTGCTTGGTGCTCAGCAGCATTCGCTTCCTCTTGGCTCTTGGGCCTTGTCTCTGCTCTGGGTTTTCTTTCGAAACACGCACTTATTTTCCAGCCTGGCCTCATGGTGTTTGTCCCCTTGGAGGTTTGAAAGGAGCCCGGGAGCTGCTGTCCCTGTCCCCTGAGGCAGCCGTGGGCAGCAGGGAAGCGTTTCCCTGCCTGCTCCGTGCCCAGCCCTGCGCTCTGCTGCAGGTCCCTGCGTCGCCCTCCGCCTGCTCCCAGCCCCTTAGGGTGTCCCGTGTTCCCGGGCGAGGAGGAGCGCAGTGAGGGGCACGCGGACGAAGCTCCGGTCCCGCAGCAGCACCGCGCGGGGCGGCTCCCGGCAGGAGCCCCAGGAGAAAAGCAGCGGTTTCTCCTTCTCCTCTGCTGCCTGCCTCGCGCCAGCGCAAATCCCCGCGGTCGATGTGCTTTGCTCTTGTAAAAGGAGCCACTTTCGCCACCGCTTCTGGTCTGAGGACGTGCTCGGAAGGCAAACGCTGGCGACAGGGAGGTGGCAGCGCCCAGGCAGCTGCCCTGCCCCTCTCCCCGGACCTCTGAGGATTTGGTACCCGCCTTTCTCACCCCGATGCAGCCTGGCGTAGCTGCTGCCTGGTTTCGGGGCTTGTTTTTCCCCCCATTTGCCGTGTGGCCGCTCTCCCCCCTTGCAGACACGTTGGTGTTTGCTCCTGCCCGTGTGCCGCCGCTGCCTGGCGCCTTGGAAGGCTTCCAGCCACGCGGGGCGGCTGGGCTCTGCGAGCCCGGCCGGGCCCTGGGGACGCTCCGGGGGGAAGCTCCGTGCCCGCAGCCTGCAAACGCCGCCTTGTTTACGGGAGCTGCAGCCCGGCGGGAGCCGGGAAGGGCTGCCTTGCAGAAAGCCACCAAATAGCACCGGGGCTCGGCTGCAATCCGTGAAACAGGGGGCATCTCCAAGCAAGGGGCAGGGTCCTTCCTTCGCTCACCGATTTCAGTCTCCCTGCGGTTGCTGGTGGCTGCTGGGGTACAGTGGAGCCCAGAGTGCTCTTCATCCCTTGGCCAAGCTCCTCACCTCCCTCTTCAGCCCCTCATCCTCTTGCTCGCCTCCATGGGAAGGTGCGGACCCCTTTCCTAGTGCAGGGACAAGCCCCGAAGCGCCTCGTTTGGGGCCGCCCCAAACCAGCCCCGCGCATCTGCTTGGCAGGGGTCTGCAGCCCCTCCGCCTTAATGGGTCAAATTTAGCAATTCAAAAATCTGCCTTCGGAGGTAATTAGGAGGGATAAATGCCCACTTCTTCCTCTTAACACCCTGCTGGAAAAGCATCCAGGAAGGACTCCTGGACCTCAAAGATAAGCTGCCAGCTGCCACACAGACTATCAAAGGGTGGCTCAAAGTCAAGAGCAAACAGCTGATTTTTTTATGGTTCTGGGGTTTTTGCAGAGGGTGACAGGAGGCCCTGGTCCCCACGCTGTTGGCTTCCTGTTTTATTTTTACACCCGCCTGAGCAGCTCCGCGTGCCTCTCACATGGGAGCTGCCTGTTTCTGGCGGGTTCTTCCCAAGCTGACCTAGAAAAGCAATTCTTTCCCCTTCTAAATTAATCAGGAACTCGGGCCGCGCTGGCTTTCGCTTGGGTTGAAGGATTGCAGGCGAGCGTCGCCCTCCTCGTGCCGTTTGCCTGAGTTCCCTCCTGTGGCGCGGAGGCGGCCGAGGCCACGGGTCTCTTTGTTGCTTCGGTGTTTCGACACGTCAACGAGGGGGATTTGGGGGCGTTCAAGGCATTTGACTTGTGCATGAGAGCGTTTTCAGCCTAAACTACAATGTCCGGACGCTTATTGCTCCCGGATAAAACCCGGGAGCTCGTTCCGAGCCTTGTGCCGGGAATCGCGCGCTCGTCGCAAGCTCTGGCCCCGGCCCAGGGCCACGGCGGGCGGACAAGGGCGCCGTGTGAGCCTCGACCTCCAGGGATTTTTCCAAGGGAAGCAGGGTGCAGCCTGCAGGATAAGGAACAGCCGCCAGAAAGTTTCCTGATCAGCTGCGAGCGCTTCCTGTTGTTTCAGGAGAGCCCTGTGTGCCTGCGCGCCCTGGGAGGCGGGAGCCTCTCGGGTTTGGAAGAGGCTTTTTTCTCCCTTTCTTCTGTTTTCAACCTCTTAAGGAAAAAAACTCATTCGTTTTGAGTCAAAACAGCTTGTGGAGGAGCTCGCAGGGCTCGCCCGGGCGCCGGCAGGAGGGCGAGCGCTGCGGGGTGGCAGCGGCTGAGGCCCGACGGGTAGTTTTCCATCCAGCCATCCCTGCCCCTCCACCTGAGCTGCTGGGTCCTTTCTGTTACGGCGAGGAACAGAACAGCGGGATCTTTATTTCTGAAGAACCAGTTTTATAAGGGTGGGGAGCAGGGGGGGAAGCAGGCTTATAAATAAAGCCATTTGAGAGCAGGAAAAACGAACACCATGGCTCTGGTGTGCCTGGAATTTGCGGTTGAGTAATCCTTTCCTGTTTCTTTTTTGGGTTGTTTTTCATCTTTCAGAACAGTGCCTGAAGCAGGTCCACCATGCCGTTAGTAACGAGGAACATTGAGCCAAGGCACCTGTGCCGTCAGACGTTGCCTAGCGTTCGGAGCGAGCTGGAATGCATGACCAACATCACCCTGGCAAATGTCATTCGACAGCTGGGCAGCCTGAGTGAGTACCATGGCGAGCCTGCGCGTTGCCCTCAGGAGTCGCTCGCGCTCTTTATTTAGCTCCCTTTCGACTCCCGCGTTCCTATTTCTCCCCCATCTGCCTTCCCTGGGTAATGCTAAAATGTTTTCCTAAAGAAATCTGATGCTAATTTCATAGCCCTGGTCCCCACCGCCTTCCCGGGGAGCAGGCAAATGGGAAGGGGGGGATGTGTGTGTGTGTGCGTGCGTGTGTGAGAGGCTGCAGCAAAACTGCAGATGGGAGGATGGAGCACAACTCGGGCTCGTAAAATGGGAGGCTCTCGGAGCAGCCGGTGTCTTGTGTCAGGGAAAGCGCCTGTAATTGCACGCGCTATTAAATGGAGCTCGGCTCTGTTGCCTCTACCGGGTGGCAGGAGTCTTAGTTTTTAATGAAAGGTAATTAAAGCGCGCTCGCAGGAGCCGGCCTGTTTGCCCGTGCTGTTTGTTGCCTCGCAAGACCCTCCCAAGCCCCCCGTTCGAGCAGGGCTTCGCCCTGGGGCGCCGGGGGCTTGGGCTGCTCCTTCCGGCAGCGGCCGCCGTGCCGAGCTCGGCTCCCCGGGGAGCTGCCCAGGAGCCTCGCAAGGGCCAGAGGGAAAGTGGGGGCCTACGTGCTGCAAGAAAAATAAAGAGTTAATTGTGGTCTCTCAGGAATGACTGCTGGCGCTGTCGAAATGCTCTGGATTCTGATTAGCCACCTTTGCCCTTGAAGCAAGACTAGCAAATACTCCGATAATCAGATTAATGCATGGTTTAGCTTCTCCCTGGTGTCCGCGAGCCTTCTGCTCGCTCTGCAGAGCAGGCCCCTGGTCTCCTGGTGGGGCCGGCGCGAGCTCCGGGGGAGCCTCGTCCCGGGCGGGCGCTGCCGGCAGGTATCGCCTTCTGCTCCGTCGCAGAAATGTCACTGCGCAGGCGAACGCAGCCGCCGCTCGCGTGCGGCTGACCCTCCCTGCCCGTTTCTTAGGTTTTTGTCTCTTAAGATGGTTGTGGAGCGCGAGCGCAATCCATCTTGTGAGGAGGAGGAGGAAGGTGTAAAGCAGCGCGCGGCCCTGTTGCGGAGGAGGCTGATGGCAGCGCGAAGGACGCGGGGCAGAGCCCTCAGGCCTCCTTTGTGCAGCGCGGATATTCAGGGCTGGAACCCCGACTGCAGCCTCCTTCCTTTCTCGGGAAGGTGCCGTGGGATTCCCGCTCCGGGGAAGCTGCTGCTTCCTGCCGCTCCCTGTGTCCCTGGGTAAGCGGGGAGGTGCTGAGCTTGGCTCTTACCGCTCCCTCCGGCTCTGCAGCGCTCCAAACCGAACAGCATTGAGACCGACTACTGCAGAACACTCCTCCCTAAACAACTGAGTCTCGTCCCCTGTTGTCCCCCACTTTTTTGCCACCGCTTTGGGAAAAAAATCCTCTCCTTCCTCGCACGTTGGATAGTGCAGGAATGCGAAGCAGGTTCAGTAGGCTGTGACAGCCCTGTCAAGTGAATAATCAGCCATGCCTGGTGCACCACAGTCTCTTTACAAAGATGCAAACATAAATCTTGTCAAACTTTCATATTCCAGGGAGTTTACCCTTCGTTACTATCACAGCTGGTAGCACTTTGTATAAGTCGGCTGTGCATTTGTGTGTGATTTTAGAGAATCCACAAGCTAAAGATGGAAAGACCTATTAAATCATGCCGTCTGTCTTCCTGCCAGTGCATGACAAAGATAATTTTGATTGTAAGCTGCACTTTTGCAGTCAAAGTAACTAAACCAGCAAACTAATCTCTGGCTTACCCCATCTGAAGGCGTGCATGAGACACGGAGCGACGTTGGAGATCCCAGGCGATAAGCCGGTCCTGGTGCCCTTGCCCAGGTAGGGGAGTGGGGCCTGTCCCTTCCTCCCGCTCCAGTGTCGAGGCCAGCGCGTGCAACGCTCTTCATGTGTGATTTTGTGCTTGCGACCTGCTGCTCAGCATTGCAAACCAGGGACTTTTTGGTCATTTCCCTTGTACTTGCAGCGATTCCTTGTGAATTCGGGGATGGTTTTCCTCTTGTTAAGAGGAAAGCCAAATTATGAGTTTTCCGTTCTGAGCTGTTCTGGGAAGGTGGCAGGTTATCCTCTAGCTCAGTCCTTCTCCCTCAGATAAAACAGGGCAGCTGCCGTCGAACAGAGCGTCCTCCACAAAGCCTGAATTCAACAGCAAATAAAACTGCAGAAATAAAACTCTTCTCGGGCGTTTCGGGGAGGCCGCTCGAGCTTGTGAGCCGGGCGGAGTGGAGGTTTTGTGCTGTCCAGGGGTGTGGAAGGAGGAGAGGTCGCTTGGAGTGACCCTGCAGCGTTTCATTCCGCCCCCGCTCCGCGCTGGCACCGCCACCGGGACGGGTGGAGGAGGTTGATTTTTAACCTGCCTTGTTCCCCAGCGCTTGGCGGTGCAAGGAGCGTGGCCGGGGAGCGGGAGTAGCTGATGTGGAGAGGGGAAGGGACAACTTCTGGCGCTGGTGCCGCTTCAGAGCAGGTGCAGGGACGTTGCTGTGACGTGGGCACACTTGCCTTAGTGCAGACCGGCCGCTTTTCCACAGCCACCGTTTCCAGAATGGCTCCCGCCTGGCTGTGCTGCAAGTTGGAGAGCATCTCTCGGTGTAACAGCCTCCCGAGCAGAGCGCTGCCCGTGCACAGTCCCAGCCGGCTGCCTCCTGCGGGCAGCCACGTTCTGCGGCCGCGAGTGGGTCCGGTCAGTGGGCACCGGGGAGCCCCTTGGCTGCCAGGGCCGGCTCTGGTTGGGATTAACCAAGAACAAAAAGGCAGCAGCCAGCGTAAGCTCTTGTTCCTCCTTCTAGTTCTCTCATGTCTGGGCTACCCGTGGCCACCTCTTGCTGTACGTGTGATAGAGAGGGCATCTTGCTAGTGCCCCTGATGGGAGCCGCCGGGCGCTCTCGTGGCACAGGCGCGCCGTGGTGTTGGTCATGGCAGCCCACCGGGCAGCGCAAGCTGCGACAGAGAGAATATCCTCGTCTGAGAAGTTCCAGTTTGGTTTTGATTTGGAATAAACGTGAGCGCATCAATTTTTCAGATGCTGCCACCTGAAGGAACAAAAGGGTCAGTGCTCGCGCGCGCCGGCACTCGGGCTGCAGGATCAAGGACGGGGGCTGCTCGGCAGTTACCGAGTCCTTTGAGCCTGTAAATACGAACCGGTTACCCTGGAGGCAGCGCTGCTGGAGAGCAGGAGCTGCTGAGATTCTCCAGAGCACCGAGGCTCTAACTGCATTTGCTTGTGTAATAACGAGCGCAGCAGAGCGCCCTGCGGAGCAGCCTGGGCTCGGAGCGCCCTACCCTCATCCACCCTTTTGGGCGACTTTAGGAACGACTTCAGAAGCACAGCCCGATTTCCTTAGAGCTTAAAGGGGCCGGGGAAAGGCTCGGGGTTTGGTGCCAGGGAGCGTTGCCTTAATCTGCGCCGTGGCCAACGTGAAAACACACATGGCTCTTTTTAGTGCTGCTCGGGGCTGGCTGATGCAACACAAAGCAGCAGTGGCGGGTTGGTTTTCACGGGGAAGGGCTTCAAGAAAGCAGGCTGGGGCCTTGAACACAGCCCGGTGCGGCTCGCCAGAGTAATGCGGACGCTTTGATATTGCAGGTAAATCTGCAGAGGACATATTTGGAGAGTTGTTTACTCAAGCCAACACCTTTGCCTCTCGGGTGAGCGTTCTAGTCGAGAGAGTTGACCGCCTGCAAGTCAAAGTCACTCAGCTGGATCCCAAAGAGGAAGAAGGTAATGGAGTGGAGCGCAGTCCTTGCAGACCAAGCATGCTAAAGATTCTCATCGAGCCGCTGTGCTCTGGGGCCCTAAAATGAGCCTGACACTCTCAGTGTTGGAATGTTTTCTCTGGGACTAAGAGGGACTTTTTTTCCCCAAAAAAAAGCACGGTGCTGCTTGTGTGCATGGCGTCTCTGGGCAAGCCTGGAGTTGCTTGTTAGCGAGTCTCCTGCGGAATCCGGCTCTCCGCCGCTGGAACAGCAACGCGCTTCGTGTCTCGGTCGCAGGGGTTCGAAACCACAGCAGCAGCTCTCGAGAGAGCCCTGTCTGTGCAGCAGCACATCCTGGCACGGCAACATCTGAGACTTGCTGGGTTTCCCGAGAGATCTGTGGGAAAAGGAGCCTGACCTTAAGAAGTGCTAGGCATGCCAAGAACTCCAACTGAAATCAGATGTTTGCTACTTGATCTTCAGTGTCATTGGCCTGGGTCAAGCTGTTCCTCACTTGCTTTCTCCTCTTTCTTACAGTCTCCCTGCAAGGCATTAACACCAGGAAGGCCTTCAAAAGCTCCACTACTCAGGACCAGAAGCTTTTTGACAGAGAGTCTCTCCCAGTGCCTGTTCTTGAAACCTATGGGTCCTGCGATACTCCTCCGCCTCTCAACATCCTCTCCCCTTACAGGTAACGCCACAGGGTCCCCTTAGCCGCTTGGCCCTTGCAAAGGAGTCTCTCTTGCTCCCAGCAGCTAGCAGAGGAAGTTGTCACCCGTCCACGAAGCAGCGTCTTGGACTGTTTTATTGAAATAGCAGTTTCCAGTGGGGAAATTGCAGTCCTAAAGTGAGATCCAGCAGGAAATCTCCGTCCTCGGGATTATGTGAAATGCGGCTTTTGGGGCTGCAGGAATGTGAGCAGCTAGAAGATTACATGTTTGGTTACCTGCCGTCACTTTTGTGACTGCCTTGGGGCAAGGCTTGGCTGGCACTGCATAAACATGCTAGGTGTTGTGCAGATGATGCATTTTTCTTGTGCTTCTCCCTCGCCCTGTGGCTCCTTTCCAGAAAGCCACAGTGCCGCCTGCAGAGCATACATCTGTGTGTGGCTCTGCCCTGGGTGGGTGCAGCTGGCTCCTGTGCATCTCGGGGTGCTCCCAGGGCCTTCCGAGCCATCTGATGTGACCTGCACTGTGGCCATCTCCCCGTTTCTCCTTAGCAGCCCCGCAGTGCCACTGCATCTGGTAGATAGGAAGTAAAGGGGGTCAGAATACCGAGATTTCTTTAGCCCACATCCATAAATATCTTTTTGAACAGGTAAAAAGTAATTACAGATAGCTGGAGGCAGCTGTCTTCTGCCAGACGCGGCTGCACTGCAAAGCAGGAGTGTGTGTTTGTGCTCGGGAGCTTCAAGGACGCTGCTGCTCTGATTTAGGGGTTCCTAGGCTGCAGAAGGGTTTTTTGCACACCAAAGAAGTGAACACATGTGGGAGCTGGAGCGAGAGACCTGCTGTGCGCCCGGTGGCTGCGCAGGGCCCTTGAGTCCTTCAGGTGCTGAAATCCAGAGTATTGGAGAACGTGCAGGGGCTGAAGGCGGCGGGAAGCGGGAGAGCCGGACAAGTGGCCGGCTCTGGGGACGCTCGTGCTCCGCCGCCTGCTCTCAAACAGCAGGGCCCTTTTGCCTCCTACAGAGGCGAGAGCAGCGTGTTTGACCCTCTCGTTGCAGACCTTTAAACTGTCGCCTGGGATTGTGCCTTATGTTTTCGTTGGATTTCAAACAAATGAATGACTTGGTCCTTGTTTGTGTGTCTGTTTTTTTCCTTTTTGTTTTCCCCCCCCACTCCATGTTCTAGGGATGATGGCAAAGAAGCGCTTAAATTCTACACAGATCCTTCATATTTCTTTGACCTTTGGAAAGAGAAAATGCTTCAGGTCACCAAGGATATCATGAAAGAGAAGCGGAAACATAGGGTGAGGATATGGGAGATCTCTGCCATCCGAGGCAGGTCGGGAGAGAGGGAGATGGGAAGTGTTAACAAATCTTGGAGAGTCAGAAGTTCCAACCCAAAATTCAGCCTTCAATCTCTTAAACTCTTTAGGGATTGGGGTTTTTTTTTTCCTTTTTTATCCTCACCTTTGCTAATTTAAAAGAGGAAGAGGAAGCGGGAGCCCTTAAATTCTCTTCTTCTAAATGTCCCCTCCTTGATATGGTTACAGGGGCTTAATTTGTAGTCTTCAGACATAGTGGTGATGCTGCCATCAGGTTAGAAAGTTGTACAGAGGCTTTTCTGCATTTCTGGCATTGCACAGGCCTCCATTGGGTGTTGAAACAGTGCAAAAACCCCCACCCAAGTGCCTCAGTGTGTCCAGTCCTACAATAAATTCTGTGACAGAAGAGTAAAGAAGGGAGAATGTCCCTTCAGGACGGTAAAAACAGGTCCTAATGTTAAAACAGAGCCAAGGAGGAGTCTTGACCAAAGCACCTAAGCTGAAGACAGCAGGTGGAGTCCCTGGACTGGTTGCCTGGGGATTTGGAGCCATGGTCACCAACATTGAAAAGTGCATCATAAAAGAATTGGTTTCAACATATATTACTTAGCTTTCAGACAACTGAAGTGTTAAATATCAGAGCTGATAGTGATTGTTTTTTCCCGATCAGAACAACAAATGAGATGTAGAGCCTGTCAAAAACACAAAGCGAGAGCTCGCTAAAGCCCAGCTCTTTGTGGGCAGGTGTCTGCGCTGTACACCCGAAGCAAAGCACTTAACGTGAGCCAGGTGCTGGGGTGGATTTGGCAGTCTTGACAGAGACGAGAAGCTGAATTGATGAGGGAACTTGACCTTCCACTCTGCCCTCAAGGTGATCGTGCCAGAGGGCCGTGATGTCTGGGCTGCACAGGGGAAATCTGACACTGCCTGCTTTTTTTGGTGCTATCTGTGCTTTGTACGGGGGTGTCTCCGGAGCTGTCAGCAACTGGGAAAGTGAATTTCAAAAAAAAGAAAAAAAAAAATCCCATCCCGCTTTGAGGATAGATCTTCTCAAACCTGCTACGGGTCTGCCCTTTCCATTTCCAGGGAGTTTAAAGCAAGGCTTTGGTTTAATTCTTCCTCCTTTTCCTTGCCTCCAATAGAAAGAGAAAAAGGAGAATCCGAACCGAGGCAACGTGAACCCACGGAAAATCAAAACCCGGAAAGAAGAGTGGGAGAAGCTGAAAATGGGGCAAGAATTTGTGGAGTCAAAGGACAAGCACGGGCCCGTCGGGTAAGCAAGCGCAGGGCTCTGCGCGGCGCCGCTGGTGATTGTCATGCAGTTCACCCTGCTCTGCAGCTCCTCCGGATCTGCTGCACCGCGCCGATCGATATTGCCACTAATCAGATTCTCCCAAGTAAATCTGTCTGGTGATTTAGAATTTGCTAAATAAATCAGGGAGCGGCGCCGTTTAAGCAGGGTGGTGGGAGCATCACGGGCTGTCTCGTGGGCACAGAGGTGCCCAGGGCTCCGGCTCCCCGCGCCATGCCCTGCTCCTCACACCTCCCCGCCAGGCCGGTGCCCAGGGCCACGCACGTCGCAAATGGCTCTTCACACCCCAAAGTTGAAGCGGGGGCAGCCTCCAGCCCGGTATTTCAAGCTCCTGATCTCTCTCCGGCGCTTCTGGCTTGGGAATTCATTTAACTTTTGACACGGGCTGGGCTGCGAGCGCGCTCGGTGCCCACAATGCACTTCTTGCTTGCTCGCTCCTTGCTGCTTCCTTTCATATAAGGGAAAAAAAAATCTCTCTTTAAATCACACTCCCCTGCTAAAAATAAAACTTGCTTTTAGTTTAATAGGAGAACGGGTTTGGTTTCTAGCAGCGGAATCGAGCAGCACAACAGCACCATTTTCTTGCTCCTCTGTTTTCTAGTGTAAATGTATCCATGCATTTGAATTCGTTTGAGGTCTCGAGCGCCCAAGACTTCTTTTTTTTTTTTTCCCCTCTTTTTTCACCTCTCTATGGAGTGAACTCATTGAAACTTGAACGTGGTCTTTTTCCTCATCACTGCTTCTGCTTTGGATACTTAGTTTTAAGGGCATTACCATTTCTTGGGTGCTTTTTGATATTCTGTTTTCAATCTTATTATTTGGCATCTTTTAGCTCTTTTTTGCCACTCAGTGTAACTAGTAGCCCCTTGAGCCCGCACTGGGCAAGCATGTCTCTGCAATCCCTATTTACTCGTGTTATTCTGAAAATCAAGCAAGTGATAGCGATTTAAAAAAAGAGTATTTGGGCAGTTTCTAGCCAAAGAATTACACCAAAGACTGTGCGTGATTCTTCGTAGAGGATGCTTTGGCAAACAGATGTTTTGTAAAATGTTGCTTTAACATTGCCGCTGCTTTCTGTGTCCTGTTGACGTGGCTAAGGTGGCACCATAGGGCAGGAAGAAGTCATTCCTACTGGGAAGAGCTTCGTTTCTAAATGCTGCAGGTGGATCCTTTGGCCTGGCTAAGGTGGCTGCTTTGTGGTCAAATGGTTGCTTGTGTTGCCTTTAGCCCCTCCAGAAGGCAAAGCCGTGGCAAACATGGGGCAGATGAGCTTTCGGGGCCTCCACGGACTCTTTAAATACAGTGCTCGTGTGTTTTGCCTTCAGGTACCCCTCCAACATGGTGTATCAGAACGGCAGCATCGGCTCAAACGAAAGCATGGACGTGAGCTGCTACCCGCCACCGCCGCAGACCGACTCTCCGGTGCCACCACCGCCCCCGTTCCCAGATGACAGCCTGCCGCCACCCCCGCTGGAATTTAGGTAAGCCTACGGGATCCCTTCTGTCACCAGGGAGTAGTAGGTGGTGTAAAAGGATGACAGGAGACAGGCTGAGAGGCTTCAGCATAGCTTCCTAATGGGTGCTGCATAGGAGCCCTGTGGGGTACCAGGTGCTTCTGCCTGGAGGGCAAGCGCAGCTGCAGGGATGGAGTCCCAGCCAGAACAGCCCTCCGTAAATCCCAGTCACCCTTGTCCCCTTGTAGGAGGGAGAATTGGCCTGGGCAAGAAGTGGAGCAGATTTGCTTTGCTTTCTGACAGAGCAGAGTCCTGTTTAATGGTGTGGCTCCAAGCGCAGACATGTTCCTGATAGAGCTCTGCAAAGAACAGCTTCTTCTGCTCGTTTCTTTTGTGGTTGCCGTTTGCCCCAGGATTGCAGCAAACATGGATGCTGAAGCTGGAGTTTGAGTTGAAAGGACTCAAGCCTACAAGTGGTTTCTTGGGGACTTCAGTGCAATTTCAGAGCAGCTGCTCCACGCGGGATGAAATGGTGACTTGTAGCCAACTGTAGAGATAGGGACTGCGGTCCAGCGCTGGCGCCCAACACAAAGGTCAAAACAAGAGAGCAGCTTTGTGTTTTTCTGAGGGAACGAGTTAAAAAAAGGCAGTAAAACAGAGTAAAGAGGAACAAGAGGAAGCACGTCTGATAGACAGGTCTGCATTAGCTTGTCTCCATCTTATCCAAAGGCAGCAGTGCTGCAGAAAAGGCTCTTCTGATGTGTCAGAGAGCCCGAGCTCTCCACTTTGCAGCGTGTTCCTCTAGGGCAGAGCAGAGATGAGCTTTCAGATGAGGCTTACCCTGCCTTCTGCAGTTGCTTAGATCTCTGCCTAGCCACAGAGATCTCCTTTCTCGGGTTTTGTTTTGGTGGTTTGTTTTTAAAGAACCCAGGGAGCTAGGTTTGATCTCCAGTAGTTTGCCTTGGATCAGCACTGTGCACTGTTAAAATTCGTGACGTTTTTGTGGCAAATGTACCTTACCTGGCCATTTTAGAGTGCAAGGAGATGTCAATTTAGGGCTTCCTTTACGTGGCTGTAGGGTATAGCTGTATTTTCTGGGCAGTGGTGTTTTCTGGTATGAAACGCTTCCCATAAATGGGAGACTCAGTCGCTCAAGGATCGGTGTTTTCCTTCAGCACGCCTTGGCTCCCTGTGCCTTCCTCCCCGATCCACACCGCGAGCTCCGGTTCAAAGCCATGGAACCCGGAGCCCAGCGAGGAGATCGGTTCCTAGCAGATGCTGGGAACACACGTTCCCCTGGCAGAACCACTGGTCCCCGTGCGGTTCCCGGTAGACGTCTCCGCTCGGCGTGTCGAGGCCTGGCCTGGCCGGGAGGCCGCTCGCGCGGGCGGCCGGGCCTCTCCGGGAGGGGTGACGCGGCCTCGTCCCGCCAGCCTGGGAGGTTCGGCAGAGAATAGCGGGGGTTTTGCCCTGCTTTCTGCTTTCCTTTGTTCTGCTGCTGTTGGCCAAAAGCAACAACATGGGAGGACTAAAACCAAGGAGTAGGGGTTTCAGGAAGAAGGCAGTTAAAGCTGGAAGCTGTTTTTTGTCTGGACTGCAGCAAACACATATGATCTGCATTAAAACTGTGATTGTATCGATGGAAATGCTCTCACAGCTAACAGCCCTGTTTCTCTCTCTCTTCCCCCTGCCCCACCACAGCTATCCTGCAGACAACCAGAGAGGTTCTGGCTCAGGAGGCACCAAAAGATCCAGCCTGGTTAGCCCGAGCCACCCGCCGCCGGCTCCTCCCGTGGGGATGGGGACCCCCTTGGGGGCCAGGCCGGGCTTCGCTCCTCCTCCG
>NW_020455566.1:1539429-1549300 GCF_003342845.1 Nothoprocta perdicaria
CGCTCGCCGCCCTGGACGGCCCCCCGGCGCCTCCGCTGCCCTCGGATCTGTCCAGCTCCAAGGCCAAGTCGTCGCTGCCGGCGGTTAGCGACGCCAGGAGCGACCTGCTTTCCGCTATTCGGCAAGGTGAGTTGTTCCAGCGCTGGCTCTTCCCGCTCCATGCCCAGGACGCCCCTGGTGCCCACCGTGAGAGCCCCCGGGAGCTGTCACAGGCCGATGCCGCCACCCTGCTCCCTGCGGCCGTCCCTGCAGGGCACTCTGCCCACCCTCGTGACAGCCTCGCTAGGTGTTAGCCCTCCGTTCCTTGACAGAGGGTAGTGCCAGGGTGAGCGCGCTCCGAGCTGGCGGGTGGGCCGAAGGGCAGGGGTGTGATCCCTTCGGAAGCGCGTGGGAATGCTCCGCTTCCTGTTCTCCCTGGCTGTTACTCGCCCTCCGGTGTTATCCCACCGCGTGTGCGGCGTTGGCTGGTGGAGAACAGGCCGTCTCGCTTAGCAGGACTGCAGCATCCCTGAAGGGAAGGCTGCTCCGAAGGTCTCGGCGTGGCTGGAGCCTTTGAGTGACTCCCCCTCCGGTGCCTTCTTCCCGACAGGCTTCCAGCTCCGCAAGGTGGAGGAGCAGCGGGAGCAGGAGAAGCGGGACGTTGTGGGCAACGACGTGGCCACGATCCTGTCGCGCCGCATCGCCGTGGAGTACAGCGACTCCGAGGACGACTCCTCCGAGTTCGACGAGGACGAGTGGTCGGATTAACCGCAGTCCCGCGTTCCCCCCTCCTTCCCTCCTGGGCTAACACCTTCCTAAAGAACCAGGTGGCCAAACCTTCCACGTCTTCCTCTCTCAGCCTGTAACCAAAGATGTGCCAAGGGTTTTCAGACAAGCACCAGCACCTCTCCCCTCTCCCTTCCCCTCCAGCTCTGGCAGGACTTTGTGCTCCGGCATTCCCAAAAGTCTCCCCGTGGACACTGAGGGTGATGGTGTTGAGCCTTAGCTGGAGGGTGCGTAACGGTTGCTTAGTTAGGAGAGCTCAACCTCCAGATTCTTAATCCACCAGGCAGAGCACATAAAACCCCTCTGTCCTGAGGGTTTTTTCTTAAAGGTGGATGATCCTGCTGTGGCCACATGGCCTTTCAGATGAAGGACGTTTCCAGCGAGTTTTCTCACTGCAGCAGCGTACAGTAGATCTAATTGGCTCTGCTTTCCCAGTGACTGCTGGTAGTGCTGCAAGAAAATGGGCTTTAGATGTCTGTTCTCTGCTGCATCCCTCTGGCAACCGATCAGGTTTTAGCGAGTGCTCAGTTCTCTCCCCCGACCCCTCTAGTACTCGCAGGCTGCCGTGTGTTGGAGCTCTGGGCTTTGGGTGCAGTGCGAGGGGTGGCTTTTAAAAGCTGCCTTCATCTTCCTCCCATCTCCTGGTTCCGGGTGAACGTGCAGCTGGGGCTGATGCCTTGAGGTCCCTTGGGGCTCTTTGGGCCAGTGCTGTGCTCGAGGAGGTGCTTTTCCAGTGGGGCGACTCTGCTCTTGACGCAGGGGCTTGAGCAGCGTTGGAAAATGCTGTATTGCCCTCGGGGCCTCCGCCCTTCCGCCTGCGGACAGGAGGATTCCGCCTCAAATCCTCGAATTTGTGCCCCAAACCCTCCTGTGGGGGAGCTGAGCTGCCCCTCAGTTGCAGCGGGCCTATCCTACGTTCTCTGCTTCCCACCGTTTTGTTATTCTAGCTCAATAGTTAATTTTAAGAAAATATCTCTTCTCGTAGCTAACCCAACAGGTTGGTGGGCTGCTCAGTGCAGGTACAGTCCTGGCAGGGGGAGAAAATGGGGGCCTTAAACTAGCTGACCTAGGTTTTATTGCTGTTTTAGATTACCTTACATAGAATATTAGCATATCCTGGAAGCCTAGATAAAAACACCCCACTGCTGCAGCCGTGCTTCCCTATTTTAATTTGGGCTCGACTAACCCAGTGTGATGCAAGGAAGCGATTGCAAAGCCTCGTGGAGGTCCCGGGTCCAGCTCCCGCGGGACGGGACCAGCACCATGTCCTGCCACGAGCGCCTCTGCGGCTGCTTTGCCTTTTCTGTCGTGTGTTCCCAGCCCGTGCCTGTTTGCCGGTCTCTAGAGCGCCCCGCTTAATGATGTTGCTGCTACCTGGATGCCAGGCGCAGCCCGAGGCTGCCAGGCTGCTGGAAATCCTTCTTGGGGCTTGATTGATGGGTTCGGCTTGCACGGGTGAGTTCGTGCTGCTTTCTTGTGTGCGTGTGGGGTTGGGTTTAATCTTTGACAGGGCAGATAATGGCCTGGAGGACGGGCTCTTCTGGAGGGTGGATCGAGCCGAGATCCAGCCTGACCCTGAGCGGCGGCATCGGCAGAGATTTACTGGACCTCGGCGCCGGGGTGCTTTTGTCAGCAGATGAGCTGCTGGGCAGGATGCAAAGGGCAGAGGCAGTGAGGCGTCCTGGCGCTCCGGGAACATCTGAGCGACGCTATTCCAGGTTCTGGAAGAGGGAGCAAACCCTGGAGTGCCAGCGAGCCGTCGTGCAGGGGAGGCGCTGGGAAATGCAAACTGATTATTGCTGGGAGCTGCATTAGGGGGGCCGGGGGCAGTCGCTGCCTCCGTTGGGCTCTCTGAGCATCCTCCTCTGGCCTCTCCTGCAGACGGGTTCCTGGGCTGTAAACAGACCTTTAAGCTAAGCCGGGATGACAGCAGAATCACACGGGGAAGCGAGGAGCTCACAAATGCCAGACCCGGGTTAATTTTAAATTGCCTTAACTAGACTTGGCCCCGCTTGCGCAAGGGGCGCGGGCGGCGCTGGCGCGGGGAGCCGGGAGAAGGGCCGCGTTCCCGGGTGGATGGTCCGTGGGGCCGGCCCCTCGGGGGGCTCCGGGGGCCTCTTCCGAAAGCGGCAGGGAAGAGCAGAGGAGCCCAAGCGGCCTTGGGGGTCCCGGCCGGCGCGGATGCAGCGCGGCCGCCCTTCCCGCCCCTTCGTTTTCCAGGGGTGCTCTTTATTTTTCCTTTCTTTCTTTCTTTCTTTCTTTTTTTTAAACAAAGCCTTGAAGTGGGAAGTGGACCCAATTCTTTTTTATTTTATTGCCATATTAACGTTTTAATTCGTTTCAGGACTAACCCCTTCCCCTCCCCGCCTCGAATGTCATAGAATTAGGCAAGCCGTAACCCTCCCAAAGTGCCTTATATTCTTATACGATATAAATATATTTATAAGAGTAATTATTCCACTTGCACCGTAGGCGTTCCGCGGTGACCAGAGCGCGCGGGCAGGAGGAGGGTCCCGCGGGGGGCACTCCCTTTCACACCAAAGGAGGTTTAGTGCCAAACGCCAAAACCTCGTGAGCAAAATCCTGTTGTAGCAACCGCGGAGGGTGCCCCGAGGCCGGGCGCTTGTTTGGGTTCCGTTTCCCCGCTCCGGCCGCCTTGTCCCGCGCCCTCCACGTTCCCCGCTCGCCGTGTGAGCCAGCCCCTCCTGCCCCTTGATTGATAATCGGCTCGGCCTCCCTTCCACGGAGATCCCACCGCAATTCTTTTGTAATGTATGTGTAAAAAAAAAAAGGAAAAGAAAAAAAAAATAGAGAACGAATTCCTTTTTTAAAACTGCGAAACTTTAAACTTGATAAAACCTTTCTATCCAGCTGGAGCCTGTGTGTGTTACTGCGGCGGCGCCGTGACTCGCTCCTGCCCGCGGCGCTGGGCCCTCTGCTCCCTGCCCGCGCCGGGCCCCGCGCGGCCCCCAGCCCTCCTTGGAGGAGCCGGGGCGCCCTGCTCTCCGTGGCGGCACCGCGGGATCCTGCGCCCAGCGCCGCGCGTGGCTCCGGCCCCCGTGCCGCGGGAGCAGCCCCTGCCTGCGGCTCCAGCTGCGCGCTCGTGCCCGGAGCCGGCGTGCGCTGGTGCCCTGCGTTTTGGGGGCGAGTGCTTGGGAATCGCCTCTGTGCGGAACTGTTCGGGGTGGAGCGGGCGGGGTGCGAGCGTGTCCCAGGGCAGGGATGGAGCACCCGCAAACGCAGCCTGGGGCGGGGATGGAGTGTACCCAAACGCAGCCAGGGCAGGGATGGAGCACGCACAAATGCAGCCCAGGCCCGCAGCAAGCCGGGCCCCACTGGCAGAGCCCTTCCTTTCAGGGTCGGCGGGTGGATGCGGGGCACAGGGAGCGCCACGGGCCGCCCTGTCCTCACCCTCCTCCTTGGCACCGCGGCACCCAGCTCTGCCTCGCACCACGGAGCTCGCGGGGCCCGGGCAGCCCTGGCTCCCAAAGCCGCTTCCTTTTCTCCTCCAAGGTGCTGTGGGCAGCGGCGGGCGCCGCTGACGTGGGCCGCGCTCCCTGCGTCGCCCCGTGGGAGCGGCGCGGGCGCCGGCGCTGCCAGCTCGCATCAGCGTTGGCGCGCGCCGCCGCTGCCAATGTCACCCCCGCGCCCCGGCCACGCCGGCCGCCCTTGCTCGCACGGAGGTGCGCGGAGGCGGCAGCGCAGCCCCTGCGCAAATGGCCGACTCCTTCCCCTCCTCCCCTGCCTGCCTTTTTTCCCTTTTTCTGTTTTTTTTCCCCCCTTTTCCTCCCCTCCTCCCCCCGCTGCCGGTGCCTCGGCGGCTCCCGTGCTGCGGATGGCTTTATCTGCAGCTCTTCCATCTGCTCACAGCAGCTCGCACGGATCCGCGGGGTGCCAGAGGAATTATGGATTTGGAGCTCGCCTCGCCGCAGTCTGGCAGCGCGGCCGCCGAGGCCGCCACTCGCCGGCCAAGGGCTGCGGGCGGCCGGGCCGCGCTCCCGCTCGTGCCCGCTGGGCCCCGCGGCCAGGCCTGCGGTGAAGGCGCCGCGGAAGGGGCCGGCTGCGAGGCAGCGGCTCGTGGCCACGCGGGCACCTCGGCCAGGAGCCGCTGCCCTGCCCAGGTGGCCCCGGGCCAGTGGCCGCCCCAGCGGGGCCGTCGCGCCCGCTTCCTGCCTGCTCCCGCTTCCAAGGAAACAAAATCCCCCCCCAGCCGGGGCTTTGGTTTCGCCTTTAAATTTAAGCCAGACCAGCGGCTCAGCCCTCCCGTGGCCCCCGCGCTGCCGGCTCGAGGTCCGTGCGCTCCCGCATGGATGGAGCCCCCGGAGTCACCCAGCCCCGGTCCACAGCACCTTGGGGCTCCTGGGCAGGCGAGTTGGGGCTGGGTGAGCTGGGGGGCAGCAGGCGCCGCTGTGCCCTGTGTGCCCATGACACCCCCCACCCCTGCTCCCGTGCGCCCATTCCCAAGGCCGCGGGTGCTCCGGGGAGCCAGGGAGGCTGCTCGGCCCCTTCTCTGATCCCTTTTGATTCTTTTTTTATTAATGATATTTGCAGTTTCTGCCGCTTTTAGCCCTGCTTTTTCCCTTCCGCTGCTCACGTCACCGCTCGCTCCTGCCCGCTCAGCACTCCGGAATGGCTCAGCACTGGGAATGGCTCCGGCCTCACTCCTTTGCATCCCGGGAAAGCAAAGGCCAGGGAGGCGCCCCAGGGTCAGGGCTGCCCCAGGCCCTTAGGTGCCCTTGGGGCCGCTCAGCAGCCAAGTCCCCGGGGACCGAGCAGTGCGGGGGGACCCTGCAGGAGACCAGGGATCCCCGAGGGACCCAGTGGAAGGCCTGGAGGTCGGCAGCCTCTCCATGCACCATTCCCAGGAGCAAGCGCTTCCCGCAGCCGGGATGTGACGGGGGGCGCTGGCGACGGTGCAGCCGGGGCCCCCCCTGCTCCCCAGCACCACAGCTCGTATCACAAACAGCTTTTATTGCCCGGACCCAGCGGCGGTGGCTCCAGCACGAGGAAACGCTCGTCCCGGGATGCGGGAGGTGGCTCCGAGCGGGAAGCGGCTCCGCGCTGCTGCTCCCAGGGTCACTGGTGCACGGGGGGCACCCGGGGGCTCCAGCAGCGCCTCTCCCCAAACCAGCCAGCACTAGAGGGCAGCAAGTCCCAGAGCTGGGACAGCCGCTGCGGGGGCGGGAAAAGCTGGTCGCGGAGGGGAGGGAATAGAAAAATAAAATCATAATAATTAAAAAAATACACACATAGACGGCTGGGAGAGGGGGAGGTGGAGCAGAGTCCTTCCTGCTCCGAGAAGCGAGGGATTTTCCCCACCCCTCCCCATAAATGTACAAAATAGATATATATAATCTGAGGTAAATAAGCCTCTAAAAAAGCAAAGAGGAGCAAACAGTTGTCTATCAATTCCCTTAAAAAAATAATGCATCATAAAGATTTTCAAAGAAAATATGAGGCTCTCCCTCCCTCCCTCTCATGCACACATAAATATATATTATATTAGGGACTTAAAAAATACATTTCTCTTCTGTAAATTCAGAAAAAAAATAGAGGAGGAAAAGAGGTTGTTCACAAAGGGACGGGGCTGGGGGGAGCCGCTCGCTTTGGAGAGCTGCTGCCCCTGCTCTGGGAGGAGGGACGGACGGACACGACGTAGGAAGGTGAATGCACCACGGCACAGCAAGGAGGGCATCGCGGGCGGCGCTACACGTCGCTGGGGGACCGGGAGCGGAAAGGCATTGTGGAAGAGCAGCACCCGCAGCACGCGGCCCAGAGCACCTTCTGGATCTCTTGGTTCCTGAAGGCGTAGATCACGGGGTTGATCATGGAGTTGTAGGTGGCGGGGAGGAGGGTGGCGTAGGTGTAGAGCGCCGGCGAGCTGTAGTCCCCCAGCAGGCAGTAGATGGCGAAGGGCAGCCAGCACGAGGCGAAGGTGCCCAGGACGAGGGCCAGGGTGGCGATGCCCTTGCGCGTGGCGGCGTCGGGGGAGCTGGCCGGGAAGTGTCTCTGCACGGCGATCTGCTGCGCGTGCCGGCACACGATCCTGCAGATCTGCACGTAGAGCTGCAGCATCGCCGCCAACACCGTGAAGAAGGAGACGGAGAGGATGAGCAGGTGGCTCTTGGCGAGCGGCTTCACCACGCTGCACGCCGAGGGGGCCTTCAGGCAGTTCCAGCCCATGACGGGCAGGAGCCCGTAGCAAACGGAGGCTCCCCAGGTCAGGATCAACATGATGTAAGTTCTGGTGACCGTCCTCTCCGAGTAGTAGGTCAGGGCGTTGTAGAGGGACAGGTAGCGGTCAATGGTGATGGCCAACAAGCTGCTGACGCTGGCGGTGAAGGAGGTGACGAGCAGCCCCACGGTGAGCAGGCTGATGGCCTCTGAAGGCATGAAGTAGATAAAGGCAAAATGCAGGATCAGCCCCAGGCCGGCCAGAAGATCGGCCGTGGCCAGGCTGCCGATGAGCAGGAACATGGGAGCGCGGAAAGCTGGCGTGTAGAAGATCACCACCACCACGATGGCGTTCTCGCAGGAGATGATGGTGCCTGAGATGCAGAGGGCGACGTCCCACGGGTTCAAGGCAACGGGGCGCAGCACAGACTCCAGCTCCAAGGAGCCGCCGCTGCCGTTCCTGCCCGCGAACCAGCCCCGCTGGCCTCCGCTGGAGTTGTGGGCTCCATCCTCCATCATGCTGCCAGAGGCCGACCTGCAAGAGCATCGCTCTGGCACCAGCCGTCCACAGCAGGGACCTGCCAGAGCGGCCACAGAGTCCCCGGTGGCCCCAGCCCCTCCAGGCTTTCCCACGAGCCGGGCAGGAGCAGCGCTGGCCCGACCTCCATATGATTGCAGCATGTTCAGTGTTTGCTCAGGGGAGGAGTTTCTCTGGACAAGGTGTTTTGTTTTCCCTCTTTTGCAAGCAAATAAAAAAAAAAAAAGGCAGGGGGGGAAGAAAAAAAAATACAGAAAGGGGAGGCTCTCAGCCTCTTCACTCCTACCGGCATCCGCTATGCTGGAGATGCTCGGTATGGGGGGTGCATTGGTCAGTTTTGATGGATAAATATTGCAGTGCGGGACTGACCCTGCCGGTCCCTAACCACAGCCCTGGGCAGCTCAGTTCCCCCCTGCAGCTTCCAGCAGAAAAGTTATGGAGATAAAAGGCAGCAGATGGGGGGGGGGGCACCGAGCCCAGGCCCACCCACCGCCCCCCTCCAGCACCCAGAGCTCAGCAGGGGCTCCTTCAGGCCCGGGAGCGCATCCTTACGTGGGGGATACGGCGTGGGGGGGGGGCAAGCAGCACAGCCCCCCCTCCCCATCCCATGGCCCTGCTCTGTGTGCAGGCAGGGTGGCCCCCCCCGCCCGGTGCCGTCACTCACCTGCCGGGCCGGGCCGCGCTGCGCTCCCCGCCTGGGGGGCCGCTGCCATGGGCGCCGCCGAGTTATAGCGACCGAGCCCGGCCGGGGGGGGGGCGCTGGGAGGCCGGGGGTGACTCACCGCCGCCCCCCCCCCGCCCCGCTCGCCCCGCTGTGACGTCAATGGCGCGCCGGAGCCAATCAGCGGCGCGCGAGGCAGCGCGGGCGCGCGCGCGCCGCGTAGTAATCGCGCTGGGGATGGAGCAGCCCATTCATAAAAACAGCCCCCCCCCCCTCCGCCCGCCACCTCCCCTACACACACGCACACCCCGCACTGCAACGCGCCTCCCCCTTTGCCCCCCCCAGCACCGGCCTCCCCTTGCAGAGCCCTTGGGAGGCGCGGGGAAGGGGGGTCCCCCTGGCACCCACCCCTCTGCAGATGCGGGTCGGTTCCCAGGCTCCGCGTGGGGCCCAGGGCAACACGTGGGTGCGCTGCGCTGGAGTGGGGGCCGCAGCCTCCTCCCGCCCCCGTTCCCGCGGGGGGCTCTGTCCCCAGCGCTTGCCCGCCCCCCCACCGGGGCCCGGCCTTCCCGAGCGGCTCTCAATAATTCATTCCCCGCCGGGAAAGCCGGCGTGGGCGGCGGGCAGGGCGTGGAGCCCTCCTCCGGGGGAGGACGAGGAGGAGGACGAGGAAGGGCAGCCCCAACCACAGCGGGAGACATTCGTGCCACCCCCTGGGGACCCTTCTCGCATCTCCCCGCCTCTCGGTTCCTCGAAGCCCGCGGCGGAAGCTGGCGCATTTCAGGGAGTTTCAGTGCGGGCTGGGTCAGCCCCGATTCCGGGCTGGCCCCGCCGGTGCCAAGGACCCACCGGGCCCGTGGTTGCGGGGCCAAGGCGGCTCAGGAAGGGTCGGGGAGCCCAACAAGGGGCCCGGCCCGGCCCGGCCCGGCCCGGCCCGGCTGGCGGCGCCGGGAGCTGTTCGCAGTGCTGAAGCCGCAGGGGCGGCGCGGCCCCTGGGCCGGGGGGGACACGGCTCCAGGGTCCTTCCCGGGCCTGTCGCTCCTCGGAGCTGCCTTCAGTCGGGGTGGAGCGGGCTGGGGCCGTGTCGGAGATCGCTGCCCCCCGCCCCGAGCTCTCCGACAGCTCCGACCCTGACCAAGCATTCGGGACAGGCCAGGCTCTACCTCTGTCCTCGGCAGATGTGGGACCCTGTCCCCATGCAGGAACATCCTCCCCTGGAGCCCCAACTTATGGAGTCTCCCCATCTGGAGGGGTCCTAGAGGACTCCCTAGAGGAGCTCTGCGTGTGCAGGCGCCGTGCAGTGTTTTCACAGCATGTGCGGGGTGAGTGTGAGTGCGCAGCGCAAGCAGCATGCGCGTGGGGCAAGTGCACACGCAGTGTGCGGTCAGGGTGTGCACAGGAGGGAACAAACAGCTGGCAGTGCATGCAGTGCAGTGGACACCGCGGGCCTCACACTTGCAGCGTACAGTGCGCAAGCAGTGTGGCGTGTTGTATACGCAACGCGTGCAGTGCATGTTGCGCACGCCTGCTGCGCAGTGCGCTGGGTGCAGCATGCGTGCGGTGTGCGGTACACACGACGCTTGCAGTGCGTGCAGTGCACAGCGTGTAGGGCGTGCAGTGCGCGTGCAGTGCGCATGCAGTGCGCAGGCAGTGTGCATGCAGTGCGCACGCAGCACGCATGCAACGCGCAGACGCAAAGTGCGTTCGGGGTGTGCAGCGCGCAGCGCCCGCGG
>NW_020455566.1:1549739-1556049 GCF_003342845.1 Nothoprocta perdicaria
GTCGGGTCGGGCCGGGCCGGGTCGGGTCGGATGAGGGGGGTCGCTCATGCCTGTCTGGGCCGTGTCCCTCGTGGCACCGGCCGGGAAAGGTGCTGTCACTTTGCTGCTTTAGGGAAACTTTTTGGGGTTATCTTTTTTCGGGACGGGAGGCGGGTCTCCTGGCATCCTGCCCCCTCCTTTCCCACTGCCTGGAGAGGTTTTGTGGGGCCTCTAAGTCGAGGATGTCCCCGTTTTCTCGGCTTGATCCGGCTTTGGGGATGGGCCCCCTGCCCTGCTGTTGACTCCCTGCGATGGGACAGGGCCCAGTGGCTCTTGGGGCCTGATGGGTTGGGGACACAGAGGCGCTCACCTGGCCCCAGGGGACAGCAAGGCCCTGGAGCTGCCCTGCTCTCTTTAGACCGCGGAGCTTGGTGCTTTTTGCCTGTCTCTTTTCCATGCGGAAACTTTCCATGGGGCACAGATCCACTGCCCAGCCGCCTGGCGATGCTCCGGCCACTGCGCTCCAACTCCAGGCATGAATTATGCAAAGCCCGGGTTTCTGCTGCTCCCCTTCTCCCATCCCCCGGCAGCCACGCAGCTGCTGAAGCATCACGGGAGACATTCCCAGACCTGAGACCCACGCAGGTTCCCATCCTGGCACCGCTCCAGCAGGACAGGGTTGACCGGAGCCAGCGCCTGGATCCCCACCTGTTTTCCATCCCTTCCCCACACCTGATGCCGGGAGCGGGAGCTGCCGGCGTTCAGCTCCGGTGTCTGCTCCTGCGCCTGCCATGATAAAAATAACTTAAATTATAAACCTGCCTGAAAGCCTGCGAACAAAGTCCTACTTTCCCATTGGTTCCCGGCAGGCCTCTAAATGCTGGAGGGAGGGAGGGAGGGAGGCAGCGGGTCCCCACCACGCCGTTGCCATGGCAATGGGTCCCGCTGCATCCCTGGGTTCGGTCCCTGTCACTCCTGTGCTCCAGTGACCTGGGGGAGGGAAGAGCTTGAGCCGAGAGGAATTTGGGCAGCCGGAGGTGGGTCGTTTGAGGGAGGCTCCTAAGCAGCCTTGTGGGTGTGGGAGCACCCAAGACCACAACTCCGCGTGGGGAGCCTGGTGCAGCCGCCCTCGCCGACTGTCATCGCATTAAATAAGCGATGAGTGAGCGCGTGGGGGGAGTCGCTCGCAGCGAGCGGCTCTGCGGACGCCCCGGTGACTCACGGCCAGCACGGGGGGACACCCGGACAGAGCGGGGTGGGTGGCCCAGGTAACGTGGGTGTTTGCCGTGCCCTGACCTCGCGTGTCCTCCGCAGGAGGCTGCCGGGAGCTGGGATCCTGCGAGAAATGTCTGCAGGGCACTGCCTCCCACAACGGCTCGGGCTGCGTGTGGATGGGCTGTGGGGCGCCCGAGCGGCCGGGTGAGCACCGACCTCGCGGGGCTCCCTCCACGTGGTGCCCAAACTCGGAGGCAATTCCACCGCGCTCGCCAGCATGAGGAGCAGGGTCCCGGGCGGGCCCAGAGCCGGCACTGGTTAACGAAGGATCTAACCAAAACGGGGACTGCGTTGGGCGGAAAGAGCTTCCCAGAGGCCATGTTCTTGTATTTAGTTGCCAAAATGAGTTTGGAAACCCTGCGTCCCTCACCGGGGCGCCAGGCCCGGGCCGCTTCCCGTGGCCAAGGTCCCATCGCGCCCCGCGCCCCTGACCTTCCAGGCCGGCCGCCTGCCAGCCCCATGCCCGGGGTGTAGGATTTCGGCTGCTTCCAGTTGCGCCGGGCTCAGGGAGTTGCTGGAAACCCTCCAGGTCCCGGGGTTGGAGCACAGGGAGAAGCCGTGGGGAAGTGCTGGGTGACTGGGAAAAGCCAAGTACTCAAGAAGTGCTGGTCCTGGAGGCTCTTTCCCATCACGCGCACCCACCCCTGGGCGCTGGGGCGGTGGGTGCCGAGGTGCCCATGGGCGAGGGAATGGCGGGAGCTGCAGGTCGAGGGCTCGGTGCTGCTGGAGGCTCCACGTGGGGATGCGCTGGGTGGGAACGCTGCTCCGCGTCCCCGCAGGGCCAGGCCGCTGCGTGCCCAGCGAGGAGGCGGCGCGGGGAGCGTGCGCGCTCTACAACAGCTCCGCGCGGTGCCCAGGTGAGCGGCCTCGGGGCAGGGACCCCGCGTGGGGACACAAGCTCAGGCGGCCGGGGGTGGCTCCCCAACTAACGGCCCTTTTCTTCCCCACCCCTTCCAAAATCACCATCCATCTAGTGCTGCGATCGCCCACCGAGGAGCCGCCGCGGCCACCTAGCAAAGAGCCGGTGACACATTCCGCACGTGAGCCGCGGGGGCCGGCCGGGCTGCGGGAATTGCTGTGGGCACATGCCAGGGCAGAGGGCAGAGGAGAAGGGGGAGGAAGTGTTTGTGCCCGGAGCCGCTTCCAGGAAGCGGGAATCGGAGAGCGCCGGGCTCATTAACAGCAGTAACTGGATCCCGGAGCCCTGTGAATTATTGATCCGTGCAGGGCTCCTTTACCTGCCAGCCGCTGGCTTGGAAGGGGCTGGAGGGGGGTGGGTAGGGCGGGTGCCAACCCCCCCTGTAGCCTCCCCTCGCTGCCCCCAGGGACCACCACGAGGAGCGCCCCGCTGACGGGCAGCCCCGAGCTGCCCCCGCCGGGCTTCGACACGGCCAGCTTCGTCGGTGGCATCGTGCTGGTGCTCAGCGTCCAGGCCGTCGTCTTCTTCATCATCAAGTTCATCAAGTCCAAGGACAGCACCTACCAAACGCTGTAAGGCCCCCGGGCCCCCGCCGCCCCCCTGCACTGCTGCGACGGGTGGGAAGGGACCCCCGGGTGCCACCAGCCCAAAGCCACCCTCATACCCCTAACTTGGGGTCCACCAAGTGGGGCTCTGTGTGTCCTGTGTCCGCTGTGTCCTGTGCTGCTGCTGAGTGTGTCCCCATGGCTGCTTGTGCCGTCCCCAACCTCCCAAGGGAATATGGGGGGTTCTTGCTGCTTTTGCAAGCAGGGCATTAACCCCCCGTGGTGTCAGTGTCCCCCCATGCGCCCCCCCTACCCCGTGGCACCGCCGGCTCTGACGCCGGGCCCGGGCCCCGTCTCTCTTTCCTTGCACGCCGCCAGCGAGGACAACTAGTAGGTGCTGGGTGAGGGCTGCGCCCCGCCGGGAATGCTCCCCGGGAATGCCCTGTTGCTGCTTTCCCGCTGCATGCCGGGCCTTTCCTGCGGGATTGCTCTTCCGCTGGTGGTTGGTGCCCTGCGGAAGGAGGTGCTCCCATTTCCACTCCCGCCTTTCCATGCAAACCCACTCAGCGGTCGGGATGCTCCTTCCAGCAGCAAGGCCTGCGGGTCGCCCAGTGCTTTTCCCTTGGCATCGGGGCTGGAGCACCCGGCCCGGCCACGTTAACATCCTGCGGCGCCCCGGCCCCATCCCGGCGCCGCCGGGCGCGCGGGGACGGGACTCACTGTGTGCTGTGCTGTGCCTCTGTGTTGCCGTGTGTCCCGGGGGGGTCCCCAGACTCCCCCCTGCCGCCGTGTGTCGTTTCTCTCTCCTGGGGTGCCTGCTGTGTGCCGTGGGGTGACACTTGTAGCTCGGGCTGCCCCATTAAGCTCTGCCAGGAGGTGTCTGTGTGTCTGGCCGTGGTGCTGCAGGGGGCTCAGTGCCAGGGGGACACACAGACCCCTGCGGTAGCTCCCACCTCCGCACCATTCCCGGGGCCATCCCTTCCCCAGGACGGGGAATCTCCTGCAGGGCTGCCAGGCAGAGCCCCTTCTGCCACCCCGTCTCCCTGCTGCACTAGGATCTGAGGCTGGTGCCCGCCTGGCGCTGGGGACACCCATCGCTGCTCCCGCCTGGGGCTGGCAGAAGAGGTCGGTGCCGCCGTCTGCCTTGTCCCTGCTGCCAGCAGCGTCCCGGCCCGGCCGCTGGCCCTGCCCAGACCCCCGGCCCCACAACTATGCAAAGGCGGGGCCCGGGCTCCCCTGGGCTCCAGGGGCTGGCACGGGGGGCTGCGGGCAGGATGCTGGCAGTGCCCACCCTGGGGTCTCTCCTGCTCCAAGCCCGGCTCCGCTGGGTGCAATTGCACAGGGGGGCTGGGTCCCATCCAGCCCCCCACTCCCCAGCTGCTCCCTTGGTCCCGCTTTGTGCTTGGGCGCGGACACAGGAGCCGGGGGGGGGCCAGGCACCCTTGGGAGTCGGGGGCCTCGGGGCCGGGACAAGGAGCAGGGCGGCTGTGGCTTCCCCAGGAGCCGGCCCTGCCCCATCCCAACTCACATGGGGCAGAGCCGGAGCATCTGATGGGTAGAGCTGGCGCAGGGCGGGCAAAGACCCAATAAAGGACTTTCCTCTGGTACCTGGTGTCCGTGTGGTGGTTTTCCATGGAGAGGGCAGCCCCAAGACACCTTCATTGCAGAGGCTTCCCCGGAGAAACGACCCGGGGCCGAGGCCAGAGGACTTGGAGCATTGGAGGTTGCTGGGCCGGGCTCTGCAGCTCCAGGGAGCGTGGGCGGCTCCGGAGGTGGCTGCCTGGGAAGTTTTGCTCAGATCCAGCACGAGGTGCCGCTGGGAGCGGGAGCAGAGCCCGTGTCACTGTGCTGGGTGCTCAGCACCCTCCTCCCTGCGCATACTGCTCCAGAGAGCTCCGATTCCCACAGCTGGAAAGGGGCCCTGCTGGAACACCCGTGTGACTGGGCTTCTCCAAACTGTCCAAAGCTCGAGGGGGAGAAAAATCCCTGCAATGGGTCAGACTGGGGACACCAGGTCTCCCCACACGCCGAGGTGCCGGGAGCAGGGTCAGAGCCAGGCACTTGCTGCCACCAGCCCCTGGGGCTCTGCCTTTCCCAGCAGTGCAGCCGTGGGAGCAGCAAGCCCCGGCACGCGGGACACCCGTGTCCCTGGTGTCCCCACAGGCTCCCGCCCTTCCCATCTGCTCCCTCCTTCCCTGCTGGCCCAGCCCTGGCCTGGGAACAGCGCGGCTGCGGCTCGCCCAGCCCGGGGGGGCGGCACCGCCCCGGCCCCCGCGTGCCCGCAGAGCCGCCTTTCCAGCTGGGAAAAGCTTCCCGTGCCGCTGGATTGCCCACAACTGCCTGGGCCTCGGCCAAGCCCGCGCCGCCCTCCAGCCCCGCGGAGACGCGTCCCGCGGGGGCCACCAGCCCCGTCTGCGTGTCCCGGGGACCCTCCGCAGCCCCGTGCCCGGGTGGGGGGCGCGGCGGGGGCACAGCTGGCACCGCACGGCCCCTCGCCCCTGGAATCTGCTTCCCGTTGACCCAAAACGGAGCAACTTGGCTATTTGCTCCAGCCGCGGGATCCCCAGCAGCGCCCGGCAGGGCCGGGGCTTGTCCCGACCCCACGCGGGTCCCCGCGAGGGTCCCCACGCTCCATCCCGACACCTGGAGCCCCGCGCACGGCCCCGTGTCCCCGGCCCGGCCGCGGTGCCCCCGGCCGCGCTTCCCCTTCCCGCCCCGCCGCCGTTTCGCAAGCGGCGCCGCGCGGGGAGCGGGACGGCCCCGGCAAAGGGGGGGGCCTGGCCGCTCTCCGCCCCCCCAAACCGGGGGGCTGGGCTGGCCCCACGTGGCCGCCGTTGACTCAGAGCCGGGGCAGGCGGAAGCGGCGCCCGGTGCCCGGGGCGGGGCGGCCCGGGACGGCGCCCGCAGAGGCGCGGAGCGGAGCGCGCTGCGGAGCGGAGCAGAGGCCGCTCCGGTCCGGTCCGGTGCGGAGCAGAGCGCTGTGCGGTGCAGAGCGGAGCAGAGGCCAGTCCGGTCCGGTGCGGAGCAGAGCGCTGTGCGGTGCAGAGCGGAGCAGAGGCCAGTCCGGTCCGGTGCGGAGCGCTGTGCGGTGCAGAGTAGAGTCTGGTAGTCCGGTCCGGTCCTGTCTGGTGCGGGGCTCGGTGCGGAGCAGAGCTCGGTCAGCTGCGGAGCAGAGGCCGGTCCGGTCCGGTGCGGGGTGCGGTGCTGTGCAGAGCGGAGCTCGGTCCCGTCCCGTTCGGTGTGAAGTTCAGTGTGGAGCAGAGCGTGGCACGGAGCAGAGCGTGGAGCAGAGCGTGGTGCAGAGTGGGATCTCCCCTTGCTGACTCGGGTGCAGAGCAGACCAGCTCGGTGCCGAACCACCCGGTGCTGGAAGAAGTGCCAAGCGGAGCAGCCAGGTGCAGAACGGCACGGGACAGCCCCAAGCAGGACAGCGGGAGCACGGGCAGCCCGGTGCCCACTACCAACCCTGCCCGTGCGGGTCGCAGCCCCCGGCCACCCGGTGCATGGAGGCTCCAGCGGTGCCGCCGGTGGCCGGGAGCTGCTGGCAGGACCCGCTGGCAGTGGCGGGCACGGCGGGGCGGCCGGTGTGCCG
>NW_020455566.1:1556184-1564128 GCF_003342845.1 Nothoprocta perdicaria
GGCCGCGTGCCCGGCGCTGCGCTGCCTGCGTGACGCCTGCCGCGACGCCCGCGCCCAGCTGCACACCCTGCCCTTCGGCACCCTGGCGCTGGGCGACACCGGCACCCTCGACCGCTTCTACAACGCAGGTGAGAGGGGCACTCGCTCGGATTTTCTTCCCTGCGCTCACTGGGGACAGGGTCCACAGCCCACCCTGCTCATGCATTGCCTGGAGAAGAGCTTTGCAGCTTTGCAGCAGAAATTCCTCATTGGGAACTTCTTTTGCCCTCCTTTGCCTGCTGCGCTAGGGTAGGGAATCTCTGTGGAATGGAGGAGTGGGTGATTCCCAATATCCATCTGAGCGGGAACAAGTTCACCCTAACCCCAGATCTGCAGCTGGTGCCTGCGGCTGGGGCTGCTGCCGGCATCGGCCTCTGGGAGAAAATGATCTCCAGGGCCACGAGCCGGGCATCTCCCCACGGGGAGCAACCACCGTCCGGCTCCAGGGCTGATGTGGCCCGAGTCACTACAAAGTGTTTGGAGCAGCACCCAGCGCTGCCCCTGCTAAGAGGGGGACCCTCCTGTCCCCATGGGAGAGTGTCTGTGCCGCTGGGCTGAGCCGTCCTGCAGCCTCCGCCGCTCGCCAGCCGCAGGGCCGGGCACTCGCTTTGCTGCTCGCTTTGCTGTTGATAGTCCAGGCTGGTGGGGACACTGTCCGCCCTGTCACCCCAAAGGACAATTTGTGCCAGGCTTGGCCCTGGCGAAGGGGCTGCGCCCAGCGAGGGCTGCGGCCAGGCGGGTGTGCGGGGAAGTGAAAACACATCCCCCAAGGAAAGGGAAGTGCCGGAACACCCTGCGATGGGGAAACACTTTGCTGGGTGCGGGGACGGTCGGGACACACACGTTGGGGCAGGGGCAGGACGCCTGGGCCCTCCTGCTCCCGCCGTGCCTCGGTTTCCCTGGCCTCTGTGCTTGGCAAGGGGAGCTTCTCTCCTTGGCTTCCTGGGTGCTGGAGGGGGACGTAGAGGTGTCTGGAGCCCCCCTTCCAGTGCCCACGGCCCCGTGTCCCCCCCAGACGTGGCCGTGGTGGAGCTGAGTGACTCCAGCTGCCAGCCCTCGCTCTTCTACCACTTGGGCGTCCGCGAGAGCTTCAACATGACCCACAACGTGCTGCTGTGCGGGCACGCCGAGCTGCCCGCCCTGCAGGCCCTGCAGGTGCGCGGGGGACAGGGACAGCGACGGCCCCGCCGCCCGCCCCGTCCCCACGTGCCCTGCGCGGCCCCCGTGCGCAGCCCCCGTGGCTCTCGCCCCGCTCCTCCCCACGCCAGGTTCCCGCAGCCGCATCCAGCATCGGCTGAGACGTCCCTGGAAAACAGGCACCAGGGAGCAAAGGGACAGCCGGGGATGGAGACCTGGAGCATGGCCACGAGGCACAGGATGCTCCCGTGGCTCCGATCAGCCTGGCATTCGGGGATAGGGGCTTTATTCCTGGGAGAAGCCGATGCCTCGGAGCTGAAAGCCTTCATGGGAAGGGGCTGGCAGCGGGAAGGCTCCAGTGCTGGAGCCTGGAAGCAGCTGGTTCCTCTCCCTGTGCTGCAGAGCTGTCTCAAACCCTCCTCCCTCTCTCCCGCAGGAGGACATCTGCCAGAAGAACTCGGTACGTCCCTCTCCCTTGTCCCTGCTGCCCTCAGCCTGCTGCCCTGGTGGGGAAGGGGGAGGTCTGGGCTCTGGGCCCCCGGCTTTGCATAGGGAGCGCAAAGCCTGGCCCCCAAAGCTGGACAGGGGTCCCTGCTTGCTCAGGGGGAGCACCTGGGACCAGCAGCACTGCAGAGGCATCGGCTTTTTACAAGTTCCTGGGGTGTTCACTCTGGAGCATAATGACGGCAGTCAGGGAAACATTAGTGAGAACTTCCTTGCTCCTGAATTTTGGAGGAGAGCGCAGGGGTGGCTGTGTTAACGTGCTCGAGGCTGTATGGGTTTGGAGAGAGGGGGCTGTTCCACGGGACGAGCGGAGGGGCTCTCTGCTCCCACGCGTCCCGCCGTCCCGCAGGACCTGTGCGGCACCTACACCTTCATCCCCTACGTGGTGACGCCCCAGAACACGGTGCTCTGCTGCGATGCCGGTGCCATGAAGTGCCTGGCAGAGCTTTTCCAGCCCGGCTTCAGCGCAGAAGGCTTCTTCACCCCGCTGGCCGGCCGCCTGGCCAAGCTCCTCGAGGGGATCCCCACCAACTCCTGGTACCGCTGCCGTCCCCGGGGACAGGAGCATTGCTCCCGGGGAAGGCAGGGCCACATCTGCACCCCGATGGGCTGGCTCGTGCCCTGCGGGGTCCCCACTGCGGGAACGGGGTGCTCAGGCCCTGCGCCTCTGCCCCCCTCCATCAGCGGCTACTTTCGGGAGACGATCCGGCGCGACATCCGCCGGGCGCGGGAGCTGTACCGGGGCGAGCAGCTCAGCCGGGAGCTGGCCCGCATCCAGCAGCGCCTGGACAGCGTGGAGCTGCTCAGCCTCGACATCGTCATCAGCCTCCTGCTGTCCTACCGCGACGTGCAGGTTAGTGGGGGACGCGCCGGCGCCCCGGGCGGGCAGCAGCCCCCGGGCAGCCGCGCGCGCCGCCCTCGTCCCGCAGGACTACGATGCCATCGTCGCGCTGGTGGAGACGCTGCAGGCGCTGCCCACGTGCGACGTGGCCGAGCAGCACAACGTGCGCTTCCACTACGCCTTCGCGCTCAGCCGGTGAGCGAGGCCCCGGGCGCTGTGCCATGGGTGCTCCCCGGGGGCCCCTTCCCGAGCGCTCCCCGTCCGTGGGTGCAGGCGCAACCGGCCCGGCGACCGGGAGAAGGCCCTATCGGTGCTGCTGCCCGCGCTGGAGCGGCGCGAGGCGGCTGCGCCCGACCTGCTCTGCCTCTGCGGCCGCATCTACAAGGACATGTTCATCAGCTCGGGCTTCCGCGACGCCGACACCAGGGACCGGGCTTTCCACTGGTGAGGCCTGGGCAACGCGTCTGCCCCACGTTCGTGTCCTGCGCGTGATGTTAATTCCTGTGGAGATCCCGCCAGGCCTTCGTTTGGGAGCATTTCTGTGCCCCCGGGGCTGGTGCCTCACGGTGCCCGGTGGCGGCGTGGCCACCACCGATGCCCGACGCCTCTTGCAGGTACAGCAAAGCCTTCGAGGTGGAGCCGAGCCTGCACGCGGGCATCAACGCCGCCGTGCTGCTGGTGGCAGCCGGGCACCGCTTCGAGAGCTCGCCGCAGTTCCGGCAGATAGGTGCCCGCGGGCGGCGAGGTCGGGGACACCTCGGCAGGTGAGCCGGGCTGGCACCGACGGCGCTCCCTGCGCGCAGGCGTGAAGCTCAACTGCCTGCAGGGCCGCAAGGGCAGCCTGGAGAAGCTGCACCACTACTGGGACGTGGGCTTCTGCCTCGGCGCCGGCGTCCTGGCCAATGACCTGCCCAAGGTCATCCAGGCCGCCGAGAAGCTCTACAAGCTGAACGCGCCGGGCTGGTGAGCGGCGGCGCCGCGCGCCCATGTCCCCAAGGGCACTTTTAGAGGGCATCTTTCTTCACACGGTCTGTGCCCACAGGTACCTGGTGTCCGTCATGGAGACATTCCTGCTCTACCAGCACTTCCAGCAGCGCCCGCAGGCGCCGTGCGCCCATCAGGAGCTGGCCGACTTCTGGCTGGGCTTCCTCCTCGAGGGCTGCCGGCCGCCGGGCCCCTCGCCGCGCTGCCCGGCAAGTCCAAGGGGCCCTGGAGCGCCGGGCGCTTTGGGGGCGCTGGGCCCGCGGCGAGCGCTGTCCCGTCCGTGGCGCAGGTCTTGGTGCTGGCGCTCAGCAAGGTGCTGCAGCCGGCGCAGGTGTCGGTGCGGAGCGGCGCGGCGGAGCCGGCGGTGATGCTCAGCCTCGTGCAGCCCCCGGACGAGGTGGCACCGGGGCCGGCCGGGCCGGGGGTGCCCGCGCCCGCCCCCCCTCACCGGTGCCCTTTCCCAGCACAGACGGCCGCGTCGAGCTGGACCTTCGCGCCCGCTGCCATCCGCGGCATCAGGTGAGCTGGGAGCCGGGACCCCCCGGCCGGGCTGGCCGAGGCGGCACCGGGACACCGTGGGGGCTCCTCATCCCCAGCATCTGCAAGCGCGACGAGCGCGGCTGCTTCCTCTACGTGACGCACGCCGCCGAGGATTTCCAGCTCTACTTCCCGTCCCAGCAGCACTGCCGCTGGTGAGCGGGGGCACCACTGTGCAGGGGTGCAGGGCCCCCCACTGCCGATTTGGGCAGATTTGGGCTCCTCGAGACCCCCAAGCGGGGTGGCACCGGCACCCGAGGGAGGTGGGCCGGGGTGGCGGCACCCGGGCGCTCGGGACGCGCTGTCCTGCCCCGCGCAGGTTCTGCGACCTGGTGCAGTCCTTGCTGGCCGAGCAGGCGGCAGGCGCCGAGGAGCTGCCCAGTCCCACACAGCCCGTCCTGGAGGTGAGGGGGGCAAAACGGGGGCACCGGGGTGCGCAACGGGACACAACACGGGGACACAGGGCAGCACAACAGGGCACAACGTGGGGACACGGGGGGACACAACGGGACACAACACAGGGACATCGCGGGCACAGCAGGGCACAACGTGGGGACACGGGGGGACACAACGGGACACAACGCAGGGACACGGGCAGCCCGGCTCGCGCCGCCCGCCTCTCCCTGCAGTACAGCTATGAGTACTCGGAGACGGGCGAGCGCGTCGTGCTGGGCCGGGGCACCTACGGGGTGGTCTACGCCGGGCGCTGCCTCAGCAACCAAGTGCGCATCGCCATCAAGGAGATCCCGGAGCGCGACAGCCGGTGGGTGCCCGCGGCCGCGTGCCCGGCGGGGCCGGCACCCCCCTGGTGACCCCGCCGTGCAGCTTCTCGCAGCCCTTGCACGAGGAGATCGCCTTGCACAAGCACCTGCGGCACAGGAACATCGTGCAGTACCTGGGCTCCGTCAGCCAGGGCGGCTTCATCAAGATCTTCATGGAGGAGGTGCCGGGAGGTGGGCAGAGCCAGGGTGCCGCGGGGACGGGCACGGGGACAGCCAGGGGCGGTTGTGGCATTGCAGGTGATCGCCCTGCTCCGCGTGCCCTGTGCCAGGGACAGTGGCTGCGGTGCAGGCGCGAGGGTGGTGGCCTCGTGTGGTCTGTGGTGGCCTCACATGGCCCAAGGTGGCCTCACGTGGATGTGATGCCCTCCCCAGGGAGCCTCTCATCCCTGCTGCGCTCCAAGTGGGGCCCCCTCAAGGACAACGAACCCACCATCATCTTCTACACCCGCCAGATCCTCGACGGGCTCAGTTACCTTCACGATAACCACATCGTGCACCGAGACATCAAGGTGGCAGCGCGGCCACCCCCCGGCAGCCTCCATGAGCCCTGCGGGCTCTCTGGCTGGGCCCGCTGCTTCATTTCAGGGTGTCCTTTGTACCCCAGGGAGACAACGTCCTCATCAACACGTACAGCGGGGTGCTGAAGATCTCTGACTTTGGCACCTCCAAACGGCTGGCGGGCATCAGCCCCAGCGCCGAGACCTTCACAGGTAGGAGCATCCCGAGGCCGGTACCCACGGCGGGGGCAGGAGCAAGGGAGGATGCTGAGGGCAAGGAGATGCTGGCTGCTGGCTCCTTCATCCCTCCTCATCTTCCTCCCAGGCACCCTGCAGTACATGGCCCCCGAAATCATCGACCAAGGGCCGTGGGGCTACGGGAAGCCAGCAGATATCTGGTCGCTGGGTTGCACCATCATCGAGATGGCCACAGGGATGCCGCCTTTCTACGAGCTGGGCAGCCCCCAGGCCGCAATGTTCAAGGTACCGACACCAGTACGGATTCACCATCCCCGGGGGGACGGTCCCTTTGCCACCCCCGCATGCCTCTCCCGCAGGTGGGCATGTTCAAGATGCACCCCGAGGTGCCCGAGTCCATGTCAGACAAGGCCAAGACCTTCATCCTCCGCTGCTTCGAGGCCGACCCAGCCAAGCGGGCGACAGCGGCCGCGTTGCTGCAGGAGCCTTTCCTGGCCCCGGCGGGCGCCAGGAGGAGCCGGGGCCAGGGCGGGCCGGCGGCGGGGGGCAGCGCGGCCGCCGCAGCGGGTGAGCCCCCGAGCGCAGCCAGCCGGGACGGGGCCCCTCGCTGCCCCCCGACTGGCTGCATCTCCATCATCTCCCGGCAGGAGATTCCCTGCGGGATGGGCAGCCGTGTGGGGAGCCAGCGGGCACCGAGGGGGCGCAGGGACATCCCTCGGCCATGCAGGGTGCCCAGGCGGTGGGCACAGCAGGCAGCCCCCCACGCTGCTCCAGCGATGTCACCTCCAGCCACAGCTCTTTGGGGTAGGGCATCCGTGCGTCGGGCAGGGCTGCCTTTCCATCCCCATCCCCATCCCCAAGGCATCTTGCGCTGCCCCATGGCTGTGCATCCAGCCTGGTGGCAGCGTGGTGATGCTCCTGGGTACCCTTGGCTGTGCTCGGTGCCTCCTGGTTTGGTCGCCCCTCTGCTGGCACTTGGGGCTGTGGGGGAGCCAGGCGGGTGCCCAGGAGGGGCTGTCCCTGTCCCCCCCAGAGGGGCCGTGCTCTGCGTGGGGCAGTGCCAGCTCTGCCCGTGCCCCAGGGCTCCGGAGGACGGGCCGGGCTCCGACCGCAGCGTGCGCTCGTCGTCCCCGGAGGAGAGCGGGGCGCTCTTCCTGCTGCGCAAGGACAGCAAGCGCCGCGCCACGCTGCAGCGCGTCCTCGCCGCCGAGGCGCCCGCCATCGCCGCCGCGCTGCGCCAGGGCCAGGTGGGCGCCCGGCCGCGCGGGAACGGGGCCGGCACGGCCGGAGCCGCGTCCTGAGCCGTGGCCTGGCCGCACAGGGCGCCGAGGGCCCGCGCCTGGCCACAGAGCACGTCCTGCAGCTGCTGAGCTGCCTGCGGGGCTACATCCAGCGGCGCAGCCAGCAGCGGCTGCGCCGGGAGCTGCTGGCGCTGGGCGGCCGCCTGCGTGCGGCCGGGCTCGGCCTCCGCCACCTGCACGCGCCCCTCGGCAGCTTCCCGGCCGTGGTGAGTGCCCCGGCCACGTCCCTTGCTGTGACACCCCAGCAAGCCATGGGGTTTGGGGGTTGCACTGTCCTGGTCCCGGTGCCTTGGCCACGTCCCTTGCTGTGGCACCCGGGCAAGCCATGGGCTTTGTGCTCCCCTGGTCCCTGTGCCCTCCCTAGGTGAGGCAGGTCCTGCACCGGCACCGCGTCAAGCCCCACTGGATGTTTGCGCTGGATGATGCCGTTAGCCACGCGGTGCAGGCAGCGTTCCGGGTGCTCGTGCAAGGTGAGGGGTGCCGGGGCTGGCACATGCGTTCGTGTCCCCACAGGGTGCATGGAACAAGGTGGAGGTCACCCCTGCGTTGGGACGGTGGCAAGTTGGGGAGTGATGTGGTGGGAAGGGGACTGAGGGAGTCCAAAGCGCCAGGCTGGGCCTGCTGCCATCGGGCTCCTCTTTTCCCATTTCTCCTGTTTCCTCTGCCCCACAGAGCTGGGGACAACGGCCAGCTGCCTGGGGGAAGATGGCACTAAGGCCATGGGTGACGAGGACAACCCTGTGCCACCAAGCCCCAGGACGCATCCCCAGCAGGACAGCACCAACGTGGGGCCGAGCAGCATGTCCAGCACCCAGAGCGGTGCCACGTCCTCTCCGCAGGGCTCCTCGGCACTGGTGGCCCAGCTCCGCCACCTCCGCCTGGAGACGGGCAGGTAGGGAGCGCTGGGGACCTCGCTGCTGGGCCCAGGGGCACCCATGGGTGCTAGTGCCTGCCCCGCTCTGCCCCAGGCTGCGGCGGGAGCTGGCGGCCAAGGAGCACGAGTGGCAGAGGCTGCTGCAGCAGGCGCTCGGCCCTGCGCGCGGGGCTCCCCCGGCCCCGCAGCAGCCTCGCGGGGACCCCGGCGGGACCGCGGGAGAGGCCACCGCTGCGGGCCAGGACCCCCT
>NW_020455566.1:1564278-1567759 GCF_003342845.1 Nothoprocta perdicaria
GTGCCGCCCCGCGGAGCTGCCACCGCTGCCCGTCCCTGCAGCTGCAGCGACACGGCTTCACCCTGCGCGCCCTGCTGCGCTGCGCCACGCGCGACGACCTGCTCGACACCGGCATCAGGTACCGGCGCGGGAAGCCAGGGGGGCCCCGAGGGGGTCCCCAACCCGTGCCCACCCCCTCTGGCCCCGCAGGCGCGGGCCCGCGTGCCGCCTGTGGGCAGCCATCCTGGAGCATCGCCAGCGCCCCTGCCAGCAGGAGGCCGAGTGAGCCGGGGCACCTGCGGGGAACCTGCTGGGGACCCGCGGGAGACCCACCGGAGCACCTGGGACCCGCTGGAGCACTGGGCATGCACTGAGGACCCACCACAGTACCAGGGACCTGCTGGAGCACCAGCACCGCCAGTCACCGCTTGGCAGCTCCCAAGACACGTCCGCACGCGGTGCCCACGGAGGGGATGTCGCGGTGCCCACGGAGGGGACGTCCCCGCGCCAGCACGGAGAGCGGAATAAAGAGCCTGCAGCCGTGCCGCGGGTGCCACTTCATTGCGCAGCAAGGCCCGCGGAGAGAAGGGTCGCGGTCACGGCTATGCGCGGGGCGCCAGGTCGGAGCGCAGCGGCAGCAGCGCCTCCAGCCAGCGCCCCGGCTGCGCCAGCACGCGGCCCCACACGCCGCGCTCCTCCGCCGTCGAGTCCATCCAGGGCACGGGCAGCCCGTAGCTGCTCCCTGCCGAGACACGGCGGGCGTCACCGCCGCGCCGCCCTGTGCCCTCGCCCCCTCGTCCCCGAGCCCTCACCCGTGCCCAGGCTGAGGCGGATGCCGCCCAGCGGGCGCTTGGCAAAGGCCTCGCGGTGCCACAGGGTGACCTCGGCGCACGCCTCAGCCAGGTCCTTGGCCTGGAAGCCGTCGTAGACCATGGTGTGGTTGAAGAGCGGGTTGAGGCTCCGCTTCACCACGCGCGTCTTCTGCCGGCTCGCCTTGCTGTCGTCGGGCAGCACGTAGCTGCGGGCACAGCGGCCTCAGCCCCCGGTGCCCCCGCGTGTCACCGCCGTCACCGCGTCCCCTGTGCCCCTTACCACTGCACGAAGGCGTCCACGGTGCCGCGGCGCAGGGGCGCGAGGCTCCGCGCGTCCTTCACCCAGATGTGCAGCTCGCCCGTGGGCGGCAGCCCCGCGCCTGGGGGCAGCAGTGGCCTCAGCATCGGGTGTCCCCCATCCCACCAGTCCCGCAGTGTCCCCCCCTGTGGCCCTCTCACCTTCAGAGCCGGCGGGGATGAACTTCAGCGCCAGGTTGAGGTGGCCGTGGCTGGCGAGGTCACCGGGGCTGACGGGTGTCTGTGGGCACCGAGGAAGAGGAGGGTGATGGGGGGTGGGACGGAGGGTCAGGAGCGGCTGCAGGGCTGCGGGGACAGGGCTGCCCACCCGGGGCTGCAGGTCGAACCACTCGGGCCGCGTGTTGGCCCAGTCCCAAGCGCCCAGCGCGATCTCCACCTCGCCCAGGAAGAGGTTCCTGCCCAGGCTGTCGTGGTGCCACACGGACAGGTTCAGGGTCCGGCCCTGCAGATCTGTCTTCTCCAGCTTGTACTGCCAAGGAGGGGACAAGGGCCATGTGAAGGGGTGCCGCAGGGGGAGCATCCCCACCATCATCTCCCAGGAGCTCCCACCACCCCAGCGCGCTGCGGAGGGTGCCGCGAACCTTGAGGGTCTCGTTGAAGACGGGGTCCAGGCTGCGCTTGCGCACCGAGGTCTTGCGCTTGCCGTGGCTGGACTTGTCCGGGAGCAGGTAGGTTTTGATGTACCTGGAGGCCGACAGAGGAGAGCAGGGGGTGCAAAGGGAGCCGGGGAGCACCGAGGGCGGCGGCGGCGCGGGGGTGCCAGCGGTGCCAGCGGGGCACTCACGGGTCGGAGCGCTGCCGCCGCGCCTCGGCGAGCTGCCGGCAGCGCAGCACGTGCACGTGCAGCTCCTTGGCAGCCGGCTCGTAGCGCAGGGCCACCTGCACACCGCCGCGCACGGCCACGCGGCCCAGCTCGCCCTCGCTGTACAGGCTCACGAGGCTGCTGCTGAGCTGGGGAGGGGGCAGCACCGCGTCAGGACCCCCCCGCGCGGCAGCCCGGCCCATCCCGTCCCCCGTATCCCGTACCGTGGAGGAGCTGAGGCTGGACACCGAGGAGCTGGCGCTCAGCTGGCTGCCGGGGACGTCCTGGGGGGACACCCGGCTTGGGGACGTCTGCCTGGCCCGCGGTGTCCCCGGCGCCTGCAACCGCAAAGCCTTGAGCCCGGCCTAGGGGGCAGATCCCTCCCGGCTCACACCGCGTCCCCACTGGCCACCCCACCTGCCCGGCACTGGGGGTGCTGAGCGCATGTGAAGGCTCTTCCTCCTCTTCCTCCGCGCTGGAGGGGCCGAGGGGGCTGCCGTCCCGTCGGTTGCCTGCAGGGCAGCGAGGCCAGGGGTGTTTGGGGCAGAATATCGCAGATCCCCTCTGCCCCATGGCACTGCCCGCCTCCCTGACCACTGTTACCCGGCTGCAGCGGGATGTCCTGCTGCCCCGGCGGGATGTCAGGCTCCCGCAGGGACTGTGACAGCGGCGTCACCTCCAGAGCAGCGGCCGGCGGGGAGACGTCGCAGGGCTGGTCAGGGAGACACGCGGGAGGGGAGGCTGAAAGGGGACCCTGTGCGCTCCCCGCTCCGCAGCCACCTCCGGCTGTCCCCTCCGGGTCACCAGCCATGGCGGGGTAGGGGACAGCAGGACGTGTCGGGCGGCTCCCCCGCCGAGCGAGCCCATCTCCCCAGCATCAGGTCCGGGCCCCAAGCGCCACCCCGTGCTGGGCACCCACCTGGACCTCTGCTGCCCCCAGCACCTCCTCCCTGGAGAGGCTGCAGGGAGAAGAAGCAATTAGACAACCACCATTAATGGGAGATGCCACCAGTCCCTGTCACACCAGGACCCCGCCGGGCGCCCCACCTGTCCTCAGTCTCCGCCGCACTGTCCTCGTCCTCCCTGTCCTCGGCCCAGGGCTCTCCGATGGCCTCCAGCTCCGTCCCCCCTGCTCCGGGGCACAGCAGGACCTCACGGGGCTGCGCTCGGGGCCGTCCCCGCGCTGTCCCCGTCCCCTGCGTACCCCGCGGGCGGCGGCGGCGGATGGAGGCGCGCACCAGCTCGGAGCCCAGCGGCTGCTGGTGGCGCCGGGCGCGCACGTCGCAGAACCAGTCGCCCGTGAGGCTCTTGAGCCGCGCCGGGTCCGAGACCGACTTGCGGAGCCGCCTGGGGACGCAGGACCGCGCTGGGCGCCCGTCCCCGCGGCGGCCGTCCCCGGCGCGGCCCGGCGGGCAGCCCCTCACCTGACGCGGCCCTCGTCGCGCCGGCGCAGCTGCGCGTCGCGGCGCAGCACCTCGGCGATGGCGCGGCGCTCCGCCAGCGTCAGGAAGCTCAGGTCCAGCAGCGCCGCCGCCTCCGCATCCATGGCGGGGCCCGTGCGTGCAGGGAG
>NW_020455566.1:1568008-1569481 GCF_003342845.1 Nothoprocta perdicaria
ATGGGATGGGATGGGATGGGATGGGATGGGATGGGATGGGATGGGATGGGATGGGATGGGATGGGATGGGATGGGAGGCAATGGGATGGGAGGCAATGGGATGGGATGGGAGGCAATGGGATGGGAGGTAATGGGATGGGATGAATGGATGTGATCCTAGGTGTGGAGTGGCAGCAGTGCTCAGCATGCCGGGCACACGACCCGGGCACAGCTCAGCACCTATCCTGTCCAGAAGGAGCCTGCGGAGGTGCCTCCGGGTGGGATCTGTGTGTCATCCTGACCCTCTGCAAAGAGACAGAGTTGGGGGCAGTTTGGGGCAGCCCTGGCTGCATTTCCCCCTAGCCCCCCAAACCTGCCCCCCCGCCCCCAGCAGTTGCAGCCCCCAGTGGCACGGACCCCGTGAGGAGGGACGGGCGGCAGCGCCGCGGGCACAGGCAGAGCCGCCGGCCGAGGCGGTGGCACCTGCGCCCTGGGCCGCGGCCAAGGCCAGCCCCCGGCGCGGGGGGGCCCGGAAACGGCGCCCGTGTTTGCCCGGGGTGTTTGCTCGGCGCTGGCTCTGCCCCTGCTCGCGCTGGCCCGGGCAGGAGGCTGCGCCGGGGCCGCCCCTGCACCCCTGGGAGCCCGGCGGGGTGGGAGACCAAAGCTGGGGCGGGGAGGGGGGTCATTCACCCAGCCCTTCGCCCTGGCTGTGGGTGCTGCTGGCCGGGGGGGCTGAGGCCGTGCTCAGCTCATCACAGCCGCCATGGAGGCGAGCAGGGCGCTCAAGGCTCTGCGCGGCACTGCCTCGCGGGCTCCGCTGCTTCCCGGTACCCGCGAAAGCGCCGCTGGCCACAGGGGAGCGGGATGAGACACCGCAGCGGGACAGGGTGGATGGGACCCCCGCTCACGGGCACGGAGCCACCCGCCCAGACCCACCACCCGCAGCGCCCGGAAGCCCCGGGACGGCCCCGGAGCGGCCCTGCGGGGACATCCCTGTATCCCTGGGCCCCCCCGGGCACATCCCCTCGCCGGGGGGCTCCGAGGCCGCCCCGAACCCCAGGCCCCCTCCCATGCAGCGGCGGCTCCGTATCCTGTTTGCTGGGGGTGCGCACGGGGCCCCGCTCCCCGCCCGGAACCCGCGGGCCCCCGAATAACCTGCGCTGGCTGCCCCACGGAGCCACCGAGGCCCCGGGGAGGAGGGAAACAAGGACCCGACCTGCTCCTGCGGGTGGGGGGCGGGCAGGGACCCCCCCAGCCCATTTGGGAGACCCGTTAAACCGGTCGCTCCTCCCCCATAGATGGGGGGGGAGGGGGGTGCACACGCGTCCTGCCCTTCTGCTTTGCAAACTGCCCTCTGTGCTGCAGTGCGGGGGGAACCTGCCCCCCCCGACTGCCCCGGCCACGGGGGTCGGAGCCCCCTGGTCCCTGCGCGGAGCCTGCGCCCCGCCCGCGGCAGCGGGGCTCCCGCCGCCCGTCACCGCCGCCTCGGGCCCT
>NW_020455566.1:1570066-1606495 GCF_003342845.1 Nothoprocta perdicaria
CCCTCGGGCCCCGGCCCCGTGCGGAGCTGCGGGGGGATCCGCAGGGCCAGAGGGGCCCCGGGGTGCTGGGAGCCTCGCGGGTGGGGGGGCTCTGCGCACGGAGCCCCCCGCCCCACATGGGGGGTCGGGCCGTCGGCTCTGCAGCCCCGCCGTGGGTGTACTGGGCTGGACTGGTCTTTGCTGGGGGTGTCGCAGCCCCCTGGGCCTCTGTTTCCTTCAGGCCGGAGGGGATGGTGGGAGACAGGGCCAGGACAGGGCCAAGCTCACAGCCCGGAGGCAGATCCGTGCTGCGGGGGGGTTGTTTTTGCTGTAGTCTCCAAGGAAATGGCACTTTGGCAACATCTGCTGCCCTCCCCTTCCTCCAGCCTGTGTGCAATCGATGGTGGCAAACGGGGACCGAGGTGGCCCCCCCATGTCACCCCCAGCCCTGGCAGCTCTGCTGAGCTGGCTCCTCATGGGATCTCCCTCCTCTTTCTACTGATGGTTCCAAGCAGGGTCAGCTTGGCAGCTCTGCCCGCCCGCCCATGCCGTGCTGGCCACCCTCCCACATGGGCACTGTCCCCTGCCCTGCAGCTTGGTGTCACTCAGACCACCCTGCTGGCCTTAGAATGAGCGTGGCCAGGTATCCACCGGGGGATGGACAACACAAAGATGGCCATGGCCATGGGCATCACCAGGATGCACATTCCCAGCGTCTGGGAATGCTCCCAGCTTGTCCCCCTCCTGCCTTGGGAGCCGTTGAGCCACCAAAGCCCAGAGGCAGGAGCCTCCACGGGCAGAAGGTGGCTCAGGAATGGAGGTGAATGGATGGATGGACAATTGGGTGGATGGATGGATGGATGGATGGATGGATGGATGGATGGATGGATGGATGGATGGATGGATGGATGAGAGGCATGGGGCAGTGCAGGAGGCATCAAGTCACAGGTTCCTCCGTACCTGGGCTCTTCCCTGGGGACAAACGCTCCATCCCCACAGCAGGGCGGCTGGCAGAGGGGTTCCTGGGTCGCCTCCTGCAGGGAAACGCGTGGGAGCTGCCGAGCACCCCAGATGCAACGCGGAGCGGGCGGCCCCGCTGGGCGCCGGGAACAGGTTCTGCCTCATTGCTGCGCGGGGCGGTCGGCAGCGCGCGGGCCGCCAGCCGGGGCTTGCCCGGAGCCGCCAGCCGGCCCTGGGCTCCCGCTGCGGGAAGGGAGCGGGCGGGAAGGAGCCCTTCCCATCCCACCCTGCTCCCGCTCCATGGCTCTCCCAGGAGCAGAGCCGGGGCTGCCACTTGCAGCAGAGCAGGGACTGCAGGGTGCTCTCAGTGTCACCTTCACCCACACACGAAGCCTGAGCGCCCCAGGCAGCTGCAGGCACCCAAGAGCCCCAGCACGGGGTCTCATACCCCCCATCCTAGACCCACCGCCCCCCTTTCCGAAGCTCTCGTGGCCACAGGCACCGAGAGGAGCGGGGCCACGTGCTGGAAGAGCCCCCGTGCGCAGGCAGCCCCGAGGCGCCCACTCCAAGCATAACTATCTTGCCAGGCCGCCTGGCGAGACACGATCCCCAACACGGTGACCCGAAGCGCCGGGCTGGGCCCAGCTCCCCCGCGGCCCCCTCGCTCCGCGGGAGCTGCCCAGGAAAACCCCGCCGCTCTGCGGAGGCCGGTGCCACCCCGGCAAGCCGCGCGAGGGGCCCGGTGCAGCCCGCGGCTGCCCTGCGCCCCACGGCGAGGCTGGCAGGGCGGGCGGCCCCACACGGCGCCCAGCGCCCCGGCGGGAGCGCAGCGATGCAGCGCTAGTTGGGATGCAGGCTGCGAGCTCGGGAGGCTGCGGCGGCCGCTTGGCCAGATGCCGCCGCCGCTAAATCCCCAAGCCTCGCGCACAGCCTCATTTTAAGGCTGCTCTGCTTCCCGCTCTGTGCAGCCTCTGGGAAGCGGATGCAGCAGCGGAGCGGGCGGCTGCGGCAGGGAAGGAGCTGGAAGGGAGGGCGCCCCGGCCCCTAGGACAACAGGCGGCAGGGGGAAGCGGCAGCTGGCAGCTCCGGGAGAAGCGTCTCGCTGCAGACAGACGCGGCGCTCGCAGACATCCACAGAAAGAAGTTTATTTCCCCAACCCTTAGGATGATGAAACCACAGAAGCAGAGTTTAAATATTTACAAAGCAACGCAGCGCCCTGTGGAGATGAAGGAACAAAAGGCTGGGGGACGGAGGGCCGGGCAAGGCTGCAGCCCGGCCGCGCGCCAGGGAAGCGCAGGGGGCAGAAACCCGGCGCCGGGGGGCAAAACAGGCTAAAACTTGGATGCGGCTGCCCCAAAGGGGCGCTGCGAGGAAGCGGGGGGTGAGATGAAACTGCAAGGAGACATCCCTCATCCACTCACCCTCTTCCACCGCCCACACGGAGGGGAAACTGCCTGTTCCCCCTCTAAAACACACGGAAACTGCCTGTTCCCCCCTAAAAAAACCACTGGCAACCAAGATGCGAGCGGAGACGGGGCAGGTGCTGCCCACCCTCCCTCTGCAGTGCAGCAGGCGGCACAGGGAATGGCGCTCACCCCTTTGCAGAGAGCCCAGGAGCGGGGGCTGGCGGCCAGCAGCTCTGCTCCGGCCGCCCCCGGCGCCTCCTCGTCTCGGCTTTGGCAACGGTTTTGGAGCTTATCGATAAAACGCTGGGAATCGACTCGTGAGATAAGACCTAAGGGTCTCTAGGTTATTGCTACTACGTAAGACAGGTTGGCTTCAGCCCTGGGGCCAGGGACTCCTAGCACTTCCTTGGCAGGTCACTCTGAATAACTACATTAAAAAAAAAAAAAAAAATTAAAAATTGGGGCAAACAACTCATCTCTCCTGTTCAGCTGGCTCGTCCTAGGGCACATTAACTAGCAGGCTTGCTGGGTAGGAACCACAGCAGTGCAGGGTAACTCAGTGAGACATCGTCCTTTCATTGTAAGGTTCTCTTTGATGCAAGATCTTGGCTTTCTAATCAGCCTCGGGCCCAGCTATCAGCATCCTCCAGCCTGCTCTCCACTCAGCCTTGAAATGAGTGCGCACGGGAGGCGCTGACGGCTACTGCAGCTCCAGGAGCAAGGGAAGGGCACCGGGGTCCGCACGCATCCTCCCTTCCACCCAGCAACACCAGCACGGCAGCAGGACGACACAATTAAAAGGCAGGGAGAAGGGGAAGGTTTAAGGGGCTCTTTAAAGCTGATGCAGGAGAAGGGAATGCTGAAAAGGCGAAGCCCGAGATATCCCAGTCCTCCTATAAGCCTAGGAAAAGCTAGGGGGGGAAATGTGGATGGGGAGGTGCACAGGGAGAGGCTTGACGGCCGGCAGGATGGCTGCAAATGTCCCTCCCAAAGCCAGAGGAAGCCCCGAGGACGAGACACATCCAGAGGAGCTTTCTCGACAGTTTTCAGCCCAAGTTGCTCTCGTAGCTGGCAGGAACTGCAGCAAAGGGCCGGCCTTGCAAAGAGGGAGTGGAAAACCTGCCGCTTTGCAGTGCGGGGGAACACGCTCAGCTGCACGCAGCCCTTCGGCCACGATGCTTGCGAGGGAACCGCCACCCTCAGCGGCAGCACCCGCAGCCAGGGCCCCCACAGCCCCCGGCCCCGCACGCGGCCAGGCTGGCGCAGTGGGGAGCTGCCTGTCCCTCCGGCCCCCCGCCTGCCCCTGCGGCTCAGAAAGCCCACGGGCTCCCCGACTGGCACGTCTCGGGTTCAAAGCTGCTGCTACGGGGTGCTCTGGCACCCGTGGGCGAGCACTGGCTCTTGTTCAAAGCAAACCAAGGAGTTTGAACACCTTCCTGCTCAGCGCCCTGTAACCCGCTGCAAGGAAGCGCCCTCGTTGGCACTGCAAAGCCCAGCCCCTGGGACACGATCACCTCCCAGTCCCTTCATCTCTTCATCTCTGACACCCCCAGTAAACTCAGGACTTGGGTTCTGCTCTCCAAGGCCAGGGGGCTTTTAAAACAGGCCTTAACCCGCCCGTTGGCACGTGCCCGCTGCCGCCACCTTGGCAGATTAGCTGTGACACATGAAGCACCAGGGTTCAAAGGAGAGTCAGTGGCTTGTGAGAGGCAGAACGGCAGCTTTAGGCATTCAGAGCACAGAGGAAGCAGGGAAGCTCTGTTTTCTCTGGCACAAGCCGAGAGGGATTTGGCCCGTTTCTGCAGCAGGCTCTTGGAAGCGTGCAGGCTGCCCTGAGCCAGACCCAAGCCAGGCAATCTGCTTTCTTGCTGTTCTGGGCTTGCGAGCAAAACCAGATGAATTTGCCCTACCAGGGACTGCTCCTCTACGTGTCTCCTCAGAGCAGTGCCCAGCCATCAACACCCTTCTGCTACAGGGAGCCTGTCAGCCTGTGCTGTGGCACTGAACACGCTGGAGAAGCCTCCACTTTGAAACGTGTGCGAGCAGGGAGGCACACAGCTGGGAAACAGCTTCTCGCCCTTGGAGACTCACGAAATCCAAGGGAGCATCTGAAAGTCTGCCAAGAGGAAGAAGGGGATCAGAGAGAACCTTACAAGACATACCTGCTTGTGCTCTTGAACCAGGAGGTAGCGTTGGCCTCGCGGCCCAACCTCACAGTGAAAGAAAAGGTGCCCACCCCTCTCCTCCTCTCCCAGCTCTATCTAATAAAATGCAGAGGGAGGGCATGTTCGGGGAGACAGGGAGGCTTCAGGACGCCAACACTGGGAGACATCACTGACAGGATGGAAACAGGAGGAGAAGCCAGTCCCAGGAAACAGAGACGAGAGCAGTTACTACAGAGTGGAGCTGCCGCTTTCCCTAGGGAAGGCCTCACGGAGTCCCGTGCCTTCATCTCGCTGGATCAAGCGGACACAGTTCCCTCCTTGGTGCACCCGTGGAACGGGGGTTCACAGCTGCCATCACCGCAAGTGAAGAGTCAGAACCACCGTCAGGATCACCCCCAAGAAGAGGGTAAAGGGAAGCCAGGTCTTCACAAACCCCCCTATGCTGAAAGATGGAGAAAAGAAAAAGGAGAGAGGGAAGTTAAAACATAAGAAACAAGCAGAAAAGGACAAAAGGGAAAGCTGTGAGGATAACTGGAGAAACTGCAGGGAGATTTAGTGCCGTTCTGACTTTCTTTATCTGTTGCTGGCACTGAATCTAGACTGCTCCTCAGCTCACCTGACGTACTTCCCATAGAGCAGTGAGAAGAAGCAGAGTTTGACCATGTTCCAGGAGGTGCTGTTATCGTATCTCATCAAGTTTAAGGCCAGAGCCACATGAGAATGGCAGTTATCACAGCAAAGGTTGTGCTGGAAGAGAAACAAGAGGCCGGGCCTTGGGAACGCCGTCTCGGAGGCTCCCCACGGGCCGGGCAGGACGCAGAGCCATACCATGCGGTGCTTGTACTCCTCCGAGGCATCGTGCACGGCGGTGTCCCAGGCATTGGGACTGCTGGCGTACACCTTGCCAGGATCCAGCTTCCAGTACCTGCAAGGAGAACAGATCACTTCGGTTCACATTGCTCCTTTATACCTCCTGCTCTTCCCAGCGAGAAGCAGTTTAAAAGAAGAGGACTTGGGAGAACTCTGCCGCGCCAGAGCCCCGGGAACGACGCTCCTGGAGGCAAGAGGCTGGAGAGGGCAGCGGGGACGGATGCTCTGCACCCTCAGGCCTAGAGCACCCCACACGGGGCGAGCACAGGGCTCAGGGGCACAGAGCAAAGTCTTAGCTGCTATTCTCTTCTGACAGGAAACCTGCAGGCCATGCAAAATACACACCCGATCTGACAAACATACCAAACTCGGGAATCTCCCTCCCCTCCCTTCCTAGAAAAACACTAATAAGATGCGAGTGGTGACAGTTCATTACCATAACACAGCACATGACAAATGTTATTTACTTGAAGCGCTTGTTGTCAACATTAAAGTGTTTTAATCTTTTTTTAAAGCTCCATACAGCTATAGCTATTAATACACCTACCTTGCTGTCACCTCTAAAAAGATTTAATATGTTTTTTGGAAAACACAGACACAGTGGCCATCCATTTGAATAAGGGCATCCGACCACCAAAAATGTTGTAGTGCGCCTGGCTCCGTGTATTGAAGGACACTTGCAGGTCAGTTAGTTACTTTATTAAAAAGTTAGAACACCACTTACTTCACGGGCTTCCCAAATGCCATGTTGTCTTCCTGGAAAAGAGGGAGAAAAGTGCCTCAGGCGGGGAATCCCGCACAATATTCATGGCGTGCCTCTCAGTCAGTGGTTGTTTGGTGATAAAACTGTCAGATTTTTGAGACTGCCTCAAGACACCCATATTACCTGAGTGGCTGGATTTGGATTTTGACTGTTTTCAGACTCCTTTTCTAGGCTTGAACATATATATATATATATATATATATATACACACACACATATATATATATATGTATGTGTGTGTGTTTGTGTATATATATATATGTGTGTGTGTGTTTGTGTATATATATATATATGTGTGTGTGTGTGTGTATATATATATACACACACACACTAAGGCATAGTCTAGCTATGCATATGCACCTTGTTCCCCTCCTTCTTTACCATTATCAGATTAACTCAGAGTTATAAATGTCCTGCTCTGTTAAGAATATGAATTAGTCCGACTTTAAACACCCTTTCTTTCAAAATTAAAGTTTATAAGACCACCACATGCCTGCTCCTAAGCTGTATGATAACAATGGGCTCACCGACCAAGTTAGAAGGCGGTGGCCAAGTTCTTGCCATAAGAATTTAGGTGCAAAGTTCTCCAGGTGGAGCACAGGCTGCACAATTCCTTCCCTCCTGCTCACCAAACCAATCCCTCTTTATGGCATCATCCAGCTGCCTGCACTGGACAAAAGGCCGCAGAGAAACGGCGACGCTCCTCAGAAGTGCCCAAAGTCGGTATTTCACAGAATTCCGGGCTGCGAAAACCAGGGATGGCTCCGCAGCCCTCCACGAAGGTGGAACCCGACCGAGAGCAGCCTCCCGCTCAGCAACGCGGAGCCGCCAGGTACTCACCGAGACGAAGTAGGGCCCGGCAAAGTCCCGGATGACTCCCGCCGAGGTGCAGATGCCCATGTGGCCGATGAAGGGGAAGAGCCACCTGCGAGGCCAGGCGGCAGTGAGCCCGCTGCCACCTTGGTGCCGGGCAGGGAACGGCGCGGGACAGACGGGCACAGGCAACGGGTCCGGCACAGGCAGGGAGAGCCGGAAAGGGGCAAGGAGGGACCCAGCAAGGGGCAAGCATGCGGGGACACTCAAACTTAACACTTCTGCTTGGCTGATAGATCTAGGGTCTTATCTAGGGGGTCACCAGGCTCCACAGCTGTACCACAAGCGGCTGCAGGGAGCAAGTGTCTGCACTTCATACATCTCTGTATGTACACCTCCACCTCCCAGGACATATCCGCATGTTTTCCAGTAAAATGGTTAGATTTGGAAGAAACCACCTCGAGATAAAACTAGACTTTGCTCCTCAGCTGGGAAATGAAGCCGTTTTACCCATATTCGCATCCAGATTGCACCTTTTCACCGCAGACTGGATTTTAAACACCCGAGGGAAAACGGCACACCTGGCCCCTACATAAGGATTTCCCAGCCTAAAAGACCCCTCTGCTACGAAGGCCTCCCCCTCTTCCTCCCTGGGTATTTACACCCCAGCAAGCAGTGGAGCTGTGTCCCACTCCCCTCCCATCATCACCAACAAATCAATCCTCAGGCTCCCCCTCTACATCCTCCTGCACTCTCAGATCTGCTCACCCCGCTCCAATTTCTCACACCTTTCCCCACAAGGGACCGTGTGCAGCAGCTAATATTTCAGGTGAGCTCAGGGCCAGGCAAGGCAGAAGCAGCTCCCGCAGCCACAGCCTGGTCAGAGACACCCCAGAGCCGCGAGGGGAAAAGAAACGGCCCCGAAGTGCCAGGGCGCAGGAGCCAGACGTGTTGGGAAGCGCAGCTGGGTTATGAAGAGCCCTGCTCGCAACGCACCCCTACACGAGGTAGATGCATCCTGCAAAGCTCCATTCGCTCCCTGCCTCTGCATCGCTGACCGGCTGCGTTTCATGCTTTGTGCGATGCAAAGCAGCTCGTTTCACCATGCAGAGAGGGGCCTTTACTTTCAGCTAGGCTTTCTGGCTGATAAACTGAGCCCTGCTGCATTTGGAAGCCTGGCTTCTAAATGCAGGCTTCTAAAGCCCCCCTTTCTTTCCCCTCCTCTCTCAACACTGACTAGTTTTCAAGGCTCCAAAACCAAGGACTGTAGGAAATTCAGAAGAAAACGCAGCCACCCCAAAACTTAGCAAGCGATTTCAGCTGGTAACACCCCTGAGCTTGCTGCTGCTCAGCAGCGCCAGCAAGAAGCCATCGCTGTGGGCTGGGGCGCGATCCCGCTGATCCCGACGGCCGGGAATGCGAGGGCAGCACCTGCTGCTGCCTCCCGGGCAGCCTCAGGAGGCAGGAAACCCCAAAGCTTTGGAAAGTCCTCCAGGACGAGGCCAGGCTGGAAATTTTAAGCAAAGAAACGCGGTAGAAGCGCAGGTGTGGCGGCTGCAGGTGACAGCGACACGGGAGCTGCCACTTAAGCTCTTTTTTGGTGCGGAACAGGGCGGCTCCCGCCCCGGCACAGGCCACCACCGCCTGCCGCCTCCCTTCAAGCCCTGCCTCGGCAAACCCGCTATCACCTCGACTCAACCGCGGAGCAAGGCGATACAGCAAGGAGCTCCCCGGTGCTCCGCGCGCCCAGCGCGGTGTGCGGGCTGCCCGCGGCCAGGCGGCCTCCCGGCGGCCCAACGGCGGCCCCCGGGGCGGGAAGGCGGCCGCACTCACGTGAGGACGGGGATGGGCGTCCACACGACGCAGAAGGGGAAGCGGCCGCGCTCGGCGTCCAGGCCGGCCCCGCCGCCGAACTGCTTCATCTTGGCCTCCGCTTCCGCCATGGCCGGGGCCCGCCCGCCCGCCGCGCGCACGCCACTTCCTGGAGACCGCCGCCCGCTTCCGGCCACCGCCGGTAACCAGGAAGCGGAGCGGGCCCCGCCGCGAGGCCTGCGCGCGGCCGCGGGCGGCGCTTCCTGACGGTGCCGGTGCCGGTGCCGGGCCCGGTGCGGAGCCGTCGGGGGGCGGCCCCGGCCCCCTGCAGCCCTCGGCGGCGGGAGAGCCCCGGCCGGTTCACGCGGGCAGCAGCCGCGGAGAAAAAGAGTTGATTTATTGGGAACTTCGGTTGCAGCCGCGCGCGAAAGCTGCAGGAAGGAGGGGCCGGTTGCAGATTCCCCCATCTCCCTCCCTTCCCAAAGGCTCCCGAAGCGGAGGCGGGCAAGGGACCCCTCGCCCCTTCCCGCTCCGCGCAGAGGCCCTTGGCCGTGGCCCCCACGGGGTCTCCAGCCGTGACCCCCCCTCAGGCGGCACCACGCGGCGCCAAGGTGGGTTTTGCTGCCGAAAGGGTTTGGGCTCCTTTCCCTTTTGCCCCTTGGGTTCATCCTCCCTCAGAGCCCAGGGCTCCTCCCAGGCACCAACCCTGCAGGACAGACTTACAGCTCCCGTCCCTGGAACCCCTTTTTGCATTTCAAAATCCACAGCTCCTCTCATCTCTGCGATTCCTTTTTTTCCAGCACCTGACTTTGCTCGGTAGCCAAGGCAGATCCTCCACCTTCATGGCACATCCTGCCCTGGGACTCAGGACACTTTAAACCAGTGAAGGCTCCAGCTTGCCAGCCCAGGAGCCCAGTTTGGGCCAGCCTGGCCGCAGAGAGCGTGGGCCAACAGCCCCCTGCCCCTGCTAACCTGCCTAGGGGCACTCAGGCTTCAACCCAGCTAAATAACGCCCTGAAGTCTCCCCATTCCTCACCTACGCCCTCAAGGGATACTCTAAAATCCACTCCTTGTTTCCTTTTCTAGACCCTGTCCTAAACCAGACCTACGTGGGAGATGCAGCAGGAAAAGAGTCCCTGAACAGCTCAAGTGGAGCCAGAAGGGTGACAGGGTCTTGGCACGTCCTGGCACTAGCAGAGATGATCGAGAGCCGTAGGCTGTGCCCCAGTAACCAGAAGCATTTACAAAATTTGCCTTCGTTTTGGAACTGGACAAGGGAAGTACAGACACGCTGGAGAGCAGAGCCAGGCCCAGGCCTTTAGTTTTTAAGAGATGCTTCCTATTTTGGCACTTTGGATAGAGGATACCCATAAAGGTTGGCTGTTTCCATGAACACTCCGCTCTATGAAGGAAAATAAAAATGCATTGATTTGCTCCAAGTTACCGTCCCTGTCCCCGTGGGGCCGCATGGCCAGCTCAGTGACGCGTTCCGGGTGCAGCTGTAGGATAAGGTCAGGGATTTGCTCTTCCCGTCACCATCTCAAGGGCTGCACAGCAGCACATCCCGAGGGAGCAGTGCCCCACAGGCAGTGCTGCCGTGGGCAGGGGGCACTTCCAACACACCCTTTTATTCCCTTTAAAGCACATGCAGGAGGGCAAACCCCACATTTTTTTCTCCCTCTCCCCTTTTCCTTTTTTGAGGAGAGAAAAAAAAAAAAAAAAAAAAAGGAAAAATAAAGCCACTGCAGCACTCCTACACCACACGGCTCTTTTGTGTGTGTCAGGCGAGCAGAAGGGCTCTCCATCGGCAGCGCCGCGCGGGCAGGGAACGGGTGAGCTGTAGCTGACAGCAGGGTCTTCCTCGTGACAACGGGAAAGCTGCTGCTGTTCCTCTGCTATTGATCTAAGCAGAATACAAAACACCTGAAGTCAGCAGGGAAAAATAGCTGCAGTTGGAAAAGAAAAGGGGGGAGGGCTGCTGGAGGGGGGGGGGCAGGTAAGAAGTTCTCCATGCATAAAATTAAAAGGGAGGCTTTTTATTGCGGCTAGTGTGTGTGCCCAGCCTGCTGGAGCGATGCACGGAGCAGGAATCCTGCCACCGTTTTTGCGGCCGCTCTCTTGTCACAAACAAAAGGGTTTGCTCGGGGGGCTGCCAGCAACTTGCACCCAGCGGCTGCTCTCGTAAGCGAGCAGATCGAGCCCCACGTTGCCCCGGGACGCTGCTCTTGGCCCCTGCAACACGGGGCCTGTCCAAGGAGCCTGCCCGTTCCAGGAAGGATCAACATGGATCGCACATGGACACAGGCTCGCCCAGGCCCCGCCGCCACGGCCAGAGCGGGAGCTGGAAGCGGTTCCGTCCCTCGCAGCCCGGCTCCTCGCTGAGCTTGAAAGGAGCAGGCAGCCGGCCAGCTCGCGCGCGGGAAGCGGCTTTCTTGGGAACCTTCCCTGTTGTGACAGCTCCAACATCACAGGCAGTGCCAGGACCGAACGGCTCCAGGAAGGGCTCCCCTCCCCCTCCTGACATTGACAACCCGGCACCACCGCGCAGGAGCCGCCTGGAAATGTCACCGAGGCACCGGCGCACGGAGGACACCCGGGCGGCCTTGCCGCGGGTGAGGCCGGGCCGCGCCACCGGCGGTCTGCGTCGCCCCTTCCCCGCGCTCGGTGCCGGCTGCGCCGCCACGGCCCCCGCTCGCTCGGCGCGAGCCCCAGGCGTCGCCGCCGTCGATGCCGGAGCTGCCGGCGGCCGCGGGCCACGCCACCCTCCGCTTCAACCTCCAGCTCTTCGCTGCTGCCTTCCCTTATCTCTCCCTCCCCATCCACACGCATTCAACCCACAGGGTGCTTCAAGGGAAACCACTGGTTTCTGGGGGACACTGGGCACGAGCTGGGAGAGCCCCAAAGGCAGGCGGGGGGCGGGAGCTCTCTCGGCTATCAAATCCGGGGAAAAAGGGGCCTTGGCAGCCCCAGAAGGGCTCCCCGTGGGCGGCAGGGCCCGCAGCAGCGCGGCGGGCGAGGGCCGAGCTCCGCACCGCAGCTCGCCGCCATCCCGCTGCCATTTTGCTCCCAGCCAGGAGCCATTTTGAGCCCTTGGCAGCCTCCCCGCCGGCACCGCAGGGAGAAGCGGTCTCGGCAGCCGGGCTCCCGCTGCTGCTCTCGCCATCTGCAAGGGCACATCTCGCCCCTGCCCCTCCGACCCTATTCCCTCGCCTAAGTTGCAAAAATAACCCCCCCACACGCACGTTTTCTGAGCCGCTTCTTATCGTTTCCACCCGCAGTTCAAGCACTCGGCTTCCCCTTCCGCGCTGCCTTTTTTGTCCAGCCATCCAGCCCAACATCTGACCTAATTAGTTAGTTGATCCTCAGTTCCAGCTGTGGATGCACATTGCTTTGTTAGAGCAGAGCTGTCTTTTAGAGCAAGAGTTTAGCTCACACAGGATTTGAAGTGGAGAAGCCTCAAAAGGCCTTCAGCTGAAAAGTGTCTAATGGGAATTTCTGAGAACAGTTCAAATGGATTCTGAAAATAAGCAGGCTCTGACTTCAGGCCTGGTAATTCTGCACCTTGGAGGGTAGGAAAGTATTGGGAGCTTTTCCAGCAGAAAGCGAGCTGGTGATAACCTCTAACAAGGGATCATCTCTGGGTCTAAACGTTCACGTCCACCACACTTCAAACAAGAGAAACATCTCAGAAAATCCTTCAATAGCCTGGTGGCTTCGGGGAGGCGACCTTGGGTCTGTCCCACAGCCCGAGCCACCTGGGTTCTGCTTGGCAGGGCTAGGAACGACTGGAGAAGAACAAAAAGCCAAGGACAAGCTATTCTCCCCACTCAGTTTTCTGCCACGCTGCTCATCTCCATTTCCTCCATCAGTTCATCCTCCATTCCTCCCCGCTCAATATAACACATCTCGGAATAACGAACTTCACGACACCCCTGCTATCCTTCCTTTAAGCACATGCATCAACTCTGCCTTCCCCAGGATGCGCGTGGTGCACAGACACCATCCAGCCCGGCCAGGTCCCCCTCATCCCCCCTTACCAAAACCAAAGCCAGAACAGTCCCACAAACAAAATGACACCACCCAGGAACTAGAACAAAGACTTGTTTAATTGCTTAACCCTTTCTCTTCCAGGGACTAGAGAAACAAGTTTTCTGCTCCTTCTAATGAGGACAGTAAGGCTTGTGTGTTACCTCTACGACTGCAGGGGCAGAGTTGACGAGATGATCATCTTTAGTACTCGAAAAAGCTAGAAGCAATGGTCTTTGCAACACGAAGAGAATCCTAGAGTCTCCGAACAGAGAGCCCATTGCTAAAATACAAAAATAAAGGAGGCATCCCTGCATATCCCAGGCTAGAAAGAGTTAATCAGAAAGAGCAGGAAGAAGCTTTCCTGAAGAGGGGTCAAAGTAAACAGCAGAGGTCAATAAAGCAACATCTTTTTCCCTACTTCCCCAGCACGTTTTTTTTCCTTCACCAATAAATACGAATTCCTCATTAACAAGCAACAAAGCAGGCAGTCTGCCCACAACGAGGGGAAAAGGGGCTAGCGACAGAGAAACGTTTCTCTCCCCTTCTCTCCCATTATTATTTATCATTTTATCCAAAGCAGCCATTAAAAAAAGCAATCCGCTGCAGAGGCAGGGAATCTGGTAGGCTTTCACGCTGCAACTGGCAGGTAAAAGAGCTGCACTGTCTCACGAGGAGGAAAAAAACAACAAAAAAAATAGCTGCCACAGCAAAGGGTGAACGGGGAGGGAGAGGGCTGTTCCTTTCAGAGCTTCCAACCGGAGACTCGCGGTTTAAAAACCAGTCTGTAGGTGTTGTCTAGTAAAAGCTGAAAGAAGTTTGGGAGGGGGAGGGGGGAGAGGTGGCTAGTAGGAAAGCCTTAAGCAAAAATCAAAGGCTAGACCACGTCAAAAAGCCCCCCTAGGTGAGAAGGATTCTCCGTTGCCTCCGGGTTCTGCAGAGCCTCGGGCGCCGGGGCACGTGTGGGGCGGGAGGACACACACAACGCACGGGGGCACCGGAGCAAGCGGCCACATCCACCACACAGGTGTCGGGCGGACCCCAACGCCCTCGGCGGCTACGTGACTGTCCGTCCAGGAGAGCTCTGCTCCGGCAGGAGCGCGTGGAGGGCAAACCTGCTTCAACGGCGGCACGGGAGGCTGCCTCGCAGTCGGCGGGGCACGAGGGTGGCCGCGCTCTCCTCGGCGGCGCGGGGCACGTCCCCCAAGCGCTGGCGCTTGCTCGGGCTCAGCTTCACCTGCACACGGGGCAGCAGGCGGAACGCTTCAGCTCGGGAGCGGAGGGCGGGTCCCGAGCACTCCGCTGCGGTCCTGGGGTGAGATGTCCCTCCGGGCAAGGAATAGCACCCTTGGAGAGAGGCTGCCTGCTACGAGGCTCTGGGACCTCTCTTGTGCAAGGCTCCCCCACCGCAGCGAGCGTTTTGGAGGGGAGAGGAAGCCGCTACCTCGACGAGCCAGCACTGTGCAGTGTCTCTCCTCACCGCCTGGCAGCCAGAGAAGGAAAGGCAGCCTCATCCTTCCACAGCGGGGACAGGAAGACCAGAGATTGCACCACATGGAAGAACAACCCCAATGCAGCACACGCACACACACTCCCACACACACGTCTGACACCCCTGGGACCACGGCTGGCATGTTCAGACCTTCAGCAGTAAGAGATAAGAGACAGTGCAGAGCAGTTAAGATCTCCAGGGGCTCTTTGGTCTTAGTTGATAGTCCTAGAAAAAAAAAAAACCACCTCTTCAGCTCTGGTTGTAGCATAGCTGTGTAAGATCTACTTGATATTTAGTGTTTGGCAACTGCAAGAGGGGAAAAACAGGGCTGCGTGTTACATGGGAGGGGAAGAAATGGAAGGTCAGTGCTGCATTTCTAGGTGCATTTCTGGCTTCGCAGCTAGTATCAGGGAGGGAGGGCACGGGAAGAGGAAGGAGGGTTCCTGAGAGGACCACTAATCCATTAGATGTTACACCAATAATGAGGCGGAGGAGGCCCATCTTGGTCAAGACAGAGCAGCTGGCTGCACTAAGAAGCTGCTGTCTAAAAGCTCCAAACATCAGTTGCAAGAGATACCTGGTGGCGACATTCTCAGCTGCAGCGCAGGTGGCATAAAGAAGGTGGACAGAGCTACACGCATTTTGGGCAATAGAGAGAAGCTCTGGAGAGTGCTGTTACCAGCCCCTTTCCTAGTAGCTTTAGCTATGTTAAGTCTTAGGCCTCTGATCAAACCTCCTCCCACTGTTGTCACCTTTCTCCACAAGTTCGTAATTTACAGGAGAAAAAAAAAAAAAAGTGTCAGAGCTGGGCAAGCATCTCCTGCCCTGCTGAGCTGCACATACTCGGTGCCTCCATTGATTCATCGACTAAGACAGATGCCCAGGGACAAGAACAGGCAATGTCCAGTCCCTAACACAACACAGATACGTCTGGTGAGGACATGGTATAGACGGAAGCCAGAAGGAAGGGGTTATGGGACAACAGGTGTTTCACGGCCAAAAACCCTAAACCAGGGCCCCTACACAGGCTGGCAGCAGAATGGCTAAGCCAAGCTTCCAAGACCAAGATTACTGCAGTAAAATTATTCCATAACCCCTGCCCTAGGTTTGTATTTTATTCAGGAATTTAACATCCTCTCTGCAAATGCACGAATGCAGGCAACATCCCTCTGTACCAGGTCATACAGCAGCTCTGGAAAAAGTCACCAGCTTACACTGCTTACAGACAACTCAAAGATCCCTGCCGGGACTAAATTCCACTAAAGGCAAATGCCGGACTGCACTGCCATGCTGCTCAGTAGTGTGACGGGAGGAGGAGGTGGTGGAGGCGGTGGTGGTTTACAGAGACGGCCGCTCCTGCCCCTGCCAGCTTGTCCTACTCTGTGCATAGTGCGAAACAGTGCAGTCATTCATCAGAGAAACTTCAGGACCAAGGAAACTAGGTTCCCTTTCAACCAAACAATTAGAGGAAGGAGAGGCGGTTCTGTTTTAGCTGGGTCGGCACTGGACTTGCCCCTCTGAGCTGTCTTCGTCGTCTGAGCCTCCAGCCCCGCCACTCGTCAGTCCTGTAATCCGGTACCCCATGTTCAGCAACATCACCTCCAGCGGGTCGGCATTCATTCGTCTCTGGTTGGCTTGGGAAGCACCTTCCATGTCTACCACCACACGGCCATTGAGTGTTTCACTCTGCAAGACAAGAGAGGGGAGAGCTCAGCAAGGCAGCACGAGCACCAAAAAGGTTATTCCAGCTGCTGCAGCTCTCAAGGGCTCAGAAAGGCAGGTCTGGGTTACATCTTAAGATGCAGCCTTTTGCCGTGGCTCTTACCTCTGGCCGGGGATTCCACAGCCGTACAACTGGGTCAATGCCGCTGGTGGCCAGGAAGCAGTAACTGGGATGAGGCTGGAGACAATTCACAATGGACTCATCTCCCTGCAGCACTCGAACAAGATTCGTGGTTTCTTTCTCCCAGATGAAGAAGGAGCCGTCGTCCGACCCACTGACTATGTACTGTGCATTGCTAGGGGGAGAGGAGCAGAGCCTGGAGAACACAGCTCGGAGCCAAAGCTGGTCTCGAGCAGGCGTGACAATCTCAGCTGGCTTCTCTAGGGTGTGCGTTGCCACCCCTCACACACATGCTTATGAACTGAAAGCTTTCCATGTGGCTTCCCTCAAGCCCCAGAATCCGTATTTTTCAATCTCAAGTGTTTTTTTTCCCCCTGCAAACCTAGGCTAACCATTGGCTCTGCAGATTGGCTACTGAACCTGCTCTCCATGCAGCCATCTAAAAAGATTTCCTGTCATCTTATTTAAACCCGCAAACTAGTACCAACTGTATCAACATACCTGCCAAAGAAATTGGCCTCTTTGATGTCTGTAGTAGTGTTACAGTGGCCACAGTATCGGAACTTGTAGTCGTAGCTGCGCTCCCTCAGCACCATCTCATCCTCCGAGATCGAAGCCTTACGACCTGTGGCTCGGAGCCGGATGGGGCCACCCGCCTTCTTGTCTTCAGCTGGAAGGACAACAGATTTCCTTCATCACCATTTGGGCAGGAACACACTCCAAGCAAACAGAAAGCACTCTAGGAGGCCCCTCCCAGCTTTAGAGAGGAGCTAAGGACAGTTTCAGCAGGGATCAGGGCTCAGACAACAAGCTTCCCTCCAGATTATCTCTTGGATACAGGGGGTTTCTTTATACACTCACTCAACAGTGAACCAGGAGCAAACCCGAGTCAATAAAAGGCTCAAGCCAGTGTCTGCGCACAGTAACCGCGGGTCTCTCTCAGAAGTTTGAGCTTTACTTCACAGGATTGGGTTAAGGAGAAAAGAAAACGAGGTTTTAGTGAAATTTATATAGGGAAGGACCTGCCTGAACACTGAGACTCACCATTATCGCTCTTGGAGAAGAGGGCTGCGTTGATGTCTCTGTCCAGTGCATCGCAGGCACTGCTATGTGCTTGTTCTGGGAACTTGCCCTTGAAGTCATCCAGACACTCCAGTGCTTCCGCCACGTACTTGAGTTCAAAAAGACAGCGGGCAAGGCGGAAGTGTGCCTTCAGGTGGCACGGATTCAGGGATATGGCCTTCAAGCAGTCTCGGAGCGCATCATAATGGTCCCCATCCCTGGAAAAAAATAAAGGGAGAGGTGAAAGAGAGTGTGCAGGTAGGAACAAGATGTGTCTGCCGCCATTCCCCCGCCTCATCTCACCCCAAGGTCTGCTCTTTGCAGCTCTCTCCAGTCAAGCAGACAACCCGCAAGTTGACGCATTAACAGCATTTGCTGTGTCCTGGGGCACCACCCGGGCAAGGGCAGCTTGTTGAATACACCTCCACAAAGAGCCCCTTCCCTGCGCACCGGCAGCCCCGAACGCGAGCGCACAGCACAGCCCGGCAAGTCTTGACCTGCCATTTTAAATCCTCCAGAGCAGAGCTCACTGACATAATGCGTTTAGGGAAGTCCTTTGAAGATGGAGGATGCACAAGGCCTCTGGCCAAGCAGACACAAGGCCTCTCCTGCAAAGCGAGCGGGGCCTCCTCGAGCACGGCAGCTCGCGCGTGCCCCTTTGTGGACGCACAGCGCGGTAGCACCTTTCCCTGCCCCTAACCACGTAGTCCTTCAAGAAGCAGCTACAGGAGCACCATGCTTCACAGACCGTGGGCACAGATCTAAAGCAGCAGCCTTTTCCCACCTCTCTAGGAAAAAAAATATATATAAAGGCTTAAAAATTAAGTGTTACATCAGCTTTGTACCATAGCTGATATTTATAACCCATTTCGAGTCACTGGAGATGATGCTTGATTCCCCTCTGCTCCGTGGCTGCAGGAATAACAGCGCCTCAGCTTGAGCTCTGGAAGCAGGAAAGATTTGACAGGGTTTGCAGGCTGGGATTTGGCGCAGCACAGTCTGCCTCAAGTGTGCCAAGTCTGCAGATGATGGCAATAAATAAATCACGGCGAGGGTTCACACCTGTAACCCAAACGCTCTGGCTTTGCCGTCATCCGCAATGGCCCCAAGGTGGGCGAATTGTCCCGCACTTCCCACCGGGTGGGAGATTCTGCTCCTGCAGAGCCTTTGTCAGGAGACAGGTACCCCTGTATCTCTACTAATTAAAGGGAGGCTCAAAGCTACAGGCTACATGCTGAGCAGTGCTACAGGCAGCCGCTGCAAACCATCCATCCCGCTGCTCTTTTGCTCCTCTGGGTGGATACTGGCCACAAATTACAGCTCAGTAGCACAGTACAGAAGGTGGCTTCTCCATGACGTCAGCGGCAATGCAGAAGAAACCCAGCTCGATGGCCGTGTCCCTCCCCAGCTCTGCGTCACGAGGGAGCCAGGAGGCTGATGCACAGCAGCAGGCGACTTGAATAGGCAGCGCAAGGTGCCTGTTACGGTGACAAAGGGGGTATCTCGTATCCCTTAGAGCTGGCTGGCTCATGAGCCACTTTGCCACGCAGAGACAATCCTTCAATCCCAACTAGTCGGGCAGCCCTGCAGCCAGGGGTGGAAACTCACACAGGGAGATGTGGGGCAGCTGCTGCCTTCTCCCACAGCGCAGCTTTGCCCCGGGCACAAAGGCTCTGACCAGTCGTCAGCCGAAGCGATGTCAATACAGAGCACGGAAAGCGGGTGGACAGTGATGCAGGTGGCTCTTACGACCAGATTCTAAGAGGACAGAGCAGGGCAGCAAACTGAGGGGAGCAAGGAAGGGGACATTATGGAATTACAGACCTTCCTCTTTCTAGCTCGGGCTGCTGTTCAGAGATGAGGCCAAAGGGACCTGCAGAGTTCTACAGGGTGGCCTTGCTGATACCTTGAGGTGAAGGGCACCTTAGAGACACAGTGTGGTTTAACATGGGTCACAGTCCAGCTGCTTTCAATGCTGTGACATCCCAGGCCTCACCTGCCAAATATCAGTAGCTGTTTCTTGCAGAAAAATGCCCCATCTTTTCTATTCCTGAAACGATCCTAGCTTAGTACCGAGTACTGATTCTAATCATCACAAGCCACAGAAATCCATCATGAATACATTTTCACATCCGCCAGCTACAGAAAACTGTAGCAAGCACTAGTTGACACTCAGAAAGGAGCAGTTTACTTTCAGATCTGCCAACATCCTTTGGGAAAAATGACTCCTGTAAGAAAAAAGTCCCTCATAAGATCAGCACGCAGCTTCTATCTTCCATTCCTTAATCCCACCCTATTGTTCTTTCCCCTCTGAACACTGAGGTCTTTTTGAGGCAGCTCCCAAATCCCTGCTATTGCAAAACAGCCAGTAGGCCAGTTACCAACAGCCACAGCAACTGCTGGCTGCTCTTTGTCTTGGCAAGAAGATGGGAGAATTCATACTGGGGACTGCAGCAGGGACACAAGCAGGATATCCTCACAAAGCAAACGTAGATGAAGGACCACAGCTATTTTAAATATCTTAATGGTAAGTCATGTTACTCAGTCTTACTCTGCTCAAGGGGACAGATACTAAAATAGCTCGGCTGTATCTTGCAGAGGCAGCTGTGACTACTGGTCAGAGAAGACATTAGCTACCGCAGTGACAAACAGCGTATTTCACAACCACCACGACAGAAGCCCCTCCAGACTCTGAGGCACAAGTTGCCACCTCACCAGACCCATCAGGAAGGTTTGTTTCCAGTTGATCAGACTATGGGTAAGCTGCAATAACACAGGAACCACTATGTCACATCTGTCTTTAGCTCAAACACTAGTCACTAGGTTCAAGCAGCAACCAAAGCAGATCCAAGCAGTCCTACAATAACCTTAGATCATGAGATATGAATTAGGGAGCACAGTAACAACGAGCTCATCCTTTAACAGCAGATTTGGGGACACACTCTCATGCAGGCCAGAAGTAAGCAGAAAAAAAGAGGCACCCCGCAGACACTCCATGTTATCGCTCAGAGGAGGATTTGTGGTTTCTTTTTGAACTGCAAAGGACCAGGGCATTATTCGGCACACCAGTGGGCAAAGTGAGGAGCTACAACCAGCTGTGCTTGTCTATGTGGCATCGGTGGCCACGGTTCTCCACCCCACACTGCTGTGCAACCCACTTATTCTGTGCTCGGGGTGACCCACTTACAGCTTCACACCAAACGCCAACCCTGCTTGGCACGCAGTGGAGCCAGGTGCCTCGCAGGGGACAAGAGCCACCTGGGGTACCCAGGAGGCAGAGAGCAGCAGGGACACGAAGCTCTCTGGCACTGCATCCCCCCCCTGCTCTGCTGCTTTACCATTTGCGCTTCATGTAGGCAGCAGCTCTGTTTCCATACAGCATGGCGTTGTTGGGGGCTTTCTGGATTGCTCTGCTGTACAGCTGGATGGCTTGAGTCCACTGCTGACAGGCAAAGGCCTCGTTGGCTTGCTGCTTGATTCTCTCCAGGTAGGGAGGCAGCTCAACCTGGGGACTGAAGGGGCACAAGGAAAGGAGCAGTCAAGTCTCATGCGTTCACATTCCAGTTCAGCTAAATATCCAAAGGGTTTGGCCCTAACATGGCAGATTCCACGGCCAATACCAGAAGTTTCTGAAAGGGCAGAAGAGACTTTCCTGCTAAAAAACAGGTTATTCAGTTACTCAGGTAAAGGTTTCCTTAGGACCATTTTTTTTTTTTTTTAACTCAAATTGAACAGTGAGTAGCCTAAGTACCTAATCCTTCAAACTTCACCAGCACACTTTGCTTTGACAGCATAAACAACATTTCCAATCCTGTTTCAGCAATGCGTAACTGAAAGCAAATTCGGAAGGAAATGAAGCATCTGAGCTCCCAGGGCTGCGCAGGGCTCAGGCGAAGGCAGCCGAAATTCCACTCGCAGCTCTGCTGCCTTGATGGAGGGGCCACCTAGAGGAAACAAGCTGAAAATATTCAGCAAAGCCACTTTGGTGGAACCTAGACTACCCATATATGGCATTAAGTAACTGTGTCTTGACTGTTAACCATGTCTCATCAGCTGGAGGAAAACCAGCCAGCAAGATGTGCTGCAAAGTCTGCTTCTGCTTCGCCCCCAGCTGCATTTAGCTCATAAAGAATAAAAGCAGCAGAGCGCAGAGGCAGCGGAAGAGGCCTCTCCACCCATTCCCTGCTCAAACGCAGACTGTGAGAGCAATTACTCCAGTGTCATTAGCACAAAGCAATTTTGGTGGCTCCAGTTCAGTTTGCAGCAGGCAGGAGCCCAACAAACAGCAAGAGAAAGACGAGCTCTTGGTATGTGACAGCCTCCACACAGCCCCTGCAGGTCAGGAAGTTAAGAACCGCTTAGGGCAACTAAAAAAGACCTTGTTTCCAGGTCTGAAAAGTCACTTTATGGTGAATTACTGCTGACACAATCGAAAAAAGGGACAAATCTTAATGGACAGCATTTTAGCCAGGACGCCGTTGCCTGATCTGACTCTTGATCATAGCTCACTCACCAGCACTTACCTCACTAAGTCAGCCCCTAGGACAAAGACCCCTTGATAACCAAGTCAACACAGCAAGCAGCCTTGCATTTCACACCCTGTTTGGCAGCAGCTAACCTCAGCAAGAGGAAGAGACTGCGAGCGAAGCCACAGGACTTTCGGTTGGGCAGATTTATCCTCTTACCTCCCATGTCCTCTTCCTTCAGACAAGCGGAAGCCGTTGCTGTGCAGGTGGATGCCATTTGACACTCCATTCGTTGCGGTTTTTCCGTTCTGCACTTCTGCAGGTTAGGAAGGAGGAAAAGGACCAAAACAAGGATCAGACCATGCGGTCGATCAATGTAAGTTAAACAAACAAACCTCTGAAGTTTTGGAGTTTTACTCTGGAAACAATAAAACAGACACAAAGAACTATACACATACACACACAGATGGCAGTTTGAATGAAAATGCCTCCAGACTGAACCTAGGCCTGAATCAGCTGCGTACCTGGCTGATTGACTTTGGCCATTTAAAACTGCAGCTTTTAAAACTCGCATTTAAAACTGCAGTTTTGGAAATTAAGATGCTTTTATATATCTTTGCATTTTTTTCCAAATGCATCAAAACAAAGCATCATGGAGATAAACTGTTGAACATTTCAATCTAGGAATTCAATGTAGGAATTCTAGAATTTTTATTTTTTGTAACTACAGCTTAAAGGGCAGTTCTAAGCTAATCTGCTGAAGGTCATATCATATAGCTGCATCCGCTGCCGTTTCTATAGAAAGCATTTGGCTTCAGGTTTTACAAACTGCCCTGCATTTACACTGCAGCTAGGAGTGTTCCTGGAGGCGTTTTGGAGCTGGGAAATTGGGGACAAGGTCCAACCAGGCTTCAGAACTGTGCGGAAGATTAAGCGTGCAGTGACACGCATACACGTGAAGCACATCCTTCATTCAGAGGCCACCTTTTCCACAGCTTTTGCCCACACTTTCTGTTCCTGGCAGCACGGAGCATTTGCTGCAACTGTACTGTGTGAGCCTGCTCAAACTCCACCCTGGTTCCAAAGCGTGACCTCACCACACACCTCGGTGAGGATCACCCCGTGCATTCAAGACAGAAGAGAAAGACAAGCAGGGCTGGGAGTCTATTTGCTACCAAGACGTGAGCTTTAGATTAAGGCCCAAGTCGTGCTGAGGACACAGATCAAACTTGGCCAGACAGCGCTCCGAGGAAAGGGAAGGCGCTGGGCTGGGAATGCTCCCTGATAAGAGGAGCCCCTGCCTCCAGGATATGGCTCTGGAAATTCAGCACTTACTGTCCACCCTATCTGTGTATGAACAGGCCTGTAAGAAACACGGCCAAGAAATCGAGGAGCCTTTTTATTATTTATCAAAGAGATGACTTTTTGTTGCAACTGTCCTGTCACTAGAAGGGAGATTAGTTCTAGATCAGAGTCTTTGGCTAGGGAATGGATTCTTCTCCTCCCTAGTGGGTGTATAAGGGGATAACAGATCCATTCTACGTTTCTCTGTCTTCCACTAACTTTCATGATGGCATCACACTTACCCCCTGAAGTATGGCACTTCTTTGGGAGAAGAAAAGTGTACGGTCGCTGTTTGTAAGTTAGGTCAAACAAATAGACCTAAAACATAAAGAAACAGGACAAGAAAAAAGAGAGAGACCAAAACAGATTTCAAAGTCATGGAAGTAAAAGGAGGGCAGGTGGGTACACGGCTCCCCACAATGTTCATCATTTGCTATATTCCAGTTTCTAACTGGGTAACTTTTTTATGGACATGCACATACTGGGTAACAGCAGTACCAGTGTCCCGTTACATTTCAGCACTAGGTGGAGGAAAAGCAACACTGAGAAACAGAAGCCTTGTATTTCTCCTGAGGTAACAAAATCCTCAAGAGAGCTTTGAATGGGCTTGACCAGAACCAATTTGTTCAAAAAACTTAAACTCTAACAATATATTAACTATTCTAGTAAAGAATATATCAACTACTCTATTAGCACAACAATTATATACAAAACAAATATTTATGGGCAGAAAAGGGGCAGCTTACTAAACCAATGCAAAGATTTCTCTTAGCAGAGGTCAAGATTTGTGGAGAAACTTCAAACCAACCCTGCAAAGCCCTAATTTAAAAAACATATTCCTATAAAATTTGACAGATTCACAATTCATCTAACCCGGTACCCCCTCTCAAAGAGCATGAACATACTTCGAGAGACACGTGTAGGGGACAACCACAGAGTAACTGGCCTACAAGGAAAGTTGTTGCTTAATCCATGATGATTAGTGCTGTCAGGCGGATTCTCATTTCACAGACAGGCTTTACAAAAGATCCATGGATATCACCCAGTGCTTAAATTTAAAGCAATCAATACCCCAGGTGAAGGCCTTTGCTTCTGTAAGTTCTTTATTTACCAGATTCTATTACAGAAGCAGTTTGATGTTTTAAGAATAAGTTACAATATCTTTTCTAGGTCAGGTAAGGTCAGTTCCAGATTTTCACTTATTTGCTCCTTCAGAGAGAGGAAGTGTGAATTGCAAAAATCAGACTAAAGTGTTGTTCAGGTTTAATCAGTGGCAGCACAACAGTTAAATCCCTAATAAGAGACGTTTAGTCAGAATGAATAAGAAATCTTCAAAAAAATCAATCAAATCACACAGAGAGAAGTTGCTATACCTGTTTTGAAGAATGTACAATATACGCTGGCCCAACAAACACACCTCAGTGTGAAGCCTCCTGCCAAGCCTTAGCTGTCTTCTTACCTGCTCCCCTCCCATGTTGACTAAAAGCTCGGTGCCATCAGGACTGAAGGTCACGTACGTGGCCACCAGGACTCTCAGCCGGTTGTTGTAGTCTGGAAGTTTCACTGGAAGGTGCCCTGAGGATGGAAGAGGTCCATACACATTAATGTAACTAGTAACTGTCATCTTTGTACTATCCCAGCTGCTCCACTTTACAAGAGGTTGTTAAGAGAGCAAGGTCATGAAATACCGGCACCTAAGTGATTTTCCACTTTCCTGCTGCCGTTTATTAAATCCTTTCATGGGCCACTGAAATACTCAGATGTACACAGCTGTCTTTCCACAAATTCTAGATACCATTTTTCAATGCAATCTCCATATGAACAGAAGACTGGTTTCTAGCTAGCTTACTAACACTGAACTTTGCAGAATCCAGCAAATCTCAATTTTAGGGATTCACTAAGTATCAGCTTCTATGATTTGTGGCCAACTGCAAGCACCAGCATCTTCAACCCTCTAATCAAGTTTCCTTAACAAAGCTCTTAACACAACCAAACTCAGCCTCCTAAATATTCAGCTCACACAAGGGTTCTTTTGCTTCAGTCTGGAAATGTGTCGCATGACTAATTCAGGGGACCTAAGAAATCCTCTAGTGGGACTCATCATACGCAGGATTGTCAGAACTGGTCTGCTGAACATGCTGGTCTAAGATACTTAAAAAACAAACATTTTTTTAGCGGGGGGATGAAAAAAGTAATAATAAGTACTGTAGAAAAATGGCATCTAAGTTGCCCAGGATCTGCATCTGCTTTTTCCTTTACAGGATGAAGGAAAAGATTCCTTCCGAAAAGATTCCTGTGCCAAAAAGATTTTAAACAGCAGCCTTGATGGGACCAGTCCCAGAAGAAAGTCTGTAGCCCCAAGGATTACCCAATCCTTGATTTTTTCCAATAAAGCTGACAAAAGGCATTTATGCTAGACGAGGAGGAGTAAGGCCAGCTCACCAACACATTCCACTGTCAAATCAGGCCATGTGGGTAGGTAACATAGTCGAGTAAGAATTGAGAGCATAAAAGTGAGAGAATCTACAATTCCATGAGACATTGTTGTGTTAGAAAAAAACTCTTCCAAGCAGTGGTTTCTGGTGCAATGGACAGAAAATTCAGTTTCTTTAGTCTTCAATTTAATTTTTCAAGTCCTATGTGTCACCCCCCAGCAGAGGTCCCCATACCTGCCACGTAGTACTGAGCTGCACCATCCGGGAGGGGTTTCTGCCGGTCGCAGAACGTGTGCACTCCAGCTGAAGGACTCTGCTTCATGCTTTTTCTAGCCAGAAAGAAGAGTAACTTATAAACACAGCATTCAACTGCTGGAAGCCTAATCCATCCTCATATTTCTTGTTCACACACAAGGCAAGGCCACACGCTTAGACAACTGTGCAGTCACAAACCTGCAGCACGCTACCCAACAGCACTTAGGTGCATCAAAAAGATTGCGTGGGTGAGAGAAAACTTGGGAGAACTGTCTCGTGGGACACATGAACTCCTTGCAATGTCCCTTTCCCACTAGAGCCTTTAACAGGTCTCTGCACCACTCGTGTCAGCCAAGGAGGTCCAGAAGAGCCAGCTGCCATTACCTGTGGTTGTGGATCATGCGGATGTCGTACAGCCGCACGAAGGGCTCATTTGCCCCCACGGCTAAGTAGTTGTTATCTTGGGGGTTGACTGTGAGACATTTGGCCTCCACCAGCTCCCCACAATACTCGGTCAAGTCTATTAGGACTTCTGAACGTTTGCTGTTCTCCCGCAGATCATACTGTCTGTATGGGAAGAGAGTCAGGTGAAATACGTCATGAGAAAACAGAAATAGCAGGAAGGGAGAGGTCAGCTTTCCATGGTGACCAAACTGAAAATGACCCAAGACACCCCATTCACATAGCTCAGTGGTAACCTACATTGAACTGTCTGGCTTGTGTACAAAGAGATGACACTGAGTACAAAGCCATTTGTGTCACGGGTTACTGGGAGCACCTCAATTCAGTATGCACTGAGTCTCAATATCAGCATAATTGCTAAAAACAACTCTGTAACGTGCACAGATTCACTCAAGCTCCAAATTTAAACTCTGAGTTGTGACCTAACAAACAGTATCTAGTTGGAAACCAGAACAGATTCAGATGGTAACACCTACTCATTTTAGTCTCAAAGACTTTGGAGAGAAACTACACTCATATCTGCCTTCCTCCCATTTGATTTGGCTATTCGTCTCTTGGCCTCCCTTTTCAGCAGAGGAAAATACTCTCCTCAGCCTCTCTGTTTATCAAAGGAGTTCACATTTCAAGATAAAACCTTACAGTTTCAGGAAAAAGAATGACAAGCTTAAACTCTTTACAGAATCACAGAATAACTGGGATTGGAAGGGATTTCTGGAGGCCACCTGGGCTATAGCTCCTTGCTCCGACAGGGTCAGCATAGAGCAGATTGCCCAGGACTACATCCTGTTGGGTTTTGGACATCTCCTAGGATAGAGACTTTGCAGACTGGGCAACGTACCCCAGCCTGCTTAGCAGAGACTCTCATTAGGCCTATGCATGGCATATAGTGCAATGGATCTTGATCCAGTTCATTTTGGGACAGAACTAGCGTCCTGTACCTGATGAGCCCATCTTCTGCTGCACTCCAGAAGGTGTTGGGCCACATGGGAGCCGTGGCAATGCGCTTAACCCTGTTGGTGTGGTCTCCAAACATGTGGATGGTCTCCTTGACAGTCAAGTCATGGACGTGCACCTTGGAATCCGCAGCTCCCGTGATGAGGATGCGATCCCCTGAATGTGGCAAGAACTGTGGAAGACAGACTTGGCATTTAAACTGGAAAAGTGCTGAGGCTCTACACATCTCACTGTCCTTCCTGGCAGCTCAGAGATAAAGCAGCTTGCTTTAGGAAAGCAAGCTCCACTATGTCCCCCACATATGCTATGGGACACTCCAGAGTCACAAATTACAATAATTGCCATTTCAACAAACCTCTTTTGCTCCAACCATTTTCTTTGGTTTTACCTAGGTAAATAGCTAAGCCCAGGAGCAGCATAAACTAAGAGGAATAAGTATTACATTTAATACAGTATCTCCTAACCTTTGAAATACTAAATTATTTCCTTGGGAAAATGCCTTGCACAGAAAGAGCTTCCCAGCAACATTTAAGCTGGGATCTATTCTCATGCTGCTTAAGCTGCTGATTTTCTGCTAGCCATTTATTCCTCCTAATCACATACCTTGACAGAAAAGATATTTGCAGTGTGCCCTGTGTGCATAGAAAGGAGCTTCTTGTGATGCAGAGGATCCCAGACAATCGTATGCTGATCATCAGATCCAGAGGCCAACAAGCTAGAAGACAGAGACAAGGAGAATTTTCAGTTTGTGTTCCCCTGTTCCACGCTACAATCAGTTTCTTAAGAGTGGTCTTCAATGAGAGGTTCAGATGGCACAACGGAAACGATGAGAACATGTGGTCAACAACAACAACCAGGGCTTCCATTTTCCACGTTAGCCTGGCTGCGTTAACTGCTTCCACATCCACCTGGAAGCCAAGCCAAACTATTCCTGGACCCAAGCAGTCCCAAGCCGGACCCCATTCAGTGAGTCCAGACAGATTTTTAAGTGCAGGGTGCATCTGTGGTACTGCAAGGAGTTGTTTGTCTTGTACATCTGTCTTCTGCTGCAGCAAATGAATTTGACATCTGCATCCATCAGCTGTTTCACTTACTTCTTAGAGCCAGAGCTCACTTTCAAGTACATGAAGCTTCCACTAACAAACAATTTGGAAGATTATCAGGCAGCAGACTTTGGGTCTTAGGGAAGTATGTCAAGAACTACAGGATCTTCCTTCCATCCAGTTATTTCTCATGCAGACATTGTTTACTCCACTTGATTAACAAAAAAGCTCTTATTTTCCCTCTGGAGTTGTAAAGAGGGATGAATGTTCTACGTCCCTCCCTTATGCATTTGTCCCCCAGCAAAAGCCTTTAACAGCACAGGGAGTAGGGAAACGTTCCTTCAAATCAACTGGGCAAATCCCGAAGATTCACTATAATCTGTAACACCACTTAAGAGAAAAGAAGCAGCCTTTAATCTCCACCTCTTAGTCTATTTCCCTTGTGCAGTCATTAAAGGGGCACATCTAATAATATCTAGATATACTAACAAAATAAAACCTCTTTTGAAGTGCCAACTCCTGAACTTTGGCTTGATTCCGTATTCATTTTACTAGGAATAGGAGAGGGTTGCTTAGGGTAAAATGACCTCTACTCTTTACTCTTGGAGAACCTGGCTTACCAGTTTGCGGATCCCCTGAATCAAGGCATGTACTTACTCTCCTTTTTCATTCCATTCTAGACAGTTGACACACCCAGAGTGACCCTGAGGAAAAAAAAAAAGGGGAAGAAAGTATTACACAAACTTCAGACTTATCAGACAGGGCTGTTCTGAGACAAGGACACAGTGAGCTCCCCACACATAACAACTTGTTCCAATGCAAGTAGCTTTTTATTCCAACACTGGGAAAAAGGAGAAACAAAAAAAAACAAAAAAAAAACACCCACCCACATGGCAGATAAGCACCTCCAGAAAAGAAAGACATGCTGTAGCATTTGGGGGAGAAAAGGCAAAAATGAAACAAACAAACAAAAAGAAGTAGTGTTGAATGAAATGGCAGTTCAGCCTCAGAGGCTACTGGTGAAATCCTACTGTGCGCACAGGAAGGTGACTTTGTTCAAAAGCCCTTGGCTAGACTGACAAATTACACGTACAGGTTCTCTGGGAATGCAGGGAAAATGCACTTTTGATAACTCCCTTTTCAAAGCACCTTGCTGCTGGGCGACTGCATCGTACCTCCCCAAAATAGCTAATAAATGTAACAGGAAGAGACTAGGACGGCACTGAAGAGCACTTGATTCGGGAGACTTGGTTGAAAAGGGGACAGAAGAACTCGTGTCCCCCAAACCAGGACAATCTTAAGATCTTCTCAAGCTGTATCAGATTGCAGCGCAACAACTGGTGCTTGAGACATTACGGTCTTCACTGTTTGAGCTGAATATTTTGACTGGCTGACAGTTAAGAGCAGTCTGCCTTGCTCGGACACTCCAGTTGAGATTAGTTGATAGACACCAGTGACACCAGTTAAAAGCTTTGCTGTAGGTGCATTAACCCATAAAGCCCACGCAGGATCACGCTGAAATATTGCGGTCTCTGATCCAGTTGAGAGGAGCAACTAAACAGCATACCTCTCCCCCAAACAAGAGAAAGAAGTCCATGCAATGCTGTATTTGCTCCAGCTTGCTGCAGAACAAGGAGCACTTTTTGTTCTTTAAGCATTGACCCCTTACCTGCAATTCTGCTTCCAGGCCCAGGCGGCGAATGAAGGGATCGGTGACGTGATAGTGGCGCTCAAAGCCTAGTGCACCTCTCTCCTGCACAAAGCAAACACAGGTCACACTGACTACACCACGCAAAACATTTTCTCCAGGATCTTGCCAGACATTGGGGGTATCCTTCATATCAGATCCAGGTTAAGGGGTTTGTAACCTTTGCCAAAGAGGCTCACTCCAAAACAGAAATAAGCTGCCTGGTTTTGGACAGAAACAGGAGATAAAAAGAGCTTGAGGATGCCTGCCTCTGTCCCTAAGAAGGATTTCAGAAGGAGCAAAGTCTGCCACTATACAGCATCCCAGTATTCCTAGCACATTCTCACTGTTCCCTGAGCCCACTCCCACCAAGAACACAAGCACTGGGGGACATAACTGGGTAGCATCCTTGAAGATGGTTGGCTTCAGCAGGAAGGGAGGAGAGCGCGTAGCTGCAGAGCCTCCGCACGGCCTGCTCCTCGGGGACGAGGACAGCTGCCACATAAGCACGTCAGGACAAATGAAGGTGAAGAAAAGCAGGACAGTTGTTTCCCCTGTGATCTTACAGGGTTCACAGATGCATTAGCAGATGGCTTGGATGAAAGAAGGACAACTGCAGAGGCAGAAGTGAAGGGATTGCAAGCCGTATTTTGGATGGAACAGCTAACGAGCAGAGGAGGTTCCTTCCTGGGACACCTGGTTGGGTCTCAGGCCTGTCCACTGCCACGCAGCAGTCACACAAAGCCTATTTAAGCCTTTGTTTATCACCATTTATAGATGAGAATATTAACAGCCAAGAGACTGTAGTTATGAGACTAGGACCATGTTAGTAGTTACAGAACGGACACAGGGAACGAGTGTACGCAGCTATAGCTCTACAGACCAATATTAAATAATCAACTCCAGATACTAGAGGCTATTTGAAATCAAAACAGGGACACAAGGTGGTGGGGTGTAGGGGGAAGCAACACAAAGCAAGACAGGCTTTTTTTTAGTAGCTTACATTACAAACTTAATCCCCCTTTACGTATTTTATGGACAGCATTCTCTAACATGCCACTTTCAGCAGCGCTGATTACCGGCAAAGCTGCAAACGATTTGAGGTCTGCAAGTCACAGTAATAATTGCCCATTGTGCCTGCTGCAGCTAGTCCTTTCACATTAAGGGATATTTCATTAATGCAGCCATCAGATGACTGATCTGACCACAGTAGAAGTTTTTCCCCCACACAAAGGGAAGCAAAACATACCAGTCAAAGGAAAGAAGGGGAAAAAAGAAAGGGAGAGCGAGGGACGAAAATCATTTGCTGTACTACAGCCAGACAATCTTTGATGGCAAGATCACACAGAAAGAAAGAAAATGCAAAGTAGACAGAAAACTCATGAGGAAAGCTAGTTAAGAGTCCTTTGCACCACCAAAAACACAAGTCGACAGATTTCTCTCTCCAACTTTTTCATCTAAAGGAAGAGACCTGCTGATGTCAAACCATCAAGACGCGTTCCTGCTAGGGAAAAGGACCGGGCTCTTGTCCTGCTGTAAGCTCATTCCAGCTCTGCACTAATGAGGGCAATAGGTCCTACACATCTGTTCTCTTAAGTTTTTTACACAGCTTATCAATATCTGAGCAGCAGAGAACTCTTCAGAAGTGAAAGGAAATAGTCTGACTATTTCCTGACCTGGCGTGACACCAATTCTCTACCCGCTCTCCACCCAACACGGGAGAACACTTGCTTAGCACATACCTTGATCTGCCTGTGGATGATGTCTCGAGTAATGTTTACTTTTGCCATCTTCTTCCAGTGGGGCAGAGGAAAAGAAGCTAAGGGAAGACGGCAACCGGGTTTGCCAACAGAGAAGAGATCCACAGTAAGGGCATTTAATTACCTGCAGGTCCAAAAAAAAAAAAGAGTGAACAAATCTAGCATTCAAACATTATTTGGCTATCTATATACAAGATAAGCACTTTTTTTTTTTTTTTTTTCAAAAAATGAACGAGGTTCGTACAAAGGCCTTTCAAGAAATTCAGGAATGGGAAGCGTCCATACAGGAGGGAAGGAAGGATGACTCAAGCCATCCCAGTTCACAAACAAACGTGGAAGGAACCTCAGGATTCCAGGTGTGCACAAAAAGCAATTCCAAACCCACAGAGAACTTGCACTTCCAGGACCACATCCTTCCCCACTGCCTTTCTTGCCCCTTTACACTTGCAACCACTTGAATGCGATCTCACTTTTCCAAAACGAACACACGCAACGACACGGACAGTCTTGGTGACACGGATACCTTTTTGGCCATCTCTTCAGACAAGCGCTAAAAAGGTTTGCAGCTGAGCACGAGAGATTCATTTACCACATTTGGTCATCAGCCAAACGCGATAACTAAAAGAGCACAAGCTCCTAGAGATCATAGCAGCCACCTATCAAGCAACACTATCATCTGAACGCCTGATTAAATCAGCAATAGAAAACACATCTTTTAAATCTGCATTTCCAAGAAAAATTTGCATTTTCCACATTGCTAACCCAGTTCTGCATTTCATGCATTACACGGGATCATTGAGACCCTTCAAAGTTACTCTGATAAAAAAAATCTGCCAGGTTGCCAAGTGTTTCTGCCAACTAGCTGCCCAGGAAAGCACCAGTTACCCTAAAAAATGGTGCCATTCACCCCATTTACACACCACAGACCAGGCACTATCCTACTTGGACAGCCCTAGAAATCACTTTAAAGAGAACTTGTATCTTAAATATCCATTTTTGGCCTGCATAAGCGAGTAGCTTTCGGTCCTCACTAACAAGCACCCACAAGCAGAAGAGGCCCCAATTTTCACAAGGCTCCTCTTTGGGCCAAGGGAAATGCTGATTCACGGAAACAAGAACATTTCCGAGCTCCGTTTCCCAGCCCACCCGAGAGGGGCCCAGCTGCTCAGCCCAAGCACAACGCGGCCTTCCTGCCGTAAGGGTTAGTTTGTCCCCAACATAAGCCCTGCAGGCCAAATTCACCCCAGCCCAACTCCAGCTCTGGCAGCAGAAATACCCGGTAAGCTGAAGGATTCGGCTCCTGCACAACCCGGGTCACCTACCAGCCTGAAATTGTCCTTGCCACCAGAGCCGGCATGCATTTATTTACGCATTTGCTGTCACGTATGTCTTTAATCCACATTTCTTCTACTCGCAAGGAGTTCTCAGGCATGCCCAGGAAGGCACCTCGTGTTTTAAGTGCCCTTAACCTTACTCACCCTCCTGTTAGGTAATACCTGGTCCGCTCCCAGCTTCACGGCAAGCGGCAGCACTGCGAATGCCTCTACTCATCAATATTTCACACCAATCCTTGTAGTAGGATGATTAAACTATCAGATTTTGATACCTATCCTCTGCTTTTGCGGGCCAGCTTACCACTGTTGTCGTTTGGCCTGTTTATGTAGGCAGAATAACAAATCACGTAGGCACAAGAACAAAAATAACAACAACTGCCTTTAAGAATAACCCAACAGCAAGCAGCAAAAGGCCGTCTTTTATCTCACGAGCACCCGAAGCAGAACGGGCAGGTCCTAACAAACGCCGGGCACGAGGGCAGCTCCGGCACAAACGGGAGGGCCGGGTGGTTCCTTGTGTGCTTTCCTCTCCCCCAATCACCCATTCCCCTTCCTCACCAGAAAGGCATCTCATTTTCCTTTTTAAGAGCAGTTTAGTTTCTTTCAGTCTCAAGACCCCAGATGGGCAGGCTACCAAGGTGCAGCCAAGCAGGCACCTACCCATCGATAACCGACCTGTTGCTCTCCTAAGGCCCCTGAAAGAACTTCTGTCAAATCTCCCATCTCCTGTCCTTGCCGTTTCCAAGCAGCTCCTTTCCTTTCAGTGACTACCTTGCAAGAAAACCTCTCCTTTCCTGCAATGCAAGGGCTTTACAGAGACTGTAAAGACAGACAGTTACGACAAAACTGCTCCTTACGAGAGCCCTAAAGTCACTTGCTCTCCATCTAAGTCCCATCTACAATTCCTTTCTCTTCTGCCACGAGATCTGACATATCCAGGACTTCCAAAGTGGACATTTGTTGTGGGAATGCAGAGTTTGCCACCTCTGTGAGGCCAGGCTGACTTTTAGAATTAGGAATGTGTCGTGGAGCTTCTCAACCCACTGGACAGGTCATTGCCAGCTAAAATAACTCACAGGTGTCCTAACAAAATCTTGTTCTGCAGGTCTTAACATGATATTAACTTTATTTCTTAAAGACTAAAGTCAAGTAACTCACCCACAAAATACTGCACTGTCACCAACCAAAGGGCCAAAACCAGAGATTAAAACAAAATACATTCAATCTTTAAACAATCCAACAAATACCAGCATCTAAGGCTCTATGCTAACAAGTTATTCAGCGGCTCGTAAACCCGAGAGGACGACTCATGGTTTTAGCATTTGACTGTTAAAAGAATGAGTGGCTTGGAACAAAGTGCTCAAACGGGAACGCATGAGGGTAAGCTGCGCCTTTCGCCTAGAGGGAGCTCGGTTTGGTGGCTCAGTGTTGCACACTGGTTAAAGGAGATGCTAGGAGCCTTTCTTGCTCTCGTGTTGCTGCTCTTGGTTGCTCTACGGGAATTCAGCAGTGAGCAGCTACAGCAGCAAAGAGCTTGGCGAGCAGCAAAGCCAACTCGTGAAGTGAGATGATTAAGTCTCAGCGACAAGGAACAGTTTGAGATAAATCTGCACCTTTGCTACAGGCGGTGGTCTCATAAGCAGCTTCACTCTGGCTATGTATAAGAGATGACCTTTTTTTTCAGTCATTTAGCAGATGACACTGGAACACACCTCTCCATCACACTTTAGAAGAGCCCCTGTGCCACATTCCAAGACTCCCCTTGTCCCTTGCTGTTCCAAACTTATCTGCAACACCATGCAGGACTGCAAATTCAGGGCCACCACCACCGCTTCCACCTCATTCACGGAAAGCCCATCTCAGAAAACCCACCTGAAGCGCAAAGGTGGCCATCTCACCTGTGCTTCTAGCTCTCTGAGCTCTAGCTCGCTTCCCCAGCTCTTCTGTTCCGGCAGCACACTGCTCCAGAGGCAGAAAAAGCAGCTTTCGCAATATTTGCCCTTTAAATTTGCAGTCAAAAATTAACAAATCCCAGATTTCTACAGGTTGCGGCCTCAAAATCCGCTAGGCACTATTGACACTGACAGTAACTTAGGAGCCCCTTCAGCTTCATGAAAAGTTCTCCTTCAAAGAGTGCTTCAGGGTACGGCGGGGAGTACCAGGGTCTCTTGCTTTTCCCAGCCAGCTCTCCTGATTTTCCCAGAGCCCTCGCTGCAAGCCTGGAAACAAAGCCTCGGCGCTCGTAAAGCAAACAATTCTGCCCTTTTTTTTTTTGTTAAGCAGCCCCACTAGCCAGGATGAATGTTAAGCTAGCCCCACTAGCTCGGCATGAATGAGTTTCCTCCTCGCGGGACCACCTACGCGCGCATACGCGTGGGCCCCGCGCTTACGCACGCAGTCAATCAGCGGCACGGAGAGCTGCTCTGCGGAGCGGCGCTTCCACAGCCCGGACCTCGGAGCCTCCACCCCTGGGAAAAGCTCCCTCGGCACCGGGAATCTCCACGGAGCAGCAGGAGCCATCGGTGAAGCTGGCAGCGCAACTGCCAAGCGTTCGGATGTGTTTCTTGGCCCCTGAACTCAAGGTCAGTGAGGAAGCAGCACCTCACACAGCACAAGGCTCTGCAGGCACGTGATCCAACGCGATCCCTTCCCCTAAACATCCGTGAATTCCTTCATCCGTGCAGCACCTGGGGCCCAACTCAGTCCCTCAGCACATTACTTTCCCTACTGTCCTTTTCAGTCCAACTGTCCAAGAGGTCACAGGTCAAAATAAACACATATAGTGTTAGCAAACCTAAGAGAATCAGGAGAAGGGGCCTGGTTGGGAACAGACACCTAGGAACAAGGTTTTCCTAGAGCTGAAGCAGTCGCTCCTAGGACAGCCGGGTCAGCACCTGGAGAGGAAGGAGGCGGTTCTGCTGGGATGGGGTGGCCGGAGAAGACGCAGGGTCTGCGATCCAAGAGAGTCACCCCGGAGGGACATCAATGCCAGGGAAACGGTGCCGCGTCCCACAGAGCGTATGGACAGGGATCACCGGACACCCAGGACCGCGAGGCGCCCCGGGGGCAGCAGACACTGACCGGGGGCGCGAGGGGCGGCCGCCCTCCGAGCAAAGGGGCCCTGTCCCGGCCGGCGACAGCTCCTGCCCTCCGGAGCGCGGGAGGGCCACGAGCGTGGCCGCGGGAAGGGGACAAGCCAAAGGGCACGAGCGGAGCCCGCGGCAGGGATCGGCCACGGCGCTGGGGAAAAGCGGGACGAGGGGCTGGGCAAGGGGGGGCACCGGCGGAGATAAGCGGGGGTAGGAGGGAGGGGACGCCTGACAGGGAAGGCGGTGGGCTCGCCCGAGGCGGGGAAACACCGACAGGGAAGGGGATGAGTGCCCGGGAGCACGGGACGCCGCGCGGGCGGGCAGGGGCCGCCCGGCCCGGGGCACCGTTACCTGTCAGGCCTGCCGGCTAGGGGCGCTGCAAGTTGCGAGGCTCCATGCCCGCGCGGC
>NW_020455566.1:1606683-1611076 GCF_003342845.1 Nothoprocta perdicaria
CCCCCCGCCCCCCCGCCGCGCACCGCTGCGCTCCCGGCGCAGCTCCGCGCATGCGCCACGCCAACTGCGCCACTGCCCCCCGCTCACCCGCGCCGGCCCCGGCCCCACGCAAACGGCGCAAGTCGCGTTCCGGAATAGCGCCTCGTCCCGCCCTCCCAACCGCCGCTGCGCCCGGATTGGCAGCGCTGAGAGCCAACGGGGAGCGGCGAGCGCGTCATGAGCGGACCGGCCAATGGGCGCTGAGAGGGGTGGGCGGTGTGGCGAAAGGGCTGCTGGGAGTTGTAGTCCGTAGAGAGGGGAGGAGGGCGCCTCCATGAGGGCCCTGCGCACCTCTGGGCGCCGGCCCCATCCCCATTCCATCTCCTGAGGGCTCTTCCCGCCTTCCTCCTCCTGCATCCAAGCTGGGGGAGGGTGCACTTAAACCCTGCCCCTCTGCCCGGCTTCCCCTGTGAGCTCCAGGCCTGGTGGCCGTGGCCTCGTCCTGCAGCCGCGGTCTGGCGTCCACCAAACGTCACCAAACCGGGATGGCCGCGGCACAGCGGGACGTGACCACCGCGAGCCCCGCGCCGCAGGCCTGAGTGCCCCGGGGGAAACCTAATCAACCTAATTACCCAAGGGTCAGCCTTCAGCCTGACTATCGGCGTCTCCTGCAAACCAGCACGGCTGGCCAAAAGTTAAGTTTTTAGGGGAAAAAAGAACAACCGTGCAAAGAGCCAGGCGGTGGCAGTGTTTGCAAGAAACTGCCCTGCGCGTCCTGCCAGCGCTGCCTGGGCCGCCGGGCCTGGGGAGGACAGAGAAGGCGGAATCCCGGGATCCGACTTGTGCCCGGAATCCCGGGATCCGACTTGTGCCCGGAATCCCGGGATCAGACTTGTGCCCTCCCGCACGGCCGAGGGAAAATCAGTATTTCAGAGGCCGTAAATCCATTTCTCTAAAACACCATTTACTTCTGCACTTAAACATATTGACGTCTATTAATAAAGTGTGACGAATAGCTGAAACGCTCCTTGAGAAGGTCAAGCTGCAGCTCCGGGGCGATCCCAGCAGCACAACGGGAAGAATCGGCAGCTTCCCTTTCCTCCCTGGGCAAAAGGAGCAAAAAGCCCCTTAAATCAGATGTTACACATAAACTCGAGGACTTGCCCACGCTACCTGTGCATGCACAAAAGACAGACCAAGCGCAGGCTTTGGTGATTTATCTTCACCTGATATCCCATTCATTTATTGAGCTGTCTCCAAAGTTTCTGGAGAAGACAACTGTTAACTGTTGCCTCTACATCCATCCAGGCTCTTTTAATTAAATAAAGAACCTCAGGAGCCATCACAATCATTCTTACAACAGGGTTTCATCCGCTTTTCTCAGTTGCCTCCTCCAGGGAGGATCTAAAGCTCTGCACAGAGAAATTGTGCAGGTTTCAGATGCCCTTGACACACAAGTTTTGAAGAAACTGGGGCAGGCGACGCTGCGCTGTTTGAGAGCCGGTGACAGACACAACAGCAGAAGTCAAGGAGAGCTCTGGGTACTTCCTCATTCTGCATTTCAAAGAGGCGGCATTTAAGGAAACCCACAGCCACAAAGAAACTGGAAGCAGGCAGAGTCCCACATCCAATTCCATGTTGTGTAAGCGCTATCTCCAAGAGCATCCTCTGGAATAAGGGTGCTGGATTTTCAGTGCAAAGAAGCACGGAAGCCCCTAAGAGTTGACCTGCCCCCTCCTCAAACATTCGAGTGAGAGCAATTTAAGTCATACGGAAATCATTAAGTTCAGTATCCACCAAACACCCAGCTCTTCTCTACTGCCCTCGATTTATGTGGTGCACAGCAAAAACTGAAATGCAGCATTGACAAAAAGAAGCATTAGGGAACTGAAGGGAGAAGTTCGGGTTCACAGCCCATGCGGCAGGTGGGAAGTCACAGCACACGCGTACGTGGGTGCCCACAGAGGCTGCTTGCTGTGACACAAGCAGCAGATTTCTGCACGTGCAAAAGGGCTCCTGGGCTCGCTCAACACCCTGGCCACTCGGTCCTCCCATGGCTTCAGAAAACACAGCCCTCCTGGGGCTCTGCATGGGTTTACCAGGTGCAATGTGAACAAAAATCACCTTTTGGTCAATTAATATCCGCCAGAAAACATGGAGACTCTCTGATCAAAATTACTGTGTTGCACATTCACTTGACACGAGGGCTGAATCCTCCGTCATTTAAACACTAGCTGCGTAGTGGGGCTGGAGGCGAAGGAGGGACACAAGGAAAGTGTCCCCAGGGCCTGAGGAAGACAACGATGAGCTCACATAGGGAGGCAGCTCTACACACAACATCTGATCTCACTCTCCAGGACACAACAAACTAAGCTTTGGCATATTATGCCTTGCATAATTTGCCTGATTGGACTTTTTAAGGCTCCATGTGCCTGCTTCATTGCTCTCCATTTGCAGGTTAAGATGCTTAAATCTAATTACGGGCCCTCCTGGTGCGATGGTGGTGCAAGTTCCCAGCCTTGCAGCATCTCTGCTGGCTCATAAAAAGCCGCAGGGCACTGGATAACCCTCCTAACACACAAGCTATGACCAAATGAAAAAGCACCGAGGCCACGAGACTCTGCCATGGGCACCAGTTTCCTTGGGGAAGCGGATTCAGCAGCAGGTCCCCAAATTTCCGTGTCCCCAGAGACAGGGGGGAGCTTCATCTTTCCACTTTTCCCCAATTTTGCAGCAACTCCACTCATCCCCACAGCACCAGCCTGCTCAATAGCTTGAAAAGTCGCTGTCCTGCTGGGATTAATCACCCAAGCAGGCCACAAAAGTAGGCTACCAAAGCAGGGAGAAGTTAATTTGCTGCCGCATCCGCTGCTGGCAAACGTGCAACCGTTGGGAAGCAGAGAGCTCTGGCTGACCCACGGCTGTGGACTGATCCAGGCGTGAGGAGGCGGAAAAATCCGACCCAGTTATTTCAAGGGAACACTGCACCAGTTTTCACTTTGGGAACGGTTTTGGAAAGAAACCCAGTGCAAGTGCACGTGCACGTGCAAATGCATCCGTCGTGGGTGTCCAACGGTGTTCCAAGCACCCAGCCTGGACAAGTGCGAAGCGTCACGCATTGGGCTTCCCACCCAGATATGATTAAGCTCTTGCAAAATGGGAAGCCCTCGGGAATTCTTGCTTAATACCTAGAGCAGCTCAGTGCGATGCCCCGGGACACGGCCGGCAGCAGGGAGGCACTGACGCACTTTGCCGGTTCCTGCTCCTGCCGCTGATTCACGCGACTTCTCCACTCGCAGCGGCTGCTCATCTCTTCCAGCACATCCCTGCCGCAGGGACGATGCTTCCTCTGCCAGGAAGATGGACGGTGCCAACTTAAAACAAAAATGAAATCAGTTATAAGCAGCCGGCGTGACCATCCAAGCCCTGTGCAGCTGCGGGGGCTGCACCTCTGCCAAAGGATGGGACGTGATTTCTACTTAGCTACTGCCCCAGTTCAAAACTCCTGCGTGTGGGAGCGCTCTGGCTGTGCAGCCCTGCTTGAGAAGGGCCCAGTGGAACCGAGGGGCACGGGGGGGCCGAGCCCAGCGGTGCCGACCACCCCCTGGGCTGCATTGGAGCTGCATGGGGTTTCCCTGGAGCGGGAAGGCCTGGGACAGGCAGGGACACGGGGCTGCACTGGCCGCAGGGAGCCCGGCCGTGCTGCCTGCGAGGGGCTCCCTGCTGTGACACCCACGGCACCCGCTCGCGCGAGGGGTGCCCACCTGCAGATCCACACTCTGCACCCTGTCCCGCATGGCACCCACGCCTCGGAGCACCTCGTGCTTCACACTCTGCATCACGTCCAGCCTCTGCCTCCTGCTGTGTATTGCACCTCCTGCCTCCTTGCCCGCCTTCTACCAGCACCTTCCTATTTGCACCCGCACCTATTCGCACTTTCTTTGCACTGCAACCCTCACCACCTCCTCGTGCCGCACTTTGCATTGCTCCCTCACCTCCGTGCACCCTCACCTCCATGCACCTTTGCATTGCACCTCCCTATCTCCTTGCATTGCACCCTACTTTGCATTGCAGCCTCCAAATCTCCTTGCACTGCACTTTGCACGCCCTCTGCACGGCGCCCCCTCGGCATTGCACCCCCTTTGCACCGCAAGCCCTTTTGCATTGCACCCCCTTTGCACTGCACCCTCTTTGCACCGCACCCGTTTTGCATTGCACYTTCTTTGCACCGCACCCCCTTTTGCATTGCACCCCCTTTGCATTGCACTTTCTTTGCACCGCACTCCCTTTGCACTGCACCCCTTTAGCATTGCACCCCCTTTGCACTGCACCCTCTTTGCACCTCACCCGTTTTGCATTGCACCTTCTTTGCACCTCACCCCCTTTTGCATTGCACCCCCTTTGCATTGCACCC
>NW_020455566.1:1611867-1653648 GCF_003342845.1 Nothoprocta perdicaria
CGGGGCCGCCGCCGCCGCCCGCCGCCAACGGCTCGGCCGAGGGCGCCGCCAAGGCCCGCAAAGCCTTCCCCGTGCTGGGCATCGACTACGGGCACGTCCGCATCCCCTTCGAGATCTCCCTCTGGATCCTGCTCGCCTGCCTCATGAAGCTGGGTACGTTGGGCTCGGCGGCTCCCCGCGCCCGGCGGCCCGGAACGTCGGGAGAGGAGCCCGGAATGCCAGGAGAGGAGCCCCCCATGTCAGGATAGGAGCCCCCCTATGCAGGGATAGGAGCCCCCCATGTCAGGATAGGAGCCCCAGTATGCAGGGATAGGAGCCCCAGTATGCAGGGATAGGAGCCCCCCATATGCAGGGATAGGAGCCCCCCCATGTCAGGATGGGAGCCCCCCCATGTCAGGATAGGAGCTCCCCACATGCTGGGATGGGAGCCCCCCCCTGCCGGGATAGGTGCCCCCCGTATGCCTGGATAGGAGTCCCTGCACACTGGGATAGGAGCTCCCCACATGCTGGGCTTGCTTCTCGGTCTGTCCCGGCATTGGAGATCCCAGGGCAGGACTCCCGAGCATCCTGGCACAGGGTGTCCCGCATGCCAGGGCTCCAGCTCTACGTGCCCCTCCGACTGTCCTGCCGTGGGACCCCTGGGTGTCCCAGTGCCCAAGTATCCCCACACAGAGCTGCCAGGATCCAGGGCCAGCAAATAGCCTGGGATAGGACCCCTGAGCATCCCAGGCCGGACCCCAGACATCCCCCACAGGATCCCCCACGTCCTGGAGCACAAGCCCCTGGCACTTGGGACAGGCGTCCCAGCACATGCCGCCCCACATGTCGGGATGCCCCCCCAATAGCCTAGGGACCCCCATACATCCTGGGACAGGGCTCCCCAGCATCTGCAGGAAGGGATCGTAGGGGAGGACACCTGGGCACTGCCAGGAACAGCCCCCAGTTATCCCAGAGCGGCAGCACGAGCATCCCGGGGCCGGGCGCTGCATCCCGGGGCCGGGCGCTGCATCCCGGGGCCAGGCGCTGCATCCCGGGGCCAGGCGCTGCATCCTGGGGCCGGGTGCTGCATCCCGGGGCCAGGCGCTGCATCCTGGGACTGGACACTGCATCCCGGGGCTGGGCGCGCTCTGCTCCCTCGCCCGCCCTTGGCTGCCCTGGCGCCTGCTCCACTCGGAGCCGCTGCCGGCGCGCAGGGCGTTCCGGGTTCCACCGGTTCCCTCCGGCAGCACCGGGGAGGAAGTGCCCGTTCTGTTCCCTCGCTTCCTTTCCCCTCCGTACGTAACCTTGGAGAAGTCACTTGGGACGCCCCGGCGCTTCCCGCAGCCGCCGAGCGGGGCGGCCGCTCGGGTCCGCGGCCGAGGGCCGTGTCCCGGGGTCAGCAAGTGCCGGGACGAGTGACCCGCGCGCCTCGCAGCCCTGCAAACGCGTCGGGATCTGCTGGGGGGGACACGGCCCTCTTGGCCAAGTGTTTTCCAAACTTCTGCAGCTGGATCAATAGCAGCCCGTGCCGGTGCAGAGGTCAAACTCATCCAGCGGCGATTTCGCTGTTTATGGGCAGTGATAAAGCCCGAAGCCCGCGGGCAAAACGTTACCCCGGTCCCATTTTGCTCCTCGATTCCCTTGGGGATTTAATAGCCTCCGCGGGCTCGCTCCGCATGGGCTGTTGCCCCGTGTTGGGGCGCCGCCGCGGAGCGATGGAAGCAGCAGGATCCGTGCGGAAGCTGGCGGAGAAAGGAGGGGCCAGCGGCGCTGGCCGGGCGCCGGCGGAGCCGTGCGCGCCCGCGCTCGCCGCAAGGGCTGCTCGCTGGCGGGGCACCTGCGGGCGCCGCGTGGGGCTCCTGCCGGCCCGGCTCCGGCCCCGGCGCTGCTGCCGGCTCCGCAGGGTGGTTGTGGAGCGGAGCGTGGAGCGTGGCCAGGGCGGTTTGGGAAGAGCAGCTCCGGATGGGGCCTTTGGAGGCTGCGGAGGCTCCGCGGAGGCCGAGTCGCCCTGTGCTTCCCTGCGCTCTTGCTTTGCGCAGCGCCCTGTGGAGCGGCCGAGCCCTGCGGAGCAGCCTCCTTCTCCGCGTCCTCGCGATGCCGCCTCGGAGCAGCGGGGAGCGCATGGCGAGCGCCGGCCCTGCGGCAGCTGCCCGCTCCCCGCTCGCTGCCCCGGCCGCCGTGGGAGAGGCCGGAGCCGCCAGCGAGGCCCCGCGTCCCCCACCGTCCCTGGTGGCCGCAGCACCCCGAGCCCTCCCGAGGGAGCTCCAGGCGGCAGGACGAGGCGCTTCCTGATTGTTTGTGTCCTATTCCCAGCAGATGCATTAAGTTTTTCAGGCCAAATCGAGACGTGGGGATGTCCTTTAGGAGGTGGCTCGTTGTGGCTGCTTTCCCTAATCTCACTGCAGAAGCTGGCGCCGTTTTGCTTAATATTCGTGGCATATTTTAATTGTGCGTTAGGAGAAGGGGAGCCAGATCCAGCCGGGCCTTTCCGAAGGAGCTGCTGCTGAGCAAGAGGGATGCAGCCCGCCTGGATCTCAGCTTGCTGGATACGTTACATGGTGGGAAGCGTCTCCAGGTGCAGGGCTTTGCTGTCTTGGCCGGGAAAGGGGAATGAGAGCAAAGATTCCTGCCCGGAGCGGTGACAGCCCTGCTGCCCGTGCCGAGGGCTCCGCAAGGGTCCGCAGGGCTTTGCAGGGGCTTCCCTGGCACCTTGGCAGCCCGGGATTCCTGACTCGGACCTGACGCTTCGGCTCCCGGCGGCGCTCGGGCCATTCGGGTTCAGCCGTGAATGTGTTTCCGCGCTGCTGGGAAGGGAAGGGATGAGTCAGGGGTGGAAGGAGCAGGCTGTGGTGCCAGCCCCATTACTGACCACAGGCTGGGTGCTCAGGGCTGTATTGTGACCCACCTGCGTGGCCGTGACCTTGGACACGGTCATGGTGTCCAAGTACACACAGTGCCAGGGTTACCCTCATCTCCAAAGCACATTTAGGCCTTGTTTTCCAAAAGGAAAAGCGCCCACAGGCGGGATTTCCAGCCCGCATTAAGAGACTGCTTAGAGCAGGGCCGCCTGTGAGCACCAAGCGGCTCCTCTGCATCCCGCAGCCTCTCGCTCCTGCTCCGTGTTTGCCCACCTCCCCAGGCAGCTCGGGGGGATGAGGATTCCCTAAATCCCTGCGGAAAAGACGCTGCCTTCGCTGCATGGTGTGGGCCGGGTGCTCGCCGCCTGGTGCGGCGCTCCGGTTTTGGTTGGAGCCTCTAGCAATTACTGAGTCATTGCTCTGCCTTTTTTTTTTTTTTTTTTTTTCGCTGTCGCAGCGCTCGGTCTCTCCGTGCATGCAGGGCTGCTGTCTGGGGTCGATCCCCTGCGTGCTGAGATGTCACGCGTGTGATTGTGGGGCTGGCCAGAGCCGTGCGAGGAGCCCCGCTTTGCAGCGAAGCGTTGGACGTGGTCCGTGGGGACGGGGGGCAGCAGATCCCCATGCGTGGCACGGGGCACCCGCCTTTGCAGCCAAGTGTAGGACGTGGCACGGGGCGCGCAGCGGCCCAGCTCCTGTGCTAGCACGTCCGGCAGCATCCCCGTGAATGAAATTGCCGTGCTGGTGAATGGAAATAAGTCTCTTGTCCTGCAGATTTGTTGCGTACCTGCTTCCTTACGGGGAGCAGCCCCAAAACACGCGGCGGTTTCGCCTCTCTCTTGCCATCTCCGAAGAGAACAGCTCTGGTGCTTTCCTTTTTTGCTAGTCTGGCCGTTGGAGGTGCCTGAGCAGAAAACAACCAAACTGTTTCCTCTGGGGATCCAAGAAAACCATTAGATTAATTAGGGCTGGAAGCGTGAAAGGTTCCTGCTGCGAAATCCGGGCTGGTGACGGAGGAGGAAGAGCCGAGCGTGTCCAAAGGGCCGTGCTGCTGATGACAGCCCGGCCTCCCGGGAGCCGCCGTGTCCATTGAAACCGGCAGGGTTGTGGCTACGGCCTCCACTGCCCGGGAGACTTTGTCACCCGTGTCGGGGTCTGTCCCCTGCGGCAGCCGGAGCCGGGTCGGCGCTGGCCTCGCTTTGCAGGAGGTGCAGCGAGCGCGCCCGGCCTCTGCATCGCAGCCTTTCCGGGGTGCCCGGGGTCCTGTAGAAGCCGGGGGGTGCAGATGAGGTTCCCAGGCTGCGGGGAGGGCGGCTAAATTGAGTGTGGAGGGTTTGAGGACCAAGCATGGGAAAAAGGGAACGTGCGTGGTGCGAGGGGGAAAGGTTATTCCTTGGGTAAGAAGTATGTAAATCTGCAGTGCTGAGGGAATGGTGTTCCTGTCTTGGAGAAGAGGGAAAGACAACAAAATGCTCTGTTAGGTAAACTAGGAGCTTGTTTGGAAAAGAGTAGTTCAAGAATGCCCCCCCCTTCCTCACATTGACGTCTGTTCCCCTCCTCGTCCTGGTTTTGCTTAGAAGAGGTGACGGGAGCTGCTGAGACCATCCTGGGACACGGCGGGACCCGGGCCTCTCCCGCGAGCATCGCTCCGGCAGCCGCTCCCGAGCGGAGCGTGGGCACCGAGGGAGGAAACTTGAAAAGCAGCGATAATGAGGATGAATTGCTGCACGCGCCTTGTAAACATTTGATTTCTTCTTTATTCCCCCACCCCCATGGTTCCCCAAGGCTTAATTTGTTCGGATAAAAACGGAAATCCATCAGGAGCAGTCAGCAAAAACAGGGCCTTGCAGAGCCGAGACGGAGTCGTGTGTGCCTGGGCTCCCTGACAGCCTCACTGCTTTGAATCTGCCCCGGCCAGCAGCAAACTGCAGGGGAAGGAGCGGAGAGGCTGCGGCCGTGGATTGACGCACACCGGGGATCGATGCCCCATCACAGGAGGGTTGAGGTTGGCAGGGACCTCTAGAGATCGTCCAGTCCAACCCCTGCTCCAGCAGGGACACCCGGAGCACGGGGCACCCGGACACATCCAGATCTCCAGAGCAGGAGACTCCACAACCCCTGCTGTGGAGCCTGTGCCAGGGCTCGGGCACCCTCACACCAAAGCCGTTCTCCCTGCCATGGAGATGCCCCTTGCTCCCGGTGCCCGCTGGCGCACTGCTCCACACACCAGCTCTTCCACCTGCATTGGGTGGCCGGCTTCCCTCTCCAACTTCTCAGCAGCTTCCCATTGTGTGCCAGTGGAGGGATGGGAACCCGCCTGTGTGCTCTTCTCCGCTTCCTTTCCCAGGCGGAAGAACGTACGCACATTCCTGCCTGCAAACCAAGAAGCAAAATTAAAATCTGTAGGGACGGCCGCGCATGCCCACGTCACTGCCAGGAAGGCAAAGATCCCATTGCTGCCGTGCGGGAGCAACTCCAGCAGTGCAGCTTGGGGCTCCTTCCCCAGCGTCCCCAGGCCACCGGCTTCAAGGGACGAGACTGGCCGAGGGTTCCCTCCGAGTTTATCTAGAGCTCTGAGATCCGTGGGTGGAAAGCCGAGGAGCGCCAGGGATTTCTTTTTGCAATCAGGAGAGAGCGGGTGCGTTTGCTTGGGTTGCCTGGGCCTGACTCATGCGCAGCAGAGCACGCAATCTTCTGCCGCTCCAGATGGGCCGTGGAAGTCGCGGAGCAAACAACCCCCTGGGACCGCTCTGCGCTTCCGCTTCGTGGTGGGTGGCGGCGGGGAAATAATTCCTCTCCCTTCACCAAGCTTGCGGGAGGCCCATTTGTCCATGCGTTGTCCCTCCTGCAAGATCTTTTTATTATTTTTTTCCAAGGCTTGGAATTATCCAGCCTGTAGGAATCACGTAATGTCAGATTTGGAGAGAAGGCAGTTTTCTCACGCCGGTGCTGCGGGTTTTGAACAGCACGAACACTGCAGGCTTGTGCAGATGAGGACTTTTAAATAGAAAAGCTGGCGTGCGCGGCCAGGCTGGCGCCCCGTTTTCCTCCGGCAGGGCTTTTCCTGCTGCCGTGCCCATCTTGGGATGGTGCATGGGCTTCCAGGAGCGGGCATGGACACCAGTACGGTGTGAGTTGGCGTCGCCCATGTCCTCTCTGGAAGGTTGTGCAGGGAGGCTGAAACGCTGCCTGGGAGGAGGCTCTGCGGCCTCCGCCATCCCGGTCTCCCTGTGTGACTGCGTCACGGCAGCATCCGTGGAAAGCAGGCGCAGGAAGAGCAGCTGGGTGCTCCTGCTGGCGCTCAGCGCGTGTGCCGCGCGCGGCTCTGTCTCGCCTTGCAAAGCCCGGGAGTAATCAGGGATGTTGCAAGTGCCTCCTCTCCCCGGCCGGAGCGGAGCCTCACAGGTTGTTTCCTGAAGAGCTTTGTTCGTTTTTCCTGCCCGTGCTCCCTGCAGGAAATCTGCCCTTCCTGAGAAGGGCAGTTGGCATCGGGGAGGCTGCGCGTGGTCGCCCTGGGGTGACTCGGGTTCGACTCGTCCCGTGCCTTCGAGCCGAGCACGAGCCACTAAGCGCCGCACCACGTGTAAAAGCAGAAGGCTGGAAAAGCAATCACGGCCTCATTTGGGGATAATCTGGATGCAGACTCCGGATTCGGATGCAGTTTTGAAGATCTCCCACTCCGGAGATGCTCAGTCTTTACGGTAAAGAGGTCAGGGTTTAGCTTTGCGCCGTGCTGACCGTGACTCAGGCGCTCTGCTGCAGAGCTCCCACCGCTGCAGCCTTGACCCCTCCTCACCCAGCTATTCGTGGCATCCAGCCCCCGTTGTGCGCTGAAGGAATCTGGGAAAAATACGGCCGGTGAGCAGTTATGTTTAGCTCTTCCCTGCTCCTGCAGCGCTTTTCTCGAGACCCTTTATTATTAGGCCTTCCCAAAATACCCGACTCCAGCTGCTCCAAGGGTTCTGATGCAGTTCAAGGCTGTAACCCTGGCCGAGGATGCTCTTGCTCTTTGGAAAACACAATTTCCCAGGAATAGGAGAGCTGCACTGGTAAAGCTCCCTGCCTGTGCTGGACAGGGAAGGGGATAGGGAAGGATGGAGCGGATTCTCCGACGGGAGCAGATGGAGCGGAGCTAGACCCCTCCAAGAGATGCAGGAGCGTCATCTCCTCCACTGGCACCTCCAGTTTCCCCCTGTTTTTCCACTGTTTGACGTTCCCAAGCTACTGGGCAGCAGGCCAGGGTGCAGAGGACTTCTCCTTCTCTAGCTGGCAATCAGATCTTGCTTAATATCTGCTTTTCTTTGACTATGTCCTTGGTTTTTCCTCTAGTTTGAAGGAGAAGCCTTATCTAAACGCAGGGCTGGGAATTAGGAGCTGCGAGTTGTGACGCTGCGTGCCCAGGCAAGCCCAGTTAATGCCTTTTGTCTCGTTTCCTCTCTGTAGCTGCGAGGAAATTAATACGGGCTCTGTAAAAGAGTCCCAGTTGAGCCGCTAATTTCTTTTGAGTGCTTCAGAGATGAAGGGAGGGCACGCGCCCTTTGCGGCATCCGCTCTCCCGCTCCAGGCGTTGCCGCTCCCTGCTCCGAGCTCCATCCCGCTGCCCGGCGGTCGGGTCCTGCCCGCGCGTTTTGGGGTGGTTTCTTTGCTTTTTGGGAGTGAAGCAGCGCGTCTCTTTAGACGAGCAGGGGAAGGATGTGGGGACGGCCGGGTGGTTTGCTGGGCTCGCTGGGCCCTTCCGGCCCCGGCTTACGGGGAAAGCAGCAGCAGGGGCAAGTGGAGCAGCAGCCCCCGGCTCTGCACCAGGGGGGCTCCGGGTGCCGAGCCCGGACCCCCGGCTGCGCTTGGAACCCTCTCAGCCCTTCCCGGGAAGGGGCAGGAGCTGCCGGTCCTTTGCCCTGGATAAGGGGCTCTTTCCTTTGGCACGCGAAGGGAAGCGGGGCTGGCACCGTGGGGCTGTCCCTGCAGCCCCCGGCAGCGGCTGCTTCCACGCGCAGCCTTCGGGCGCTGACTCCTTCCCAGGCCAACCCGGCGCTGTCTCCGCTGCCCTTGTCTGCCGCGCAGGGCCCGGGCAGGCCGCTCTGCCCGCGGGCACCGGGGTGCAAGGCGCAGAGCGGCGGCCGTGCCAGGCAGCTCCTGATCCGCTATCGCGGGCAGCGCTCGCGCCGTGCGCCGCCGCCTTGTTTGCCGTGCGGGAGAGCGGGGAAAGAGGGCGGCTGTGGGAGCAAGGGGGACAGCAGCGTCGCGCCTAAGGAAAATAAAGGCGCTGCCTTCGGCAACTAGCAACGGACCTAATGGCCGGTGACGGCTGCACGGCAGCAGCGGGGTGCAGCGACGTCACGTGCCGCCCGGGGACAAGGAGCTGGCCGGGACGGCACGCGAGGCTAAAGCAGAAAGCGTTTTAGGTGAAGCTGGGACCCCACGCCGGGGCTGCACGTTGAGGGCAGCGGTGACATCGGAGCTTGCGAGATGCAAGGATTGTAATTTAAGTATCGTGGTTTGACCAGCTCCCCTCCCAGGGCAACGTGAGCCGTGGCTTTGCTCTATTTTTAGGTGGAAATCATCAGCTATTTAATTCCCTTGCAGCAAGTTCGATTTTCAGCCCTTCCCGCGAGGCCTCGCGTGACGCGCGCTCCCTGCGCGGGCGCCGCTTCTGCAAGCTGCTCGCTCTGCGTCTTTGCAGGCTGCTCGAGGCTTCGTCTCCACGCGTTGCAGGGCAGACGTGCTCCGAGGCAGGGCCAAGATGCGCTTAAAGCATCATCGAGACATCCCGGTTGCAGCAGCATCCAAGGGCTGAGCGCTTCCCTGCTCTGCAGGAGCGAGAAAACGTCACTGCTACGGTGTAAAAGCAATAAAACAAAGCCGAAAACCAGCGCGTGCCGGGGGATTTTCCCCCGGGAGCCAGTTGCCAACGTGGTCGGCGGCTCCAGCCCTGCCCGCTCCTCGCACGCAGCCCGGGGCAGCCGGGCAGGGCGGCGAGGAGGCGCCGTGGAGCGGCAGCCGGCCCCGGCGCGGGCACAGATGGCCGCGCGGGTGCGGGGACGCGGTGCCGCGCCAGCTCCTTGGCCGCCGGCGCGAGCGCTAACGAGACGCTGGCGGCAGCGCCTGCTGCTCCTCCGCCCGCGCGGCGCCTTCGGGCTGCCCAGGGGCTCGTCCCGCGTCCCGCACCCTCCGCTGCATTTTGCTCCTAGCTAGGAGCAGTGTCCGAGCCGGGTTGCGGAGACCCCAGGGCTCCCACGGTTATTTGGAAGGGGAAGAGGAGTCGCTGCTGCTGCAAGGAGCAGGTCTGCGGCGGTGGGGACCGTCGCTGTGTCGCTGCGGGCGGCACTGCTGCACAAGGGCCTGGCCACCCGAGGGGCTGCTCTGCTTTGTGGGATGTTTGGGACCGCTGGGGGGGGCAGCGTGGGGAATCCTGCCTTGTTCAGCATCACTGGGGAGCTGGAAATGTCCCCCAAAGCCATCCCAATTGCGCGCCCTGTCTCCCCATGTGGTGACGTGCGCAGCTTCCCCGGCCCTCCCGGTCGCGGAGGGAGATGCTGCTCCGGCCATCGCTTGCTCTGGAGCAGGACTGGGGTCACTCAGCAGCATCCATCCGTGGCTCATCCATCCGGGATCCCCGTGGCCGGGCTCCGCAGAGCCCCCCGCTCCCTCGGGAAGCTGCCTGCGCCAGCCGCATCCCTCCCTGCACCCCGGCGAGCCGTGCGGCCCGTCGGCGCCGGCCCCCGAAGGGGTTAAAGCGCCTCTGGTGCCGCCGAGACACGTGGGGCTGCTCCAGGCAGCGCTGCAGTGTCCTTCAGAAGGGCAGCCCGTGTGCGCGGCCGGGGCTCCCGCGGCGGCTCCTGCGGCCGCAGCGAGCGCGGGGCTGGGGCAACCCCGCACAGGGGCTGCTCCCTGGCACCCCTTGGGTTTCTCCTGGAAGCCGCCTGGCTTTTCGGGTGGCTCCGGAGCCGCGGAGCCGCCAGCGTGTTGGCCTTTCCCGCCGCACCGGTTTCCCCATCCCCACGAGTTTCCTTGCGGGATCCCGGCCCCCGCCCCGCCGCTTTCTCCGCATTCCTGCCTCGGTTTATCGGGTTCAGGCGGCGGCCAAGCCAAGTGTGTGAAATGGTTTTCCTTCTCCCTTTCATCCCATGGCTTTTTTTTTTATCCCTCGTTAAAGGAAGGAATGTTAACCCCCCGGGCTGGCAGCCGGATTCTCCCACTCCTTCTTCAGGGGCCGCAGCCTGGGAGCGGAGGGATTCGCTTTGAACCCTGCTGAGCCCTTGCAGCAAGGAGCAACTGATGCAGAAATGAAGCAGGGGATTTCTTTTTTTATTTTTTTTTTTACCTTCCCAGCTGCGGGAGTTTTTCGGGGCCTGAGTCATCCTGCGGCGTCACGAGGGCGGTGAGAAACGGGTGCTGCGACACCCGCCCTGGCTGCTGCGGGGCCCCGGGCCCCTGCCCTGGTGAGGAGCGGAGCCTGCGCCCCATGGCCCCGCACCCGGAGCCGGGACAGAGCCCCGGGCGTCTCCCAGCCCTGTCCTGGGAAGCCAGGCATGGGCCCGGAGGCTTCGCCTCCTCCTCAAGTGTTTAATTAAAAGGCAATTAAAATGTTCTTTGCACAGCGCTTTGGGGGAGGTCTTTGTGCGAGGGGAGCGGTGCCAGGGCTCTGACTAAGCCTGACCTTGGATCCCGCTCCGTATGGAGCAGGGTTGCTGCAGCGGAGCGGCCGCAGGAGGGGACAGGAGTCCCGATGGAGTGGGAGAGGGGGATGCCGGCCGGCCTTGACCCTGTGGGTGCCACAGGACACGGTCCCGAGGGGTTTGACAGGGGGGTTCTGCAGAGCGGGGTGTCCTTTGTGCGCTTTTGTGGTCAGCAGCCAGGGCCAGAGGCGGATTCGGGAGGCTCCGCAGGCTGCAGCTGGGAATGCGGGGCCGCGCGCTCCATGGCACTGCCATGGGTGCCTGGCCCTCTCCTCTGCCTCATTCCCCTGGGTGCTCATCCCATACAGCAGATTTGAGCCATTGGGACCTTCTGGCTGGATGGAGCTTGTACAACAGCCCGTCCGCGCAGCTTTAACCCAGCTGCTGATAAGGAAGGCGAAAACCGCTCCGAGCTCCGAGACTCTCCCAAGCTATCAGAGCGGGAGCAAATATTTGCCCAGCGCTGCAGATGGCCGGGTCTGCATGCGGAGGAGCCGGGCGCCGCGGCCGCCCGTGGGGACCGGCACCAGCCCCACGCCAGCGTCGCGCCCGCGTCCCCATCTCGTGCAGCACCCAGCACCCAGGGCACTCGCAGGCTCGCGTTTGCAGCCTTGCAGCAGCTCTCGCTGCTGCCAATCTCTGACTTGAAGGCTGCACTTTCCGCTGGTGCCCGTCTGGAGATGCCCGCAGGCTCCCAACTCCGCTCTGTGGTAGGAGCCCTGGCTTCCCTAGGGATCCGTCTGCTCTCCGCCTTGCTGGGGACACAGCTGTCCTGACCCGCTGGGTGTGGGACGGGGTTTAACAGGCCTGTTAACGTCTGCATTTCCTTGTCCTTGTTTGCTCAGGCTCACAGCCTTGATGGTGACTCAATGGTTCGTGCTTTCTGCTGCCGGGATGTTGCCTGATGCCTTCGATAGCAAGGGACGGCCCAAAGGAAGGAATTGGGGGTGACGGTGCGCGGTCTGTGCTGGTGATCTGGCAACCAAGGGTCTCTCTGAGCAGGGAAACAGGGTCTCAAAGGAGCTGCCTTCTCTTGGGGGGCTCTCAAAACCCAACAGGATCCCAGCGGGCGCATCCCGCGGGCAGCGCGGTGCCGCGTGCTCGGCCGCTGCCGCTGGTGCCGCCACGGCCGGCGCTCTCCCGATGCGACCTTGTGGAAATGCAGCAGCTGCTGCCCTTCTGCGGCAGCAAAGAGCAGCGGGTGCCGCAGAGAGGCAGCTCACCGGAGAGCACTGGGGCTCCTTGCTGGGCACGTCCAGCTTCTGGGCTCATCCCGCTGCCCAAGAAGGGCTCCCTCCCTGCGGAGTGCAGCAGGGGTGAACCTCAGCGGCTGCACTCAGTGCATCCCTTCGCTGCTCCCTTCGGCAGCGCTCTGCCCACCTGCCTGCTGGAACAGGAGCCCCGGGCACCTCTCCCACCTGGCTCCGGCTCCGGGCGCCGCTCCGGCCGCCCCGCTCCGGCGCATGGAGGCAGGAGCTGGCGCAGTGGGATCGCAGCTCGCTGCCGATGAAACACGGAGCAGCCAATGCGGGCAGCAGCGCAGGCGAAGGCACCGCACGGCCGTGCGAAAGCCTGAGACACCGACAGCGCCGGTCAGCGGGACCCCGGGGCCTGTGGGGGCAGAGCGAGAGACGCTTAATTGGCCCTGGGGATGAAGCAGGAGACACTTAATTGGCCCTGTGTGCGTTTTGTTCCCCGTGGGACGGACTGAGCAGCGAAAGCTGCTGCGCTGCAGGGCGCAGCTCTAAGCCTGGCTCGGGCCGGTGCTGCTGCCCGCGCCACGGAGCACAGAGAGGTGCAGATGGCAGAGCTGCACGTCCGGAACGCGGCGCTGCGGCTGCCAACACGAGGCTGCTTGTATGAAACTGCTGCCTGTGCCAGGGAACAAATGGGCCTTACTTTGGAATAGTAATTATGGGTATTAGCCAGGAAAAGTCGGCCCCCGAATCTGCTGTGGGGCTCAGTGTGCTTGGCCAGGGAGCTGGTGGCAGGGAATAGCACTGCTCCGCTGAGGACGTGACTCTCATCACATGTAACGGAGAGATGCGGAGCGGCTGTGGTGGGAGTTGGGTGCCCGGGGTGAGACAGGAGCTCCTGCAGAAACTGAGTCTGCTCTGGGGGGTTTCTGCTCTGTGAATAAGCAATGCCAGGGTATGTGAGCATGACGAGACTGCTATCCATCTTAGAGCAAGGGGAAGAAGAGGGATGGAAGAGGGAAACTGAGGCACGTGAGGAGCTGATGGGCTTGGAGGGCATGGGGAGGTGGCAGCAGAGCCTCCTGCAGAGGGGTCCTCATCCATCCAGCAGCCTCACCGGCGCGTGTCTCACTCTGTCCTCCTCCTCTCTAGGTTTCCATGTGATTCCCTCGGTGTCCAGCATCGTTCCCGAAAGCTGCCTGCTCATCGTGGTGGGCCTGCTCGTCGGGGGCCTCATCAAAGGCGTGGGGGAAAAGCCCCCCATCCTCAAGTCGGAAATCTTCTTCCTCTTCCTCCTGCCGCCCATCATCTTGGACGCCGGCTACTTCCTGCCCTTGCGCCAGTTCACGGAGAACCTGGGCACCATCCTCATCTTCGCCGTGGTGGGCACGCTCTGGAATGCCTTCTTCCTGGGCGGCCTCATGTACGCCGTGTGCCAGATCGGCGGCACCGGCCTCAACCACATCGGCCTGCTGGCCAACCTGCTGTTCGGCAGCATCATCTCGGCCGTGGACCCCGTGGCCGTGCTCGCCGTCTTCGAGGAGATCCACATCAACGAGCTGCTGCACATCCTCGTCTTCGGCGAGTCCCTGCTCAATGACGCCGTCACCGTCGTAAGTTGGGGCAGAGCATCCAGTCGCGAACACGGGGTTCACTGGGGAGCAGTGGCCTGGGGTGGTGGCACCGGGGTTGGCAGCTGTCACCGGAGCCGGCCGGGCCGCGGCAGCTCCGCTCGCCTCTAACCTTTAGCGGGTGCCAGGCTAAAGATAGCAGCCTAGGGTGGCCCAGGGGTGGTTTAAGGTTTTGCTTGGCTGTTTGGGAGATCAAGAACACGGCTGCGAGTGGAGCCTGCCCGCGCGTTGCCTCTCTCGTCCTCCCCGGCTGCGGGATGAGGGGCGAGGAGGGAAGAAGCCGAAGGGCTCCACTTCCCTGGCACCGGGTTTGCGGCGCTGGGCTGCTTGCAGGGAACAGTTCCTTTGCAAGGAGTTTTGGGAGCTTTTGGGGACATCTGTGTCCAGGTGCCGGCCTGACGTCCTCCTCTCCGCAGTGCTGACCACTACATTTCCTTCTAGCCCACTGCTTTTTCCTGGCGCTTCTCCCGTATCCCATCTGTCCGCTTGGCTGCGCCGCCTGCTGCAGAGGGGCACGGCGAAGGCGCCCGCCCAGCGCGGGGCTTTTCCCCGGCGTTGGTCCCCTCCCTCGGCCCAGGGCTCTCAGCAGGCTCTGCATCCCCTCTCCCATCGCTGGGGAACGTTTTCGCCTTCTGCTGTCCCGTCTGTCCCCTCGCAGGGCCTGGCGGCCGAGAGCTGGCACCCTGCCCTCTCGCTGCTCACAAGCGGCACCGTCCTTGCAGGAGGCTCAGGAACCAGTTCCTCGCTGCTGACGCTGCTGCAGCAGCTTCTCCTCTAAAATCTGCCCAATAAATACATGGGAGGTGGGAGATGCCACCCAGGATGGGCTCCTGCTATCGGTTTGCCCTTCCAGCTGCACAATGACTTACGAGTTGGAGCTGTTGCCTGTGCTGAGCTGGGCAGATGTTGGATTTGCTCTGCACGTAGCTGCTAGGTGTCCTCAGCCTGGACCTCAGTGCTCATTGAAAAGCAGGAATAGTCTCTTGCTGGGTCTGACCTTGACCAAAGCCCTTCGTGGGGCAGCAGTCAGGGCTCAGCAGGGATATGCGTGTCCCCACGTTGGGCCCTTTGCTGCTGCTCCAAGGATGGGAATAGGGCTCTTCTGAGGTGACGGTGCCGCTTGCCAGTGGGATGGGTTGAAATCCTCCCTCCCTTCTGCCCCCAGGTCCTCTACCACCTCTTTGAGGAGTTTGCCAACTTTGAACAAGTGACCATTATCGACATCATCCTCGGCTTCCTCAGCTTCTTCGTGGTGTCTCTGGGCGGCGTCTTCGTGGGCGTCATTTACGGGGTCATCGCTGCCTTCACGTCCCGCTTCACCTCCCACATCCGCGTCATCGAGCCCCTCTTCGTCTTCCTCTACAGCTACATGGCCTATCTCTCCGCGGAGCTCTTCCACCTCTCTGGCATCATGGCGTGAGTTGGCCTCGGGTGGCAGGAGGTGCTCGGTGGGTGCTGAGGACCCAGGGAGCCCATTTTGCCCTAGACCTTAGCCCTGCAGTAGGTGCCCTGTCCACCCTTTGCAGACGCCCAGGCCTCATGGCCTCAGGACAGGCTGTGACAAGCCATTTATCTCACTCTAACTGCACTGTTGCTGCCCCGCTGTGGTCAGCACATCCCCAGCGAGGGCCAGGGCTGTTTTTGGGGTATGCAGGTAGATGAGAAAAACACCTCTGTTGAGCTGTCCTGCAGATGCTGCAGCACTGGCTACCTGTTTCCCATTCTCTTGGTGCCAGGTAGTGGGCAGGGCCTGCTGAGCTCTCAAAAACACCATGGTTTTAGGCTGCCCAGCTCCAACGCTCACCTCTGCCCTGCCATGGGGAAGGAGAAGCCTCCTTTGCCTTCTCTGGAGGCCCTGCCTAGTTGCAGATGTCTCACAAGCCCTGCCTTGCTCTGAGCTTTAGTACAAGAGCACAAAATGCTGCTCCAGGGCCCACTCTTGTGGTAGTCCCCATGGGTGCTGAGTGCACCAACCTTGCTTCCAGGCTCATCGCCTCCGGCGTGGTCATGCGGCCCTATGTGGAAGCCAACATCTCCCACAAGTCCCATACCACCATCAAATACTTCCTCAAGATGTGGAGCAGCGTGAGCGAGACCCTCATCTTCATCTTCCTGGGGGTCTCCACTGTGGCCGGCCACCACTACTGGAACTGGACCTTTGTCATCAGCACGCTGCTCTTCTGCCTTATCGCAAGGGTCTTAGGTGAGGTGCCGACACTGGGGCAGGGCCTTTGGGGACAGTTCTGGGCTCCTCTCACATGGCAAGGCCCAAGCCTGCCTTGCTGGAGAGCCTGTCCCAGATGGCACTGGGATTGATTGGGTGGTCGCTACCCTTCCATGGGCCTCAGACCTTGCTGGTCCTTGGCCCTGTGGAGAGAACAGAGTGAGACCAAGTTTGTGCTCAGACACAACTTGAGAGCAGCCAGATGTGGCCTGTGTTGTGGGCCTGAAGGTGGTGAAGCTGCTGCCTGAAGCTGGCAGGGGGCACCCATGCAGGGCAGCACCCACCTGTGCCCGTGGCCCTGAGACTATGGCAGCGCCCCGGGTCTCTTTGGGCCATCCAAACTCCACTCAGCCGAGGCCACTTCCCCATTCCCCCAGGTGTCCTGGGCCTCACGTGGTTCATCAACAAGTTCCGAATTGTGAAGCTGACACCCAAGGACCAGTTCATCATCGCCTACGGGGGCCTGCGGGGAGCCATCGCCTTCTCCCTCTGCTACCTCCTGGACTATGAGCATTTCAACATGAGGGACATGTTCCTCACCGCCATCATCACCGTCATCTTCTTCACCGTCTTCGTGCAGGTTGGTGGCACATCACTACAGATGGGAAGGGGATGTCCCATGGGTAGCATGTCCATGAGGAGAGCAAGGAACGTTGCCCAGCCTCCAGCCTTGTCCCTGTCACTATCTGCCCTCTCGTTTGCAAAGCTCTTCAGCTCTGGCAGGTGCCACTGACAAAACAGAGCCCTGCGTGGCTGCTCCGGCCTGGGCACTTTAACCTCTGCAGCGGGGAGAGGTCTAATATGCCATGGCCATTCCCATTCCTAGGGCATGACCATCCGGCCCTTGGTGGACCTGCTTGCGGTGAAGAAGAAGCAAGAGTCAAAGCGCTCCATCAACGAAGAGATCCACACACAGGTAACGCGCTGTGCCCGGCGGGCCCCTGCCGCGCGCTTCGCTTCGCCGCCTTAGCCCTCTCCTCTCGGCTTGGGGCCACCTCTGCCGCTGTAGGCAGGCAGCTTTACAGAGCGGGAGCTGCCCCTAAGTCAGTGCCAAGGTAAGCGGGGCCGGAGCACGGGCTCTCCCCCGTCTGTGTCGTCTGGTGCCTGCTCCAACCCAGAGCTCCCGTGTGCCTGGTAGTGCGGCGCCCGGCCGCGTAGGAACGTGCTGCCCTCCCGAGGCCCGTCCCGGACCCACAGCCCTGAGCTCGCACCCTCGAGCACCCGCAGCGCGGCGGGTGGGTGACGGGGGCGGCTGGTGGCCCTGCGAGCCACCGCTGCCCTGGGCTTTCTCTTCCAGTTCTTGGATCACCTCCTGACCGGCATCGAGGATATCTGTGGCCACTACGGGCATCACCACTGGAAAGACAAGTGAGTGCAGAGCTTTTATGATGGGACCGGGTGGGTGGGATGAGGGAAGATTGGAACTGCCTCCTGGCAGCATCCCCAGTGCGTCCCCCCAGCCCCACATGCTCCCCGCAAGGAATCGTGGCCCTGAGTTGGGCGTCATTGAGGCTGAACCCCATGGCTCAATGGGGGAGCCGCCGGCAGCTGCTCCCTGTGGGACCTGCAGGAATTTAGGACCACCCATTACTGCCCCTGCGCTTGGGGGAATGGTCTCCTGGTGGCCTGGGCTCATCCTGACGAGGGGGACAGGGTGCCGGGGCAGAGGGAGGTCTCACCTGTCACCTCTCCCTCCTTGCTGCCGTGCCCTTGGGAAGGCTGAACCGCTTCAACAAGAAGTATGTGAAGAAGTGCCTGATTGCGGGGGAGCGCTCCAAGGAGCCCCAGCTCATCGCTTTCTATCACAAGATGGAGATGAAGCAGGCGATCGAGATGGTGGAGAGCGGCGGCATAGCCAAGATCCCCTCGGCCGTCTCCACGGTCTCCATGCAGTGAGTTCCTCTGGCCACGCTGCGCTTCCCGGCGGCTCCCGGTCCCGCTCCGGGCTGGGTGCTCCCTGCTTGCCGCTGTTCCGCTGCACACGTGATGACGACTCTGCTCTATCTGTGCAGGAACATCCAGCCCAAGATCCTCCCTGTGGAGCGTGCCCTGCCAGCCCTGTCCAAGGACAAGGAGGAGGAGATCCGGAAAATCCTCCGGAACAACCTGCAGAAAACCAGGCAGAGGGTAAAGTGTCTGTAATTGGGCCCTACAGCTCCTGGGGGGCTCTCTGGGGACACGGGGACATCTCAGCTGAGCTCAGGCCCCCTCCCATCAAACTGCAAGCGTGTGGTGGGCTCAGAGAGCGTCAGCCTCTCCCACCTGCTCCGGAGGCTTTGGCGAGTCGGGGCGGTGAGGAATGGTCTAGGGAAGGGGGGGGTCCGGGGTGAGTGCAGGCGTGCGGTGCTTGCTGGTGGCTGCAGCATCCCATGCAGCATCCCAGCTCCAAGGGGAACAGCGCCATGATCTTCCCCTGCCTTTCTTTGTGTTTTTTAACCCCTGTCTCCTTTTCCTGTGGCCCTTCCCAGCTGCGATCCTACAACCGGCACACGCTGGTGGCCGACCCCTACGAGGAAGCCTGGAACCAGATGCTCCTGCGGAGGCAGAAGGTCCGGCAGATGGAGCAAAAGGTGCCGAGGGGACGTCGGAGCGGGGGCAGGCGGGGAAGGACATTGGTGTCCTGCCCGCGGAGGGGACCCAGGGGTGCCAGGGCAGGGCGGACACGTGCGCAACTTGTCCGGATCCCACAGCTGCTGCTTCCCTGGCCTGGGGGCGATTCCAGGTGGGAAGCATCCTCATGCCCCCCTCCCTGTGCTCTAATTGCAGATGAACAACTACCTGACAGTGCCGGCTCACAAGGTGGATTCGCCCACCATGTCCCGCGCCCGCATCGGCTCAGGTACGGAGGGACCGAGCCGCTGCATTCCCGCCAGGGGAGTCGGGAGGGAGCTTGGGATCTGGACACGTCCCGTTTGCCGGGATGGGGAGCGCGGCGCTGTGCCGGCGCCTGCCGAGTCCGTGACCAGTCAGCAGAGGGCAGCTCCGGTCCTTGCACACCGCCGGTCTGGGACTGGATTAGCCTGCGCTTTTCCAGAGAGGCGGTGGAGGGCAGAGAAACTTCAGGAAACGGGAGGAAAATTGGAGACCCTAAACATGTGCTGGGCAGCCGGAGCCCCTGCTTCCCTGCCGGAGCCCCCCGGGTTGCGGGTTTGCTCAGCGCCAGCACCCGCGTCTCTGACCCCCCTCTGCCTCCCCCAGACCCCCTGGCCTACGAGCCCAAGACGGACTCGGAGAACCTGCCCATCATCACCATCGACCCGGCCTCGCCGCAGTCCCCCGAGTCCGTGGACCTGGCAAACGAGGAGCTCAAGGGCTCCGGCCACGTCTCCTCCTCGCCCGAGGAGGAGGAGGAGGAAGGGCTGGTGATGCGGCCGAAGGAGCCGTCCTCCCCGGGCACCGACGACGTCTTCACGCCGGGCGCCAGCGACAGCCCCAGCAACCAGCGCATGCTGCGGTGCCTGAGCGACCCGGGGCCGCGGCCGGAGCCGGAGGAAGGGGAGCCCTTCATCCCCAAGGGGCAGTAGCAGCGGCGCGGAGCCGCCTGCCCGCCTGCGGAGCCTCTTTCCTCATTCGTTCTTCTTTCTTTCCCCCACTCCCTTTTTTGGGTTCCTCCGTCACTAAACGCGCCGGGTTTGGGAAGGGGAGACCATCCTGGATGGACAGGGACTGCCAGGACAGCTCTGCCCAGCGAGCCGCAGCGGGCTGCACAGGCACCGCTCGGGGCCCGCGCCGCCTTTCCCGAGCCTGCCTTGTTCGGGAGCAGAGCTCGGAGCCGGGAGCCACCTCTGCTCCGGGCGCCCCGCACAGACACCTCACGCGGGGCCCGCACGGATGCTCCGGCGCCGCGGCCGCCGATCTCTCCTCCAGCCCGGGAGCGTCTCCTCCAGCACTGCATTTCACGCTGGGTCTTGTTCAATACGTATCAATAGCCATGCAGGGGGGATGCAGGTGCCCCCGCGCTTCCGTGGCCCCTCCGGCCGCTCTGTCCCTCCTGGATCGCCCGGCCGCGGGGCTGCTTGGCCCTGCCCCGCGCCCGCCTGCGCCCCGCGCTTCCCGGGGCAGGGAATGCCAAAAGCACCGGGTGCTCCTTAACCAAAGACCGCCACCGAGTTGGATGTGCAGGGGGCCACGGCCTGCAGATGATTGTATTTCAGTTTTTTACTCCGTGTGTTTTGGGGTTTTTTTTTTTTCCTTACCTATCCCCTACAAGAGCTTGGGAAGAGCCAAGGGTCCCCTCGGAGGGGGCAGCCGGGGCCCTCGGCTTGGGAAGCGGGCGGCGTGGCCGGGAGGGAGCCCGGCGGGTCTCTCGGAGCGCCGTCCCCCCGCGCCCGCCGTGCCTTGTCCCGCGGCGCCGTCCCCGCCGCCGCTCGCTCTGCCCGCTGCCTCCAGGAGGGGATAAAAAACAAAACAAAAGCAATGAAAATTCTCTCTTGTTTAAAAAAGGAAAAGAAAAAAAAAAACACATGTAAAGAGAATCTTGTTTTTTTCATGAATATTCTAATAAATTAATGTTAATTTTTAGCAGGTTTTTCTCTGGACGGTCAAGTGTCCAAATGCTGCAGTTGGGGCTTGGCCATCGCTTGCGGGGACGGGGAGGATGTCCTGGTGCCTGGAGAACCCTCAGGAACCTCCTCGCAGGCCGGCAGCTTCCCGAACTTGCCTTCCCAGCACTCCTGCTTTTGAATTTCAGGGAGAAAGGAGTTTGGGGCCCGGCCCCTGAGGTGCCGCCTCCTTGGCCGCCGGCACCCCGGCCTGTTCCCTTGCTGCACATTACCGCCCTGCCGCGAGCAGCGGTGACTCAGGCGCCGAAAATGCAGCGCGCGCCGCGGCTGGCCCCGCTCGCGCGCTTACCGGCCCCGCGGCCCGGCCCCCATGGAGCCTCCGCTCCGGGATTCGCCTCGTGTGCCGGGATGACCTGGGCAGCCAGCGGGACCCCCATAGGATTTGGGGTGTCCCGGCCGTGGGGGATGCGGGATATGGGATGGGGGATGCAGTGCCGCCGGGGCATCCCGCCACGTGCCACAGAGCAGCACGTGTGGCCGCCCCTTTGGTGTTGGCCATTCCTTTAATGTGAGAAAGCGCCAAACAGAGGCATTTCCAGGATATTCCGGTTTCTCTCCCAAGGCGTGAGTAACTTTTCTTAATGAGGACGGAGTCACGATGCCCGCGGCGCGGGGCCGGCGCGCTGAGGCACCGCCAAAGAGCGCGCCGAGCATCCCTGCTCCGGCTGCTGGAGCAAAAGCAAAGCGCTGGGAATGCCGGCTCCTTCCCGCAGCTCCGCGGCCGGCCACCCGTGGCCACCCACTGCCCCGTTTGCTGCGAAGTTGCCCAGGGCCAGGGGCGCCTTCTGGAACCGCCGCTCCCTGTGCAGCACGGATGCAAATCCCGGGATGCCAATCGCAGCGGGCTGCAGCCCCCGAGCTCCGTCACGCTGTGGCACTCGGTGACATTTTGCAGCCGCCCCGGGGAGGTGACGCCGCCGTTCCCCAGCCCTGCGTCACCCTCGGTAATGACACCCTGCGTGTGGCGGTGGCTTTCATCCCGCGCGCCCAGGCCTGGCGGCTCACGACACCCGCGCGGAGGCTGGTGCCGGGGCCGGCCCGGGGGATCGTCCTTCCCGGGAGGCAGATGGAGCCGCGCGGGCCCCGCGAGGACTTTGCCCTCTCGGGAATGGTCCTTGCTGCCTTCGCAGAAAGCCCCGTCCGAAGGTCCAAAATCAGACCTAGTTTTGGTTCCAAAATCGGTTCCTAGTTTCCAGTTTCTGGTTCTCCCTACGCTGCGCTCAGCTCCTCCGTACCGCGGGGCTTCCAGCACATCCCGGGTTTCCCAAAGCACCTTCCTGCTCCGCAAGAGAACTGCCGCCGATCCCAAGCCATTCCGAGCCAATCCGAGCCGTTCCGGCCAATCCCAGACATTACCACCGCTCGGGAGAGGGAAGGAAGCCCCCAGGGAAGGGCTCCGGCTTTGCAGCCGCTGCCGGCCGGAGGTGGCCCCACGTGCCGGTGGCACCGCGGGGAACTTCCCCAGCAGCCCTCGGAGGACGGGCCGGGGGCCGAACGGGAGGTTCATTTGCCAAGGGAGGTTTTGCACACAAGCGAGCTGGGATGAAGGGCTCCACCTGCTAAGTCCACAGCGGCGCTGGGTGGCAGACGCGGGGAGAGCGGCGCGGCGCGGGGCACATTGGCACGCGTGCGCCAACGCCACGTGCACGTGGTGGCCGATGCCGCCCGGGGTGGCCGGCGCAGGGAGGCCAGAGCGTGGGGACAAAGCTGGGGGGACACCAGGAGGAAGGTGCCAGGACCTCGGTGGCCCCGACGCCCTGTCCCTGCCGCTCGCTGGGGTCCGTGGGTCACCCCCTGCTCACGGCGGGTGGGAAGGAGCCAGCGCCCGGTGGCACCAGGAGACCGTGGGTCCCAAGGGACGAGGGGTGGGAGCCCCGGCCCCGCGGGGGCTTCGCGGCGCCGCCAGCCGCCACCGCGGCTTAATCACCAGCAAAACAAACGAGGGCAGCCGGGGCCGGCCGAGCTGGGAGGAAACGGCCGCGGATCCGTCCCCGGCGGCGCCGCCGCGGGGCACTCGTTAGGGGCTGGACGCTACCGAGCCGCTCGGCCAGCCCGGCCGCGGCCCTGCTTAATGGGAGCCTTCCTCGCCCTGCCAGAGTCCTCCTCGCTGCGCCCGGCGCTGCCCGCGGCAGCCACCTGCATCCCGGCCCCTTCCAGCCCTGCTCCTGCTTTCCCAGCCGCCCTGGCGCCGCTCTTGGGAAAGGCCTCCCGAGCGCGCTCCCCTGCCCCGGCCAGCAAAGGCGTTGCGCAAGGAGAGGCGCCCGCCCCGCACGGGTCTCCCTCCAGTATTTACTTTTGCACCGAGTTCCTGGGAATTGCACTTTCCCGCGGCGCTTCCCTCCTTGCAGCCGCTTGGCACCGGGCACCCTGCAGCACCCACGGAGCAATGGGCAGGCAGGCGCCCGCCTCGGGAATTCCCTACCAAAAAGGTTGTTTCTCTGCCAAGGAAAAGGGAAAAGTTGGGATTTTTCCAGTGAGCCGCGATTCCCCACGGACCCCCCGCGGCGGGGGGGGGAGATTCCCCACAAAGGGGAAAACGACCCCTAGATGCGCCCGTGTTGGGGCAGGATCTGGCTACGCGCGAGCGGGGGGCAGCGCCGGCCGCGGGGTCCCGGTGCGGGACACGGGGCTGCGGGACAGCGGGGTCCCCGGGACCCCCCGCGCACCCCGCACATGGCCCCGCCCCGCGGGCCGCTGTTTCTTTAAATCCCCGTCCCGCTCCCGACCAATCACCGCAGGGATTCCCAAAGCCAGGGGGCGGGGCCTCAGCACCCTGCCCCGCCCACTCCAGCCTCCGCCCCTCCTCCTTCCCCGCCCTCTGCTCCCCATTGGATATCCGCCTTCCCGTGCGGCCAACGAGAGGGCCGGAGCGGCGGCAGCGCTCGGCGGCGATTGGCCGGGGGGCCGGGCCAATGGGGGCGCGGCCGGGCGCCTACATAAGGCAGCGCCAGGGCGCGGGCGAGCGCACTGCTCGGCGCAGCCGGTGGCGGCGGGCGGGGCGAGGCGGCTCCGCTGCAGCTCCCCTGCGGGCACCGGCCGCGGGGCGCCTTCCCCTCCCCCCGCCCGAGCACCCCCTCCCATCTCCCCCTCCCCTCTTTTTTTTTTTTAAATTATTATTTTTTCCACCCAAAATCCCGCCTCGGGAAGCCCGCGCTCCTCTTCCGGCCGCGTTCCCGAGGCAGCGGGGCGGGGGGGGGACGATGCTGGCGGCGGCGCCCGGCACCGGCGGCTCGGAGCAACGCGACGGCGGCGGCGGCGGCGGCCGCTTCAGCGTCCTCACGTGGCAGCAGGTGCAGCGGCTCGACCAGATCCTGGGCGAGGCCGTGCCCATCCACGGCCGCGGCAACTTCCCCACGCTCGCCGTGCGGCCGCGCACCATCGTGCAGGTGAGGCCGGGCCCGGCGGGGCGGACTCTGCCCCGCTGCCCCCCGGCGGGGCCCGCCGAGCGCCGGGGCAGAAAATAAAAAGCGCTGAGGCGGCGCTATCCGGCCCGCCTGGCCCCGCGCCAGCCGCCGGCCCGGCCCTGCGCACGGCGGGCCGCGGACCGGGCGCCGCGGCGGCGAACCGAGCCCTTCTGCGGGGGGGAAACCGGCCCTACGGCCCTGCCCTCCCACGGTGGCCTTGGGCTGCCCCCATCCCACCCCTCTCCTCCCATCCAGGCTGCAAAATCCTAATGCCCAGCCTGGAATTGTGCTTTTGGCTGCAAATATCTTCATATTGCGTGGAATGCGCCCATGCTGCTGGCCGCGCATCCCTCTTCAAAGGCGCTTCGTGATTTAAAGAGCAGCTCGGACGTCAGCGTGCTCTGGGTCTTGTCAGCCCGGCTCTGTCCTCCGCTGGGCCTGGTGGTGCTCGAGTGTTCCTGCTAGCTTAACCATAAAGTAATAATGATGTTTAATATTAACTGACGGTGTAGCTCAAATAAGCTGATGCATATTCATGCTTGGGAGGCAACTTCATTCCTCGGTCGTGACTCATCAAATGTAAAATCAGGCATGCTGGCTTCTAATTAAAAAGGCTATTTGCCAGCCCGGGACCGAGCCGCCTTTCACAACGCGCCGGGTGCTGGGGTTTGGTGGAAGCCTCGGCTGCTCCAGAAATATTCCGGCTTGAGTTTGGGAAAATGGTCGGGCGGCGTTTGAAAGCGGCTGCTTTGTGCGAAAGCCTTGGCTGGTGTCAGATTCCTGGAGTTCCTGCTGCGTTTGTGGGTTGCTGAAGTGCTCAATATCAGCCGTTTGTGCTTCCAGAGCCTTAATGAAATTCCAGGCAAAAGGAGTGTTGCTTTTAGACGACTGCAGCCGGGTTTTGATGGGGTAGCAGACGCTGGCGAGCCGGGCACGGCGCAAGTCACATCTTCCCTCGCCTGGCAGCACCCTGGCGAAGCCGAAAGGCCCCGGAGCGGGAGCTGCTGCAAAGGATGTTGCCACTGGCAACTTCAGCACCAAATACTCAGGGCTGTCATTCCGCCCGGCCGCGCTGGCAGACCCTCTATTTTGGTGTGACTAATGCGGGACGAGTAACCCGAAAGGCAGCGCGTTGCGCGGCGAGGCACGCGGCCGAGCGCGGGTCCCTCCGGTTGGTTTTGGAGCCGATGACGTGCAGCGCGCGAGGTGCTGTTTGGGAAGCAGGTCGGTAGCCATCTAACCCTTCAAACATCTGCCCCTCTGGGGAAAAACGCATTCCTGAAGCCACCAGCTGCAGCCGGGGAGTCGACCTCAGGTGCGTTTCAGGTTGAGACTAGTTGGGCGAAGGCTGCCGCGCGCTCGCGGGCCCTGGAGCGGCCGCGCGGAGCAAGGCTGTCGCGCCAGCCCAGGGCTGCTTGGCCCAAGTGGGTCACGAAAGTGGGGACAGGCTCAAGGAGCTGGTGCTGTCACCTCTGCGCTCATGGGGTTATGAACCTGAAGCTTATGGTGCAAAGGGCTGTAGTTCCTGAGCCAAGCCCCAAGTGGGATTAAGCAGACATTCCTTGGACGTGGCTGTGAAATCGATCTGGGAATGGGATCTTCTCCGAACAGTAGTCCTAACCCTGTGACCTATATCCCGTTTCATGCGAGTCTGCTAGCTGAAAACTCTTACTTCCCCAAGTAACAGTGCACGGAGCAGCACCTCGTGCGAGTAACTCCAGCCTAGTAGACCATCCTCACTGCTCCATTGGCAGCAACTCTGCTGTAACCTCCCCTTTGGAGCTCCTCTGGATTAGCCTTTGGATGCCCTTCCTCTTTATGTGGGAACAAACCAGCATCATGTCCCAAAAACCAAATTTCCTGCCTAGTTGGCTATATGCAATTGAAAACGGATAATGTTCATGGCTGGCTTGGATGTTCTGGGGGGGACTTGGGACTTCTGACGGTGACTAGCTCCCTGGTGAACTGTTCCCTGACACGTGACTGTCACCCTTTGGTTGGCAAAGAGCCCGGGCACCCTTCTAGCTGGAGCAGCAATTGCTGGTGTCAGGGAGCAATGGAGAAACAGCAGCAGAGAAGCTGCATCATGAGGTTTAACAAAGTCCCGAGCTTGTGATTTAACGAGTTTGAGAACATTCCTGCAGTCGTACCAAAATATCTTGCGTTTGCAAGGGCACCTCAGGGTCAGTGGCGTAGCTCAGCTCTGTCAGCGAGTGGCCGGTGACGTGGAGGAGTGTTTTGGAGTCCTTTGCTTTTGTGCGTAGCGCCTCTTCTGAAAGCTTGTGGAGGGGGACAGCTCGGCTGCTGCTTTGCTGTAAGGCCGCTCTGAGAGCCCCTCTGTTCTTGTGTTTCGAGGGGACCTCTCGAACTAGGGCAGCATCGCAGGGCTGGGTAGGTCTCTCGGACTGGGTTCTAGCAATACAGCCTGTCCGTTTGGATCCCAAAGTCTGACCAGGACCCCAAGGTTTGGCTTCCTCAGCCCTGCTTCAAAGCCCAGGCGATCAGGCTGCCTTGCTAAGACTTCCAGGACCTTTTCTGAGAGCCAGAGATGCATGAAAGCGGGAGGAGGGACAGGCTGAGCTTCTGGTGGAAGACCTTGACTTAATCTCCCTGAGATCTTTGAGCTCAGTTAAACTCAAATTACAAACTGATGCCCAGAATGTTTATTTTATGGTCTTAAGGTTATTTTAGCCTCCTGCATGTTAAGTAATTGGACAAGTGATTCAGCTTCATACTAAGTGAACAAAGCTTTGGAGGTGCCGGTGGGTGTGTCGGGACTGAGCAGGCATTGAAATCACTGCAGTAACACCCCGAAGATGAAAGCTCTTGTGCTTGATAATATGCCAAGTTCAGCACAAAGCTCTGACACACTGGAAATTGTTAGGATACACGTACTAGTTAGGACATGAACTTGGATGCGCCTGGCTCGGGCTTTGGAGCACTCTGGCACCCTGGTTTGCCTTTAATGGATCTTGACAGGCAGAGGGGCTGGCTGACATGGGCGAGTCACCCCGATTAAATCAGCGGGGACTGGGGCAGACTGCTGCTGCCTTGTGCCTAACAGGGACTTCTTTGGGTCAGCCAGGCTTCAGACTTAATGCTCTGGAATGGCTCTCTGCCTCTTCCCGAGTAAGCCAAGAGGAGGGGGTGAAGGAGACCCCAAATCCTGGTGAGGGGAAGAGCAAACTGCGGGATGGGGAGGGAACCCTGTGTGCGGCAAGGGCCCCGTAATGCCAAGGAGCAAGGAAATGACCCTGGGGGCCTTCCAGAGTGACCTGTTTGTGATGGATTAGCTTTGTTTTGCACTGGAGTGACCCATGCGAGCGTGGGGAGTGAATCCTGCGGCTGTAACAGCTCTGCTCTGTGAATGCCTTCCTGCCTCTCTCACCGAGACTCTCTTTGTATCGCAGGTTGTCCGTAGCCGCCTGGAGAAGAAAGGAATCACGGTCCACAATGTCAGGCTGAACGGCTCTGCAGCCAGCCACGTTCTCCACCAGGACAGCGGCTTGGGCTACAAAGACCTAGATCTCATCTTTGGTGTGGACCTCAAGACTGAAGACGTCTTCCAGCTCGTCAAGGATGTGGTCATGGATTGCCTGCTCGACTTCCTCCCGGAAGGCGTCAACAAAGACAAGATCACCCCCATGACTCTGAAAGAGGCCTACGTGCAGAAGCTGGTCAAAGTGTGCAACGAGACCGACCGCTGGAGCCTTATATCGCTGTCCAACAACAGCGGGAAGAACGTGGAGCTCAAATTCGTGGACTCGCTCCGGCGGCAGTTCGAGTTCAGCGTGGATTCCTTCCAGATCATCCTGGATTCGCTCTTGCTGTTCGGGGAGTGCTCGGAGAACCCCATGGCGGAGAACTTCCACCCCACGGTCACGGGGGAAAGCATGTACGGGGACTTTGAGGAGGCCATGGACCATCTCCGGAACAGGGTCATTGCTACCAGGAACCCTGAGGAGATCCGAGGTGGGGGGCTTCTGAAGTACTGCAACCTCTTGGTGAGGGGGTTTAAGCCCAAGTCTGAAGTGGATATGAAGGCACTACAGAGATACATGTGCTCCAGGTTTTTCATAGACTTCTCTGACATCGGGGAACAGCAGAGGAAGCTAGAGTGCTACCTTCAGAGCCACTTTGTTGGGATGGAGAGCAAAAGATATGACTATTTGATGACCCTTCACAGGGTGGTCAATGAGAGTACGGTCTGCCTTATGGGACACGAGCGGAGGCAGACCCTGAACCTCATTGCCATGCTGGCTGTGAGGGTCCTGGCTGAGCAGAACATCATCCCCACGGTCACAAACGTTACCTGCTTCTACCAGCCAGCTCCCTATGTCAGTGAAATAAACTTCAACTACTATGTCACCCACGTGCAGCCCTTCCTGCCTTGCAATCAGTCCTACCCTACGTGGCTTCCCTGTAACTGAGCCAGGACTAACTTCAGGGTCTGTCCTCCAAGGTATTTTCTTGCCTTGGGGAGTGGGGTGGGGGGGGAGCCTTCCCAGAACTGCAACGAGAGGCAACTTCTTGGACTCTTGCTCCAGCGCCTTGTCCCCGGGATTTGGGGAGCAAGGGCTGTCTGCTGTACACTGTGATTTGGATGTGCAGTGTTATGGAAACTAGATGACCTGGGCGTTTACGGGGAGCCTTGATCGCTTATCGAATTCTGTAGGCACCGGGGGAGGGTGGGGGTGTGAGGGAGATTGTAGAATTACAGTAAGGTAGAGCTGCACTGCCCTGAAACGGATCTGGATTTCTTTTTTTTTTTAGTGCAGGAGGTGTTATGTGTGTGCAGACTTGTGGTTTCTGAAGCTAGAAGCCAGAGTGGCTAATTCCTTTGAAGGACCAAAGAATCCTGTATAAGTGCCTGTAACAATATAAACACAACTGTACTGTAAACCTTATACAATTTTTTTTTTGCAGGGGTTGACATCCCAAGAGCTTGAGGGGGGGATGTCTCGAGAGGAAAAGATGTGTTGGGTGGGGAGAGGATCCTGAGATCGCTTGTAGTCCCCTTGCTGAAGCAGGCCGGGGGCTGCAGGTTGCTGAGGCTTTGGGCAGCAGTCGCTGCCTGGGAAGGACCAGCTGCAACGGGGAGCTGGGGCGGCCGAGCTGCATGAACCGGGGTGGGCTTTGGATGAGCAGCTTCGTGCAAGTGCCCCCGGCGGGGAGGGAAGGGGCATGGAGGCGAATGCCGTGCGGAGCTTCCTGGAGAAAAGGCAGCAGGGACCTACGTGTGGATTTACCTAAAGCTCCTGAGTCTGCAGTGCCAAAATGTCGTGATGTACATAATGCGGCAGGAGATCTGTCCAGGAGCCTGCCCTAGGCTACTGTACATAACTGTATATTTTCTAGGGGAATTTGAAATGCTGCTTTTTCCTTTTTTTTTTTCTTTGGCATGCAATGTGGTTTTAATGCACAAAGGCAGGGGCCAGCTGAGTGGTTGGGGAAGATGAGGCTTGTCCTTGAAGCACAAACCAAGTGGCCAACGGGGCTGGAGCCCGTGCTCTTCATAGTGGAATTCTTGGACTCTGGACCTTTCCAGACCCTGGCCTCCTGTGGCCTGAAATCTTCCCTCTGCCTTTGGGCAGGTCCTGTCTTCAAAAGCAGCCGATTTCCACCTGTGTGATTCCACATGTGCACAACAGCGTTTTGAATTCATTCCTAGTTAGAAAAGGAACCTGGGGGGGGTTGTGCAAAAGTCCGTTGGCCTTAGGAAAAAAAGTCTTCTCCAAACAAACCCTTGTGTGCAGAGGGCTTGGCTATCTGAGTCAAACATGGCTTTGAAGTTGATGGGTGTCCAGAGCACAAACAGTCCTTTGCTGAGATGCGTGGTCTGCAGAGCCCATTCGTGTGGAACATCATCTCGGTTTAACTATGCATGGTTGGAGAGGTGGGAAAGCAACCCGGCATTCCCTAGATATGCTGCTCTGGGAACGCCGTGACCTCATGGTGCTTCCTCCAAGGCTAACATACTTGAGTATCTTTACTAACTTGTTTCTTTTGTTTTTTTTTTTTGTTTTTTTGTGACAAAACTGTAATAGCTGGGCAGACTGAACACTCTAATAAAGACTAGCTACTTGGAATGTGTATAGCCAGAATGCTACGTTTTTTGGGCGAGGGGTGCTCTGGGGTGGGGGGAAGGATCTGGGAGCTTTTGCACATAAGGGAAACTAATCTTCATTTGCTCTGGCTTTGCTTCCAGCGCGGTAAGAGCCGAAGAGGAAGCGTCGCTAATGCTGTAGTCATTACAGGTTTAACGATGCCTTCCTGTAGAATGGCCCTGCCTTGGCCGGCCAGTCCCCTGCAACCCAGTAACTCCTTGGTGCCCAGAGCCCGAGCCCTGTGATGGCACTTTGGGACCTTTTCAGTGCCAGCTAAACCAGTTTCAGGGCCACTTTTGATGTCTTAAGCCTGCCACCTTCATGGCTTCAAGGGAAGACTTCTTTGATTCTCGCAATTTGAACTTCAGATCAACATGTAGCATGCTTTTTTACAGGCTTCTTATTCTGTACCCACAGACACATAGCCACACGAAGCTGAAATTCCCTCCCTCCTGCTTAAGATGTAAAGATTCCCTGCAGCCAACAGCTCAATAGGGCAATTTAAGATTGCACTTTGGATTTATGGAGTGAGTGTGTGTGGTGGGACTCTTGTGAATGGGTTGAATCTGAATTTTCTAGAGCTCTCAGTGATACTGTGCGGCCTCCTGTGAGGGGGAAATTGGAAGATTCCAGTGGCTTGAATGGCACTTGATTTTGTTTAAAATGTTTTTTTTTCCTACACCTGTATCACTTGTCATGCGATGGGCTTGACATAGACTCACTAGATTCTTTAGAATCTGTTACAAATAAATACAGTGTATTCAAATTTGTTGGATTTTTATTTACTTGTCCAGCAGGGTAGTGTGGCGGTAAGATTTTGGGGCGGGGGGGAAAAAAAAAACCCAAAAAAACAGGCTCTTAACCCAAAGAGTTGCCTTGGGAGCAGAGCGGGCTGCTCTGCGCTGCCGTGCTGGGCTCCTGGTGTGTCCCGACGCTCCCTGCACTCCCGTTCCCAAAGCTGGAGCGGCTCTCGGGGCTGCTCCGAGGGCTGAGAGAGGCTTCTATTTATACCGCTGCTCTCCGGGGCAGGGCATGTTCCCTTTTCCTGGCATCCTGCTCGCTCCATGGGGATCCGGACCTGGAATGCTGTCCTGCGGAGGACCCCGCCGTGGCTCCCGCCTCTTGCTGCTGCCTTTCCACGACTTTGGCTGATGGTCGTGAGCAGCAAAAAGGCTCCGGTAGCTCCTTTGTGCCCATCTTGAGCAGCTCAGCCACCTGCAAAGCCTTTCCGCTTGGAAAGGGAGGGCGAGAAGCTCCAAGAGGACTAATTTTCCAGCCAGATCCATGTTCTGGTCAGATAACAGTCGGACGGCCGCCTGTAGCCAGGCACAAGCTCCTCGCAAAGCCCTGGCCGCCCTCCAGCCCCAAGCTGAGGTTTCACTTCCCGGTGGAGCTACAGGCGGTTCTGGTTCCCCTGCGACAGTCGGACTTGTCAGGGCGCCAGGGGCTGGTGGGGCCGCGCACGCTCGCTCCGCTTCTCCACGTTCCTCCCGTGGAGGGGCCGAGCTTCCCTCCGACAACAGGCCGGGATTGTTCCTGCCGGGCTGGCACCGGCCTTGCTCGTGGAAGAATGCAGCCCTATTGTCCCCCTAAGCAGGACTTAGCTCTTGCAGAGCCGGTTCCTACGCGAGCCTGGCTTTTCCCCTGCCCCTTTGGCGGTGCCAGGGGGTATCTGCTCTCCCCAAAACCTCCTGCTCCCGCTGTTGGCAGCGGCTCCGAGGCCGCAGCGCCCTGCGCCTCTCGGTGCCCTGGTGAACGAGCTGCCTCCGGACCGGTGACCCCGAGCAAAATCCCTGACGGGCTCGGCCTCTCTTTGTTGGAGGGGATCAGCCTCTACAAAAGGATGCTGGTGGAAAGTGCTAGTCGCGATCAGAAAGGAGCTACCAGGCTTTACAATGGGGATTTGGATCCCTCTTTTGTTCACCGTCAAATAGAAACATATATTTTCTCACAGGGTGGAGTCTGTTGGGGTTTTTTTTACCCCTGAACACAGGGTTAGGGACGAGTCAGGATGCCCCTGAGCATCTGGTTTGGGTAGGAAATCACAGATCAGATGAAATGTGGGCTCTAGTAATAAATGCATTAATTTAATGTGTGTGGGTGCAAAGGGCTTCCCTCCCAGCCTCGGCTCCAGCGCTTTGCTGCATGTTTTGCAGTGTGTGGAGTAGCTGTGGTTAGAGAGCAGAATTGGGGCTGTATTTAATGCACTAAAGTGTTGAATGCTGGAAAAAAACCCGAGGATTTAGCATGAAAGAATTCTTGAAGGGCTACAGGTAGTCCCAGCTCCAGACAAGGGCTTCCTTGGGGGTGCCTTCCCTCGCTCCACCTCCTCCTGCCTGTAATGGGAGTGTTTTCCCCCTCTGTCCTAGTAATTCCCTATTTTTAGAGCATTAGTGCTCGGCATGGGCTAGGCGGGTGTGGATGGCGCTCGGCACTGCCGGGCGCGAGTGACCTCCGGGGCCGGCGCGCGGCTTCGGGGGCTCCGGGAGCGGGACACGTGGCCGGCATCGCGGCCGGGGTGGCGGATGGGCGCCCCAAGGGACCTGCTCCATCGACCACGTCCACGCCGGGGGGTTTCGGGGCTTGCAGCTGCAGAGACGCGTTTGGTCTAGGAGGGGGCCTGGCCGCAACGTCAGGCGATGCGGGAGCCCAGTTTCTGGCTCCGTCCTCGGCGCTTTCGGCTCTTGTAGCACCCCAACTCATCCCGCGGGTGAGCCCATCCGCGTGCCGCTCCGGCTCGCTGCTCCGGGGTCGCTCCGCACGGTGTCCGCGGCCGTTGGCGCCGGAGCGCGGCCCGTCCGCGCGGCTCCTCTCGCCGTTTACAGCCGCGCTGGGGCAGCCGCTGCGCTGCGGCGCCCGCTGCCAAGCACCACACAAACGCTCCATTGAGAGAGCCGGGCTGGCGCGCGGCGCCGCCGCGGGAAGCCCCTTTCCGAGCGGGAAGAGGCCAGCACGGAGATGTGGGCAGCTCCCCTCTCTTATCTCCTGGCCCCCATCGCTGTCCGCTCGAGGCTCCAGGTTAGGCCTAAGATAAGATTTGGGCAGCGGGATTTGAGAGGGTTTTGCCTGGTTTTGGACGTGGTCTGTCTGCCTGGCCGGACAGGCGGTTCCAAGGCTGGTGTCACTGCACACAGCCCTGGTTGTCACCTGGCTCGGCCACCTTCTCCTCTTTTTCCCCCTTTCCTGGTGTTTTTCCCTTCAGGACAAGCGCACTCAGCTGCGGGCGGCAGCCCGGCTCCCAGCAAAGCCCCGCGTTCCCTTCCTCACTCCTGTTTTCCCCATATCCGCTCCCGCTGGCTGCACCCCTGGCTGCTGTCGCGCAGGGCTCTGATCGCAACCAGCCTGGGGCAATCCCGGAGCTGCCGGGACGCGGAGCAGCGCCGGGACGAGCGGGCTGCGAAACCCTCCCCGGCTCCTCGTCGCTCGCCGGCTCCCGCGCCGCCGCCGCAGCGGGGCCGGGCCGGGCCGGCGGCGCGGGGCCAGGGAGGCGCGGGCCGATGCGTCACCCGTTATCTTGCTGGTGCAGCAAGAGGCAACGCGCGGGTTCCCCTCCCCAAAGCTCACAGCATGTTTCCCCGCGCGGCCTCGCCAAGCAGGAGCTGCTCCCGGCTCGCAGAGGGACCTTTCCCTTTGGCGGCGCAGGGGAAGGCGCTTGCTCCACGCGGGAGCATCCCGCTGATCCTTGCCCTGTCCGCTGTGTTTGCCCTGCTTATCTCGCCGCTACCGAAGCGGGAGCAGTGTCACCCTGCCTTGCACGGCGCCCTCCCCGCGCTCCTGCCCTACATTTTTGCCTTGTAATACAAGGAGGGGCCGGGCGCATGACGCCCTCTCCTCCTTCCCCGCCGGAGCCGCAGGGCGGTGGGGCTGGAACATCTGATTGCTTTAAGGATCCCTCTACTACTCTGCAATTAGAGGCCATTTCATCTCGAAATCCCGGCTAAATCCGCATGGCCGCGGCGTGACTCACGTGGCGCCTGCTGCCCTGCCGGAGCCGGCGTGCATTCCTGACGGGCCGGACACGGCAGTGCGAACGTGCCGCTCGCTAACCGCCCTTTCCCAAAAACCACCCGCGCGACGAGTCGAGCCAGTCCCGGGCCTGCCCCTGCACCGGCCGGGACGTGGTGCTTTGCAGAGCACGGACGGAGCCATCCGCCTTCCCACTAGGATCCGGCCTGCGCTCCAGCAAAGGGCAATTCCCTACCTGGGTGCACAGTAGCTCATGAGCACCCCACTTGTGCTGCCGCATGGGATGCGTAAGGAAATCCTAGTGCGTAAGGAAACTCTAATTGCAAAGGGCTGGAGAAGCAGGAGGGAGCCTTCCCGCTGCCACCCGCCAAGGCGCCGCGCGCTCCCCCAGGAATGCCGCCTCGGAGGGCGCAGCGCTAATTTGGGGGTGGACTCGGCTCTCGGGGCTCCTGCGCGGCGGGAGGCCGAGCGCGTGAGTCACGGTGCCCGTGGCCCCGCTGCACGCGCGCCCTTCCGAGCCGAGCCCGCGGCTCACGGCGCTTGGGCCTAATTGCAATAATTGGCCGGTCGTTAGCTTTGCTTTGTGCAGCGTAATGCCCAAGCTGACGCGGGATGGACGCCCACACTTCCTGGAGGAAAAGCTTTGAATCCGGGCTGCTGCCAGGGCTGCTCCGCTCGCAAGGCGCTAACACGGACACTGCTCCCAACACAGCCTGGGGACAACGTGGTGCAAAGCCCGGCTTCCCGCAGGATTTTCCGCTCTCTTGCCATCCCGGGGCGAGATCGGGGCTGGCTCTGGTGCACGTGGGCAGCAGGGCTGCAGCTCAGGGCGCTTGCACAAACCTTTGAAAGCCGGGCCTAGCCGCGTGACCCTCTCATGGGGGAAAGCCGCCCTCTCGTTAGGCTCCGCCGCAGCCGCCTCCTCCGCTTCCCTCCTCGCTTCCCGTCCTTCCTCCCTTCCTCCCGTCCTCCCTCCCTTCCTCCGCGGGGACGGTCACACACAGGCACGGGGACATCCCTGACCCTGGCCATGGGGCAGCACGTCCCTCTCCGTGGCAGGAGCCGGCCGCAGGAAGAATTCCCTTCATGCAGTGGCCTTTCCTTGAGGCTCTGCACATTGCGGCAACCTTGGTGTCCCGGTCACCCGCCACTGGCGCGAGCCCTGGGTGCAGGACGGGCGAGGACGGCGCTCGCACGCTGTTTATGTACAGAACGGCAGGGTTATCGGCAGGGCCCGCGAGAGGGGAGATAGCAGCATTAAAAACACTTGCGTTTATAAGACCATTATAAGGCTACGGCGGCAGGTTTCCAACGAGCACAGGCAAACATTGCGCCCTTAGCGCGCGCGGAGCGGGGCAACCTCGCCGCGGCACAGAGCCAAGCGGCCCTTGCGTGTTTTTAATTGGCTTTATCGCTAATCAAAGGTTCAGCTCGCCGCCTGGTTCGGTAGCCCGGGGTGGCAGGGGACAGCAACGGGTTTCCTGGCCCCGCCGGGCGATGGGACCTGCCCAGCCCTGCACCATCCACAGCTCCCCTTGGCTCAAAGTCTCCCCAAAAAGGAGGCCGCCCTGGGGCTCCCTCCACCTTGGTCCTGACTGGGAGGGATTTCACCACAGCAGGGAAAACCACTGGGATCTGACGCGACCGGTGTGAATTTTTCCACCCGATGTGCCAGGCAGCCAAAGGCGCAGCGGCCCCAGGGGGTTGTTTCATGTCCCTTGGGCTGGGAAGGGATGTTCCCAGCCTCCCATTCCCACTTTGTTCCTATGTTGACGCTGTCTCCAGGAGCAGCTGAGTAAAGGTGGGTGCGTCTCGGTGTTCCGAGGGGTTCCGATGTTTTAGGGCTCATTGTCCCCACAGAGGGGGCCAGGGGGCCTTCAGCCTCATTGAGGGAGCCTGTGGAGCGGGGAAGGGGCTGTGGATGCGGCTTTCGCTGTCTCCGAGCTGGCCTGGGATCCCTGGGACAAGAAAGCAGGATCGGGGTCGGCTTGGAGAGCAGAAGAGGGGATATATTCTCGCTCTATAAAGAGGTGCAGAAGGAGGATGCAGCCCCGCGCTCCTCCCACCAAGCAGCCCGGAGCTGGGCACCGGGTTTTGGTTTCAATTCCCCGTCCTCCCGTGCTCTGGGAAAGAGGAAGCGGCAGAGGTGACCGGCGCAGGGACACGGCCCTCGGCGGGCCGCTGTTTGCTCTGCCTATCGGCGCGCCGGGCGCGGGGCAGGCGCAGCAGATAGCGCGCTGCCCGCGGCTCCCGCAGCCCCCCTGGCACTTGCCACAGGGAAAGGAAAGTCACGTGGAAAGTGACTTTTCCATGGAAAGTCACGGTCCCGGCGATAGCCCCGCGCCGGTGGCAGCCCCGGCCACCTTGTCACCTAGGGCCACCTCACGCATCCGCCTTCCTGCCTCCTTCCCGCGCGGTTGGAGCTTGAAACGTCCATTTCAAGCCCATTTTAGGGCCTGGGTGGCTGCAGCCGCCTCCAGCCCCGGCCGGGGGGTCCGGACAGAGCTCGCCCCCCCATCCAGATGGCCAAAGGAGCAGACGGGTTTTCTCATGCCAGGCTCTAGGTGAGACCCCTCTCGTCCTAAATCCCAGAGGATCCGGGCACCACGAGCGCGGGGCTGCGGCTCCCCCGGCGCATTCCCGCTCCCCGCGCGTGTTGCTCTTGGCCAGGCGCAGGCAGGAATGTTTCCCCCGCCGCCGAGCGAAAGTGGAGGCTGGAATTGCTAGAATAGCGACGGGCTGAGTAACAGCTCTAACTTTATTCTCCCAAACAAAGGGCAGTGTCCCGGCGCCAGGGCCGGCGGAGGCCAGCGCCGGGGAGCGCGCCCGGGGGGCTCCGCTGCCGCCCGCAGGCTCCGCTCCGGCTTGGGGCGCAGCCGGAGCCTCCCGGCCAGGGCCGGCCTAGCCCGTGGGGCTGGGGGGCTGTGGGGCTGGGGGGGTCGCACTCTCCAAAGCAGATATTGGGGGCAGGAGCCAGGCTGGCGGGTCCCGGAGCAGCACCCGGCACCATTTCCGTCTCCTCCTGTTTGCTCCATGCCGGCAGCTCCAAGCGGTGCAAAGCACCGGAGGCTCCCGGCTGCCTCCCGGTGCCTGAAGAGAGGATGCTCCAAACGATGCTCTGGGCTGGGGAAGCCCAGGATCCTGTGGGACAGGGACAAAAATCCCCCAAGGGAGATGCAGGGAGGACAGTGGGTGCCAGCGCTGCTGCCAGAGCTTGCCCAGCCGCGGGCTGGCAGCCGGGCACGGAGCGCTCCCCTCCCGCCCTGTTTTTCTTGGAAGCGGCATCGGAGCCGGGTAGGGAGCCCGGGCCAAGGCTGATTCACTGGGACCGGCCCCAACGCGCCGAGACCCACGGCGGGACATCCCACGGGTGCTGCTGCCATCCACAGCGCAAATCCCGCGTGTCCCGAGCCCCCGCGCTCCCTGCTCCGGCCTTGGAGCCAAGCCGGTATGAGGGAAACGGGAAGGCCTGAGGATAGGCCGGGTTAACAGCCCTGCTCCTGGCTGAGCTGAAGAACCGGGTGCTCCTCCTCTTCATCCTCCTCCTCTTCCTCCTGGGGGAGACGTCCACGGCCCCTTCCCCACACACGCTTTGCTCCTGCTGATATTGAAGTTGCTCTGTGGCCCTTCCATGATTAATCCCTCAAATTAGGCTCTGGGGAGCGGGAGAGGGCAGCCGCACCCAAGAGGCCGCCTGGTGGCCGAGCGTTCACCCTGGTGCCTAATGATGGCCCCTTGGGAGCCTCTGGTGGCCTCATCCTGCCGGAGCATCCCGGCTATCCCCTGGATGTTCCCGCGGGAGCTCAGCTGCCCAGGGTTTCCCTCCTCCTGCCGGCCATTCCTCGCCATAAGAGGAGAGGTGGCGGGAGCAGGAGAGGAGCCGCCGCTTGGCTCCCGCCGCGGATTCCTTTCCCGCCCGTCAGCGACGGATATAGCGGCCGGCGTCAGCCCCGCGCAGCCCCTCGCTCCGCTCGCGCCCCTCTGTGCCCAGCAGGGCAGGGGAAGCAGCTCCGTGTGCCGGCAGCGCCGGGGAAAACACCCGCTTCCCACCTCCGCCAGGGAGTTCTCCCGGCCAAACCAGTGTCCCGTGAAAGAATGGGAGAATTGGAAAGTTGGGGGCTTTTTTCCCGCAAATCCCCACTATCTGGAAGAGCCCACAGATGCATCTCCAGCCCCTCGGGCTGGGGACTGCCATTGCCGCCAGCACTGCCAGCAAGAACTGATGCTCCAGGGAATTAATCGCTTTAAACCCCTTAACGAAGCGCGATCACGTTACAGGTCCCCGGATTGCTGCGGATTAGCAGGGACGGCCACCAAAACGTGCTGGCGGGGGGGTCGTTTCGGCACCGTCCCAAGCCCGGGAGCCGGGGCTGGAGCGGCCCGTCCGTGGCGTTCCCGGGGTCGGATCAGGCCAGTGGGGCTGAAAATAGAGCTGCAAATGGGGCTGCTCGTCCCCGAGCGCCGGGGGTGGCTCCATCCAAGCGCCCGTCATAGGGGAGGCCTGGGGATACCCGATCCTTGGAAAATCACTGCCTGGATTCGTGCCCCTGGCCCTTTCCAGCGGGCACCTGCAAGGAGAGAGCGGCGGCACCCAACCCGCCAACACTTTTGATATTTAAACCTTCTTTAAATGTTGAAAAATGCTTTGGGAGGCTACATCCAAATCTGGTTGGGATGAGAGCAAGGAGCAGGGATCTCATCCCGGCACGCAGGAGCAGCATGGCCAGGAATTAGGGACATTAACTTTCAGGGCACAAGAAGCCGATTGCAGGAGTTTACCGGGCTCGATGACTTAAGGAGCTTTAGCAGGGAAGGGAGAAGTGGAGCAAGACGCGCTTAGCACAGTGACGCCGGCCGGGATGGGGAATAACCCGGGCAGCCCGAAGAGACTCCGGAGCCCTGGAAAACTGCCAGGACTAAGGGCGAGACAGGGGCTCATCCTGCCGGGGATCCTTGCCCCCGTGCAGCACCATTCCCAATGGTTTCCTAGCAGAACGCTCTGGCTTTCCTGGAAAAACCCGACTGCTCCCGGGATTGCTCTGGGGCTGAGCGCAGCGGGCATGCGAGAGCAGAAGACCCCAGATGTGATGCCCAAATTCCAGCTTACCCAAAACAGAGTTTAGTTATTCATTTTGGTGGGAATACAAGCAGGGTTCAGGTGCTTGAAGGGGCTCCTCAGGCCTCCCAGGGCCATTACCACCCTCTAATTGGGGCTGATTAGGGCTGTAACAGCCTCTTAAGGGAGTCGGCGCTGGGCAAGGGGGTGCAGGGCGGGAGGCAGCTCCGTCCTGGCGCAGAGGGTCGCGGGGGGCCGGGCCGGGTCCCTGCGGCGCCCGCGGGGCTGGCGCTGCGCGGTGGGAGCCGCTGCAGCCCGGGCGCCTCGCGCACTGCCCTCTGGTGTCCCCGTGTCCCCGAGCAAGTCCTTGTGCTCCCGGGGCTCCGTCACCGGCGGGCTGGGGCATCGGAATCCTCCCGGAGCGACCCCCAGGGCTCCTGGTGCTGCGCACGAAGCGCCCGGGCTCTTGGCACGAGCCCCACGGGCATCGCTAGCGCAGAGGACACAGTCCCGGCGTGGGAAAGGCTCCGGCCTCCGCTTCGGATCTGACCGCGCGTCCGTTCGGCCGCAGCCTTGAGGTGCATCCCTGCATGCGGTGCTGCCGGCAAAGCAGGAACACATCGTCCCGCGCACGGAGGCGCCAGCCCAGCCTCCTCCCGCAGCCTCCGCTTTGGCCGCGGGAATGGGAAGGAGCCGGTCGCTTCCAAGCGGGAAGCGCCGCGCACGGAGCGTTCCCGACAAAACAGCTACTGCTGAAGCAGACTGCGCCAAGACGGTTATTGCAGCGAGACCAAAGCGCGGGGGGGAGCCGCCGCACTGAAGGATTTTGAATGATTTTTGGTCTTGACAGTTTAATGGCTTTTTTTTTTTTTTTTTTTTTTTTAAGGTCTTTTCCTGCAATTCTTTTAAGCAGGTTCTGCTATAATCAGGTCAAAAGCTGATTTGCAAATAATCACCAGGGGGAAAAAAAAGGAGGACTTAAGCCCAAGCTGTGCATTTCATACCATTAATTGAAAGCCCAGGAGAGGGATAACGTGTCCCTTCTGGCGGCTGAACCCGGTAAGCTGCTCTTAGCGCCCGGCTCTCCCCCCTGCTCGGCATTAGGGCTGTGCCGGGGGGTCAGTGAAGGGATGGGGGGGCTCCCATCCGCAGGAGCTGCCGGGATGCTTTTCCAAGACAGACTCATTCACATTCATATATATTCACATATATGTGCTGCCCTGCAGAGACCCTACATGTCCCAAAGGGGCTTTCCTGATACAGGGAAACTTGAACCATCTTTTCCAAGCCCCTACCCCAGTGGGACAAGGAAGTTATCGGAGCAATCCACTCCGGTATTAACAAACGTCATTCCTCAGGTTTAGCAGCTCCTGCCACTCCCCTCGCCCTCCCCAACACCTAAAGACGCTGCTCAGGACAAGGCAACTCCAGCAGAGTTTACTGGCGCGGCGCTCGCTGCAGCGCCCGCCGGCGCAGCGCGTTACATAACAGACCTGCTGTCTCGCACGGCAAGGTGGCCTCGACATTCACGAGTCAGGAAAACCCACCCCTACCCCACCAGCACCCGAGTCTTTGCGTTAAAAGAAAACAAAGCAGGCGTTGGGCGCCGCTGCGGCGCGCGGGGAGGCTCCATGCAGCGCGGAGGGCAAGCGGAGGCGCAAGCTTGGCGCAGCAAAGCGAGATGCGGCCGGGTCCTTCCCCGGGGCTCACGGGCTCCGTCCACGCTCCCTGCCCGGGCACTGCCGTCCGAGTCCTCCGCGCCCGCGGGCTCCATCCGTGCTCCTGCCCGGCCGATCCGGTGTCGGCTCCGTGTGGCAGCGACGCTCGCGGTACCGGTCCTCTCTGTGGAGGTGGCTCCGGGGCCGTGGGGCTGGTCCCGTGGCAGGGGGACAGCGGAGCTGGGACTTTCTGCCCGGAGCGGGATGTCGCCTCCTCTGGCTCTGGAGTTCCGGAGCGCCGGGCGCCGCGGCCGTGCTTGCCGGGGCGGCTACATTCGGAGCAGTCGTGGTGCCCAGCTGGATGACGGCTTTGGAGCGGGGGCGTCAGCACGGAGGGGCTTCCAGTGTCGTCCACCCAGTCCTGAACACGCAGCCGAGCCCCGGGGCAGGCAAACGCGGTGGGATCGGCTGCTCCTGGGCTCGCGGGTGCCGCGCGGCCACGCACCCGGGCAGACCTCGCATCCACACGCCCCGGCAGCCCCCCACATCCCGGCCCGGGGCCGCCTTCCGCAGGGCCTCCTGCCCCAATTCCCAGAGCGAAACGGGGGGCTGAGGTCCCTCCTCAACCTCCCGGGGCTGCTCTCGCCCCCCTTGCCTCTGGGAGGAGACCCTGGGGAGGGGGCTGAGAGCAGGTCCTCTGAACTGCCCCCACCCCTGCAGGGTCCCCGCACGTCCCTTGAGACCCCAGGCCCCACAACGTCCCTCAAGATGCACCCTGCCAAGGGCATCCTAGACCACTCTGGATGGCCTGGGTGCCCCCGGGGCTCTCCAAGGACCCCAGCTCCTGCAGGGTCCCTCTAAGCCCCTTGCTCAGGTCCCTCAGGACCATCCCCCAGGACACTCCAGGCCAGCTGGGTCTCCTGGGGTTCTTCAACCCCAAAGGGTCCCCTAGATCCCGTAGGGTCCCTCAGGGCACCCCCTGAACTCCAGACCCCAAATAGTCTCTGGGGTCTCCCTGACCCTGCAGGGTTCCTCAGAACAACCTCTTAAGGCACCCCAGACCCTGCTGGGACCCCCCCTCCCCAAAGGGTCACCTCCTAGGGCACCCAGACCCCACTGGGTCCCCAAGGACCACACAGAGTCCTCAGGGTACCCCCCAATCCCCAGACAGTGCTGGGGCCAGGGGGGCCCTTGACTCTGCAGAGCCTCCTGGGGCACCCCGAGCCCAACGGGCTCCCGTGGCCCCACAAGGTCCTTCAGGGAACCCAGAAGGACCCGGGACCCCAAAGAAGCCCGGGGTGTGTGTGGGGGGGGGGTCCTGACTCTGCAGGGTCCTTCAGAAGAACCTCCTAGACCCCCCCCCAACGCCACAGGGTCCCGAAGAGCCCGCAGAGCCCCCAGGACACCCCCCAAACCCCGGACAGCCCCGGGGGGTCCCGCAGCCTCCCCAGACCCCCCTCCCAACCC
>NW_020455566.1:1654268-1656860 GCF_003342845.1 Nothoprocta perdicaria
CGGCGCGGGAGACATCGCCGCCCCGTGACGGCCGCTGCCGTCACCGCCGCATCCCACCGCATCCCATCGCATCCTATCGCATCGCATCGCATCGCATCGCATCCCATCCCATCCCATCCCATCCATCCCATCCCATCCCATCCATCCCATCCTGTCCCATCGCATCTTACCCTATCCCATCCCATCGCATCCCATCGCATCTTACCCTATCCCATCCCATCGCATCCCATCGCATCCATCGCTGCCCCTCCCGGCATTGCGCTCGGCTTGCAGCAGCACCGGGCATGGCACCGGCACCAGGCACAATCCTGGCACAATACTGGGACCAGCACCAAACGTGGCCCCATCTCCAGCCCATCCCATCCCGTCCTATCCCCTTCCATTGCCGCCCCTCCTGGCACGGCACTGGACATGGCACTGCCCCAGGATTGGACACTGGGAACATCGGGAGCAGCATGGCCACGTCACCGCCCCATCCTATTGCCCCCTTTCCCAGCACTGTGTCCGGCACTGGAGCAGCACCGGGCATAGCACTGGAGGGGAATGGGACCATCCCAACCCACCGTTAACGACCCCGGGGCTCTGAGTGCTTCTGCCCTGCCCTGGAGTTGCTGGGGTGACTGGGCTGGGAAGGGTTAATGGGATGTGCTGGGGACAGTCACCAGGGTGGCTGCTCAGGGAGGGGATACTGGGATGTACTGGGGGGAGTCACTGGGAAAGGAATGGTTCCTGGGGAGAGTTACTGGGGAAGACAGTGATAGGAAAGGTTAATGGAGAAGGTTATTGAGGAAGGCCGGTCTGTAAAGGGTTACAGAGGCTGGATCAGGGGCTGTGGGAAGGGGCAGGCCAGGAAGGGTTCCTGGGAGAGGCTGGATTGGGAAGGGTCCCTGGGAGAGGCTGCCTTTGCTCGGAAACCCCACGGAGCAGTCGCCAAAGGGGCTCCCGGTGCTGCGTGGGGGCTGCGGGTGCCCGCGTGGGAGCGCGGACGCGGCACGAGGACAGCGTGTCCTTGGCAGGCGCTGCCGCCGGCCCCCTCGTTACGTAAAGCATCGTTAGGGGAGCCGGGAGCAGGCTGAGCTGCGGGGGCGGCTCGGGGGGGCCGCGGGCTCCGCTCCTCCGGCGCGTCCCGCTGTGCAGGTGTGAGAGCATCGGAGAGCAGGGCTGGCGCTGACAGGGTGCCAAGGGCTCGTCCTGCACCGGCGCGGGCGGAAGGAAAATAAAGCAGAGCAAAGCAAAGCAAATAATAAAATAAAATAAAATAAAATAAAATAAAATAAAATAAAATAAAATAAAATAAAATAAATAAATGCCTAAAACCATTCCAGACCTTTCAGGCCAGAAGGACTTGACACCTTGCCCAGTATAGGCAAATAAGAGAGAAATGCAAGAAATCACCCCCTCCTCTTCACCTCCCAACGGAAAACGTTACTCCGAGGCCTGGAAACCCTCCCGCGCTGCTCCAGGATCCCTCCCCAGGCTGCCGAGCTATTAATAATTTAGCAGGGGAGTCTGAATTTAGTTCAAATTAAATCTCTTTGATGCAAACACCAGGCTGAGAGCTTTGCATGGGCGGCAAAGACCTCGTCCGTTCCCTGGCCCCTGTGCTGCCCGCGGGCCCTTTCCTGGGCGGAGATGCTGCTCCAGCTGCCTTGTTTTGAATAAATCGGCCTTTGGAGATTAGGCATTTTGTGGGAATGCGCTTAATCTGCTTCGGCTGCCTGGGCTCCAGCGATAACCCGGCGCGATCCCTCTGTTCCCATGCATTCCCGTGCGCTGTCCAAAGCGCAGGGCCGTTAAAGTCATTATCTAACGAATGCCGTGGCGGTCTCTCTGCCGGGTGCTTGGCGGGTGCGGGAGCTGCCGTGTCCTTGTCCCCCGGTGCCGCGGGTGCCCGTTCGTGCCATGGAGGCTGCGGCCCCGCGGCCCCGCTCAGCCCTCGGATGGCTGCAGCCTCAACCAGGGAGTCCGTGCAGGGAGCTGGAGCGGCCCTGTCTCCCCGGGAGCTGTTTGCATTGCGTGGATGGGCATTCCTTGGGATAAGGGGTGTGGGGACAGGGGTGGTTGGCATGTGGATCCCTGGGGAAAGGGGATCCTTGGGGATGGTGCCGCTTCCTTAGAAGCAGAGATCCCCAGGATGAGGATTTGGGGGGGACGGGTTTGCTGGGGGGAAGGGATCTTTGGGGATAGAAACCCTTAGGGATCAGGATCCTTGGGGATAGGGAAACTTGGGGATGGGGGAACCTCGGGAACAGGGAAACTAAGGAACGGAGACCACGAGGAACACAGCTCCTTAGGGATAGTGACCCTTTGGGACAGGGATCCTCAGAGACTGTGATCTTTAGCAGCAGGAATCCTCCGGGACAGGGATCCTTGGAGGCACAGACCTGTCAGGAAGGGGATCCTGGGTGACAGGGGACCTTTGGGACAGGGATCCTCGGGAATGGAGATCCTCCGGCCAGGCCTTAGGGACGGGGCCCCTTTAGGGCCAGGGATCCTCGGGAATGGAGATCCTCCGGCCAGGCCTTAGGGACGGGGCCCCTTTAGGGCCAGGGCCCCTTCGCGCCAGGCAGCTCCGGGCGCGGGGCCGGCGGG
>NW_020455566.1:1657180-1664035 GCF_003342845.1 Nothoprocta perdicaria
GGCCCCCTGCGCCAGACCCGGGCCCCGCCGCGGGCTCCGTCGGCCCCCGGCGCCGGAGGGGAGGGCGACGTGCCCGGGCCTCCCCGCCCGCCCCGCGCCGCTTCCGTCGCCCTCCTGCCCTTTGCCCCTTCCCGCCGGCCCGGGGGGGCTCCCGGGATCCTCCTGCGGCGGCCGTTCCCCCTCTGCCCCTGCTGCACGCGGGGCCGCCGCCTCTCCAGGCGCCGGGTTTCGGCAGGAATCACGGAGGTGACGCCCGGGGCCGGGGGGCGGCCGGGCAGAGGCGGCCGCTTGGCCGGGCCGAGGGACGCGGCGGCGGCGGGGAGGCCTCGGCCCTCACCCGGGGCCGTTCCCAGCCGGAGCCCTTGGAAAGGCTGTATCCGCAAACCGCGAGGAAGGCTCGAATCTCCCCCCCCGCATCGCAGGAAAATAAGCTCGGCTTATTTGGGTGCCCCGGCCCCGCTTTGGCTTCCCCAGCTTCTAAAACGGTGCTGATGCGGTTATTGGCAAACCGGCGCGGCTTCGTTAACACTTGCAACTTAATTTAGCTTTCTTGAACCTTTCGAAGGAACTCGGCCCTTTGAACAATGAAGATCCTAGACCCCGGGTAACTCCTGGATGCGCAAACTCCCCGCGGATCTCCACGCTGCTCTTCGGAAGCAGGCGCTGAAGTTCTTCGGGAGGCTCCCCTCGATCCGAGGCACCTGCGTGAGAGCAGAGACAGCTCCCAGCTACCCAGTGAGTGTTGCCTCAACCTGTGCGTTTTGTGCTCTGGGCTTTTGCTCGCGCCAAGGCGAAGCCGCTGCCTCCCCGAGCGGCGTTTTGCAGCTGGAGCTTTCCAGGCTCGTGCTGTGCTAGGAGCTGCAGGCTCCAGTTGCAGCGCGGGGAGAGGTGCTTAGTCTCTGCGCCTGCAAGTCTGTTTCTGTAAAGCGGAGATAATATTCTCCCCTGTATCAAAGATGCTTTGAAATTTCAGGGTAATGATAGCTGTGTAAACGAGCGTTACTGGCCCCTGGCAACACGTGAGTTGGGTCTCGTGATGAGACCTTACAACAAGTGCCCCAGGAAGGGGCTCTGTGCACAGATTGGCTCAAATGTGCTTCGTTCTGACTTTGAGTTTTGCCATTAAAAAAAAAAAAGGATAAAGCTGAGGGGGAAAAGAAACTACTGCTCTGACATGAAAGCCATCAAACCTCTGCTGATGCTGTTCTCAGAGAGCGCTCTCTGAGCAGCACTGAGGGGGTTGGAGTGTCTAGAGGGGTTATACTTAACGTATTGGCCAGGAATGTGCAAAGGAAACTCTTGGGACACGTGCTACTTTATGGATTTGATAATCTAATGGAGCTGAAGTGTTCCTGGAGAGCAGTGCTGTGATGTAAGTGCTGCCTGTGGAGCTTTTTCAGCCTCTCTGCTACTTTGTGAGGGCAAAACCCCCTTTTTTTTCTTTCTTTCTTTTTTTTTTTTTTTTTTTTTTTTTTTAAAAAAAGAGGCAAAAGTCAGTGCTGTAGTGAGGTGGGACAGGTTTATATATTCATGCTTGAGGTGCCCTATAGAAAGTTAATACTACAGCAGCAGGGAGAGTCCAAAATACTATACTGTGGCTTGACCTGACTTCCCTAATGGGAGATTTAATGTGCCAAAATCTGTTAGGTCTGTGCAGCTACGTGGTCACAACAGTATCCTGTAAAAATACCTGGATCCCGCGTCCAGTCCTGACTGTGTTAGCAGAGCGGCAAGGGGAAGAACAGCGGAGTAGGAAGTTTGGAAGATGATGTCTGTGTCAGAGCCTTGGAAAAGTTTTGCTCCTGTGAGGCGTGATTTGAGATTGGATTAAAAGACAGATCAAGTCAGGTGAAGACATCGTCCGTTAACGTAACGTTTAGCGGGACCCTCACTGCTAAATGCTCAAAATTTGGATAATGTGGGGTAATCTGTTGTCTGAATTGGCAGCATGCACAGGGGCTGATGGCTTGTCGTGGCCGCCTGGGTATGAGGTGTTTTGAAATGGGCAAGTGTTAGAGCCCAGCTTAATCCCAAGGAATGCAGGACACAGCAGAAGCCGTGGAAAAAGCAGCTCCTTTCCCTTTAGAGCCCGAGGGGCAGCCGGCTCCTCCTGCAGCTGTGCTGCTCATTTATTGCCTTTGGAACAAGGGCTCTGGAGCCTGCCTCCTCTTCCAGCTGTGTTCAGAAAAACACTTCTGAAGGTTGCAGAGTTTTGGTGTGTTAGAAGTGGCTCTTTTGAAACATCTCTTCTGACTCGGGTGCCTTCTGAAGCAAGCAGCAAAGCTGTAGGAGTCAGAACTCTCAAATGCAGGCAAACGTCCCTGTCTCCGTGACGAACTAGGACAGCGTGAGCCCTAAAGCAAAGTGTTACTGTAAATCATTGCAGTGTTGAATTTGAGACTCACTAAATTTAAATGTTAGGACGCGGTACCCCTCTGTTGATCAACATCTCGTTAGGGTTTGACTGGCGACCAGTGTTTTGTTTGATTTGAGACCTTGTTCCTCAGGTGCCTGAGCGGTGAGCCATGCTGGGCCGGAAAACAGGACTCCCCCAGAGCCTCCAGAGCCAGCAGCGGATGAAGCAGCCGCTCCCGGAGGCCGTGCCCCTGCGGAGCAGAGCGCGCAAGGAGGGCGACGTGAGCCTGGAGGTGCTCAGCGGCCCCGCGGCCGACGGCACGCAGAGCCGCGGCCGAGCCCAGCAGATGCGCGACAGGAAGGGGCGCAGGGGCGACCTCAAAGACCCCAACGGGAGAGAGGCAGAAACCATCACCTTTATCTCCGGGTCGGCAGAGGCTCCCCAGGCGCAGAGCTTGTGCTGTTCCTCTCTGTCTCAGGCCTGGAACACGTACAAGGCTGTCTTTTGTTGTATAGTGACCTGTGGGGGCTACTTTCAGGACTGCAGCGTCTGTATCACCTATCCAGGGCCTGCTGAGAGCTCCACTGATGACGGAAAGAACGGAGATTACAATGGGCGGCTGCCAAACAGCCCTGCCAACATCTCTCCCACTGAGAAGAATGGGAACCAGATGAAAAAGACCAGCATGGGTAGCAGTTTCAGTTACCCAGATGTGAAACTCAAGGGCATTCCTGTCTATCAAAACAGGAGCCCCAATCACCATCTGGATTCAGATTCATGCTGCAAAGAGCTGCTGCCAGATAAGCCCTTAAGGAATAGCATAGAAAAGCCACCGCTCCCCAGCAGCCACCGGAGCTCGGAGGAGTATTACTCGTTCCATGAATCCGACCTGGACATCAGCGAGCTGAACGGCTCCATGTCGAGCAGGGAGATTGACGTCCTGATCTTCAAGAAGCTCACGGAGCTCTTCAGCGTCCACCAGATTGATGAGCTGGCCAAGTGCACGTCAGACACTGTCTTCCTGGAGAAGACCAACAAGATCTCGGACCTCATCAACAGCATAACTCAGGACTACAACCTGGATGAGCAGGATGCCGAGTGCAGGCTGGTCCGAGGCATCATACGCATCAGCACCCGGAAAAGCAGGGTCCGGCCCCAGATTTCGGTCCCAGCCAGCAAGAGCCACGAGGAGAAGTCCAGCAGAGGCAACCCACCCGACAGCGGCAACGAAACCATGCTGGAGTCCATGGTCCTCAGCCAGGATGGTAGGTGCAGCTTCCACGTGATGGGGTCAGCACCCACAGGGATGTGGGTGCTTGGAGGTGGCAACGGAGGGGCGTTGAAAACAGATCTCGGTCTTCAAGCTGAGCTGATGTTTGTGCCATGTGTGCATGGAGATGGCTTGTTTATTACTGGAGACCTCTGCTTCTCACCACCCGTTGCACTGTGGCTTGCTTGATATTATCTTTTACTGTCCTGAGCTTGCCCTGAGTGATACAAGGGCTTATTCTGCTGCTTCGGAGATAATTCTGGCTTCCCTCTTCTCCGCTAAGCTAGGTAGAGGGCCCATGAGTCAGGCTTGACTGGTATGACCAGACCAGCTGGCTAGTGCCAGGGGATGGCCAGTTACCAGGCTGGCTCCCTTCCCCGGTGCTACCAGTGCTCTTTGCTGCTGCCACCCTCAGAACGGTGGCAGAGCTGGGATTCTCCTCCAGGTTCTCCTCTCGCTGAGGTGAGGAGGAACTGGTGACGTGGTCAGGGCAGAGGGGAGCAAGGGGCTGTCTCACAGCACAAGGACTTGCTGCCTCTTTCAAGGACACCCTCCTTGCCTGGATGCCCTCCAGAAGAGCCCGCGAGAGAGAGCACGTGATGGAAGGATAGTGAAAAGCTTCCTGCACAGGCAAGGAGATCTCCAGGAATAGCAAAGGAAGCTGGTTGGCTCTTGTCCTTTACGGCTGAGCAGTGCAATTGCAGCTCCTTCCTTGTATTTAAGAGTTGTAAAGCTCAGATTACCGAGACAATGGTGGAAGCGGCCTGAACAAAACCCCAGTGCCTGCCCTGTCACCCAAGGGTGGTGCCCGCCGAGGGAGAGCCCTGTACAGCTCCTGACAGGAGCCTTCTCTCTTGAGTCATTGCTGCCCATCCTTTCCTCTCCTAGACCTTCTTGCTTTTCGTTCCAGATCTGGCTGTGCAGATATCGGAGGAGACGCCGGCAGATGTGATGGCCAGGAACATGAGGCGACACAGCAGCGCAGGTAGCGTTGCCATGGTGGGGGGGTTAGCTGCAGGAGCATCACTGGGGAGGGAATCCTTCAGGAATGCAGGCATTCCTGAGCAGGAAGCTCGGCTTTCATCATCTGCAAAGGCTGAGCTAAAACATCTGCCTCTCGGGTTGCTTCAAGCTGCGTGGATCTGCTGAGCTGAAGGGGGGCCAGGAACCCGAAGTCAGCCCATGTGGGTTTGTCCTTGGGAAGGGGAATGGAAGCAAGGTGAGGAGTGGCTGTGCCTGGTGCGTGGCCAGAGAGCTTTCAGTCCCCAGATATCCCCCCAAAAAATTGAGGGAAGTGAGGTTTTATTTGGGATGCAACCAGCTTTGGTCCCAGCTGGACGGCCCTGGGAATGAAGGGACAGGGAAGCAGGAGGAGAGGCTTACTAGGAGTCCCCTGAGCGCTGATCCTCGCTGCATGTCACGCTCTGCTCCAGAGAGCTGCCCAGGGCTAAAAGGCAAGTTTCCTCCTGCATAATAACCAAGCTCTCCAGGAAGGTGGCTACAGGACAGGCAGGGTTGTTCCCTGCCTGTGGCCTTTGTGTGGCTTCCTCCTCCCTCATGATACACAAAGGCCTCTGTGGCAGCTACCTGCCTGACAGCCAGGCCCTTGGCTGCTGTAGTTCACACTGTCTCATGTCACCTTCTCTTCTCTTTCCAAGGATCTCCGACGAGCAGAGATTCATCTTTCCAAGACACAGAGACTGACTCATCTGGGGCACCTCTGCTCCAGGTGTATTGTTAAGGAAAAGGACCCAAATAGCAGGTGGGCACTCTGAGGCCTCACAGCAACCCCCATTTCAACCCTTCTAGTACAGAGCATGCTATGCCACCTTTTTTTTATATTTTTTTCTTTTTTTTTTTCCCCCAGTCTGCTCTTATCCTTTGTTGAAGCCATTCCTCCCTTGTCTGAGTTGCATTGGGTTTGTTTTTATTTTTTTTTGGACAATGTTGAACATCATGGAAATGAACTGTGGATCTAATGAGCTTGGAAGGTGGACTGTGTGCCCTGGGAGGAGAAGACAAACAAGGAAGTACCGGATTTTATTTCCCTTCTTGGCACCTGGCTTCAGCAATCTCAGTGGCCCAGCTCTTTCCCTGCTTTGAGAATCTGCTGTACAGTTCTTGCTTTTTTTTTGGGCATTGCGTAAGTGAACTTGGGGAGTGAATAATCATATAGTGTCTGTGTTTATTGCAACTCAGAGGTGAAAGCCAAGGTTTTAGCAGCACCCTGCTCTCTAGGCACCCCAGTCTCTACTTAAAATTGCTGGCTTTGTGGTCCCAGAAATACAAGTCCTCAATCCATGGTATTAGTTGGATGTGATGTTTTTCTGCTGACCTTTAGTGGTCATCTGGCACCTTGGAAGGAGAAGGTTCACGAGGGCAGCTCGCTCGCTCTTTGGCCTCGTGGTGTGTGTCTCGTGGCCGTCGAGCAGCGCCAGCTCCAGGAGGGCCCAAGTGCCAGGGCTGCTGCCCAGCTCCGGTCTCACGGCTACTGCGCAGCCCGCGGAGCCGGGCTCTGCTGCCAGCCCGAGTCGCTCTGGGCCTCGCGTGCAGGTCAGCTCTTTCTCACTCATCCATTAGGCCCTCTGCGTTTGCCCTTTGTGCTTCGTTTCACACCGATCATGGGGGACAGCCTCGAACTTGGCTTGGGGCAGGCGCGTTGGAAACGCCCAGGCGAGCGGCCGCCTGTCCTGCCTGCAGCCGCATCTTCCCTGGGCGGCCGCTCCCCCGGCCAGGCTGGAGCTGGGGCAAAGCGGCCCGAGGCGGAGGCGGGTGCCCGGCTCCCTGCCCCGCGTCCGTCTTGCCCTCCGGCTGCTCCGGGCAAGGACGAGGTGTGTCCCGCAGGCAGAGCCCCCGGGGCGCCTCCGTGCGGGAGGAGATGGTGCCGTTAGCCCCATCGCCATCCGGGGCAATAAACCCCGTGGCACCGATGCGGGACCAAGCGGCGCCCCCGCCTTGCGGCGCCCCCGGCCTCCCCGGGAGCCCCCCGCCCCCCCCCCGGCGGCCCCATCGCCCCGGACGCCGCTGGCTCACACCCCGACCACCGCTGCCGCACTCGCTCCACCCCCTTTCATCTTTCGACCAATCGCTGCTACTCGTTTGGCATAGCCCCGCCCACGGGGCACCGCCCCCAAAGGAAGCGTGCGGCGGAAGTCGACTGCACCATGGAGACGAGGGGGGAGGCCGCTCGTGCCGGCGCTCTCTATGGTGAGTCCTCCGCCGTGCGGCC
>NW_020455566.1:1664338-1678203 GCF_003342845.1 Nothoprocta perdicaria
GGGGAGGCGCTGCGGCCGCGGCTCCGCGCGGGGGCAGCACCGGAGCGGCCTCTCGCGGCGGCTGGAAGCCCCCGCCGCCCCGGAGCCCCGGCGCCCGCCGCCCCTCGTCTGCAGCCCCGTGCCGTCGCGCTCCGTTTGCAAACGGGCGCGTTTGCAGCAGCTGCGGCCAGAAAGGCCCGGGCCTGTCCCGGCGGAGGCTGCGCGGGAGCCAGAGGGCGGCCGCGGGGAAGTCAACGGCAGCGGGGTGCTTCGCCCGGGCCAAGGCCGGCAGGAGCAACACCTTCTGTTCCGCTGGCCGCACGGGGCGAAGTCCAGCGGGACGGCTGCCGTTCACAAACACAGCCCCGGCCCTTCACCTGCTCACCGCGAGGGCTGCAAGCGGGGACGGTCCCGCCTGGAGGGCTGGTGCCTTCCTCCTTCCTCATCGTGCTCCAAACACTTCCTCCCCTGCAAATATCTGCCCCCCTAGTTTGCTGTGACGGCCTTTTCTCCGTCTGCTCACGGCTGCTGGGCTGCAAGGGAGGCTGGAGAGACAGGAGCCTCGTGCCGACCTCCCTGGGAACACTGGGGCAGGTGAAGGACGAGCGGGAGTCCGGGCCTCGGCTACCATCACACACAGGGACTCTTCCGTGTTAGCTTACCAGGAAGCAGAGCTGGGGCAAGGGCGGCTTCCTCACGTTAGTCACACGCTGCTCCGTGGGGAGCAGAGTCTGGCGTGACAGGCCTCGCGCGTTGCCAACCAAGGCTCCGTGTGAGCTTTGGGTCGGAGTCCGTGAGCATTTCTGATCAAGGGACACTTGGCCCTAGCTGCCAGCTCGGCCGGAGAGCATTTGGGCACAGAGGGAGCCCAAGACTACAGCAGCCCCAAGTCCTGTCATGCACAGCCACTACCCCTTTCCAGGTCCCATCCACACCTGCACATCTCTCCCATCTCTCCTGCAGGAGGAATCACACATTCACCCTGGAATAAGCCGCTCGCTCTCTCTTTATGTTGCGCTGCAGTTTTAACAAGGATACGAACATGCAGAGTGATGCTGCTCACCAGCAGGAGCTCCAGGAACGCAGCGCCGCCCGTCAGTGGTCAGCAGGGAGAGAGGCTCTTTGCAAAGAGGCAGGAGATGCATTCCCAGTGGGAAAGGGGGCCCTCCAAGCCTCCCTTCACCCTGTCCTTGACCACAAGCTCTCCAGTCATCCCCTTCCCTGAGGCAGCAGGTCAACCCATCCACCCACAACCCTGCCAAGCTTGCTCTGTTCCCCCTCTGGAAAGTACACCAGCAGCAAAGAAGGAAGGCACCTGAGTGCAGCTTGGCTGCTAACCCCCTGTTTGGATGTGATTTACCCCTGAACAATTACCAGGGAGGAGAGGGGAAGGAGTTTTGTGCTTCCCCATTCAGTTCCTGGCGTCTGCTGTATGAAACAGATTGACTGAGAGGAGGAGTAGTGTCTTTCTGCAGAGCTGTAGCTCCTTCTCACCCCTGTGTTTCCTTTCCAAGGCCCAAGGAGGCAGAAGCAGAGCAATGCACTAAGTACCTTTTACAAAATAAGCAGCCTCTGTTTCCATGGGATGGCAGGAAAGCCAGGGGGAAAAGGAGTAAAATTCAAGAGTACCTCCTGCCAGGACTGAAATGCCAAGAGGGGATTAACAGCTCTAAAGACTCAGGAAATTAAACTAAGCAGTATATTAAAGATATGTTCCAAAACCTCCCGAGCCTGGCTCCTTCTCTCCTAACTGCTGTATGGGAAGTGTCACAGGCGGCTCCGACTGACCCGCTGCTGCAGGCCGACTGTGGCCTTGTGGTCTGCTCAACATGGGACAAGAGAGGACGACTTTACAGAGCCGCCTCCGCTGCAAGCTCGCGTGGGGATGCTTACTCGCCCAGGATAAGGGATCCCTACATGTCCTGCCATACACACCCTGCCCCATTCAACGGGCTGACTGAAAAAGGAGGGGGAGAAAGGGAGGGCTCAGTTGAATTTAGCCTTGGAAAAGTCCATTTCTGGATGCTGTTCCATGAACCTGCAAGGCAAACAAAGACAGGAGGTTGGTGTGAGCCAGCAGCAGTCACAAAACAGTGCTGCTTAGAGAGACAGGGTGCCTAAGAGCCTGCTGCCCCTCAACCTCACTCAGGTTGGTTGGGACCGTTTTGTGGAGCTCCTTGGAGCAGAGTCCAAGTCCATCCTGGAAATGCTTTTTCCCCACGTCAGTGGTATCAGCAGTGCTACCAGCAAGTGCAGGCACGTGAGCTATTAACTATCAGACACTCTTGGACAGACACGTAGCAGCTACTGACACCAACTGTGGGGCAGAGGGGAGATTATGAGTTACTGGAGACAGGGGAAACGAAGTCGCCACAGCTGCGGCAGTGAAAACTCATACAGGGAAGCAGCCAGAAAAACGCCATTCTTGATTTAGGATTAGGTGCAACCCGATTTCAAATGAACTGCAGTCCCAGCTGATACTGCTGTTTGACCTCCAGCTGCCACCTCAGAAAGGTCTGGGAAGGGAAGGGCAGCCTGTGCCTGCAAGTGCCTCGTGCCTCAGACCCCCTGCCTTCCTCCCCTGGCCTGCAGCTCCCCAAGGGCTATGTGTGCACGAGGTCCAAGCAAGGGCCGGCCCCTCCCTCCCTCCATGCTCTTGTCTCATGGCTTCCCCTGCCATGTCGCATTCCGCTTTCCATTTCCATGGAAATATGTGCTGCGAAACTAGTGACCTTGTTTAGCAGCCAGGAGGGCTTCACTGGCAGAGCTCAGGATTCAACTGGGAGTTGTTAAGTCCACTTTGGCCTGGCCAAAGTCTAAGCTTTGTATCCGCTCTCTACCAGCCAACAGAGAAGCCAAATTTACAGAATACTGAATGAGTGACCTTGCCAGGGAGCTCTCCCGTATATGCACTTCCCAGGAGCTGAGGGCTGCCTCCCATTCTGCTAACTCAACAAAAAGACACTCAGCAAGTGTCGTTACTGCTCTAAAATACTGTTTCACCCTTCCCTGAACTCAGCACAAGACACTGCGCGTTGATCAGAGCTTCTGCCAGTGCTGGTGAATCAAGGAAAAGGGGAGACGGGAGCAGGAGACAAGTCGGCTACGTTAATCCTCCTTCCAACCCTGAGATAAGACGCATGTTCACGCTTACTGGGGAAGGTGCCTGACCCAGAGTTACCCCACCCTGTCTCTCATGACCTTGGGAGTTCCGTGAGTAATTTCCCTGCCATTTATACCAAACAGGGCAATAAAAACATAAAAGTGCTATTGGCTTGGAGACAGCTGTCTGATGGCAGGTGCGTGGGGAGGGGAGTTTATCTGGGCTACTAAATAGAGGGAGATTAGAAGACAATCAAGACCATGTTAAAGTTCAGTCCAGATGGTACCTCCATCCCCAAACATGCTTTCTGGACTTGAAATCAACAGATTAAGAGAATTCTGAAGGTAGGCTGTTCCCAGAATTTCCCATTTCTACCCCCACTGGCTTTTATAGACAATAGTGGTTGGCCAATAATTCCATGACTATATAACTGTGGACGTGAATACCAGTAGGACTCAAGGCCAAACCCATTTCCTGGTCAGCCACACTGTCACGTATTGTGCCGAGGAAGAAGCACAAAGGGGTTTGGGAGAACAAGGGCCCACAAGTCAATTAGGACTACGTACTTCTTCAAGATGTCTTGCTTCTTCTGTTCATCAGACGTGGGGAGGCCCATGGATTTCTGCCGCTGATCATACATCATCTTTTCCACCATACTGCGAGTCTCGCTGTCCAGGTCTGACAACTGAAACCAAGGATTTCTATCAAATTCAGAATTGTACGATACATCACACACAGCAATACTCCCACTATTATTTTCATGCTGGTAGAACAAGGAGCTAAAAGCAGAATACGAGCTAGGTTGAGCACATTTATGAGAAGGCTCTATTCAGTAAAGCAGAGGGAATCTTTACCTTTGAGTTCTCTGGATTTATTTTCTTGGTGTTGATTTCTGGGTCTGTGGAGACTAGTTTGTTCCACCATTCCATCTTGTTGATCTGAAAGAAGAGGCAAAAAATATTTTACTCTCTCTTGGCTTGCTCTAGGAACTTTGTTCCAGTCACAGTGAAAATGTGTTGGAATCAAGCCTTGTTTGTCAGCTTTTTAACTGTCAGAACAAACAGAACAAAGTTTTTTTGCCAGACAAGCCCAAATCCTCCCCGATTCACCCTGTTCTACCTTTTCCAGGTGCACAGTGACTGTTTTGCCATCTTCTATCAACCAGGAGCTCTCCTCCACCTTCACTTCGTTGAAAAGCTCTCCATCAATGACAGGCAGGTGCCCTTTCAGGCTAACTTTGAGGCGTCGCCTCTGGATGTCCACAATCACGTCCTTCCCCTTCAACCTAAAGTTCACCTTGAAAGGGATGGCCAGCTGGACCAGAGAGAGATCAGATGTGAGGAGCAGAGCAGCAAAGTCACTTCTTACCCTTGCACTGCTCTTCCAAGATTTACTGCCTTGGCTTTACCAGCGTGAGACAGAGCATAAAATAACATTTCTCACAGTAATGCAGATGTAAAAGGATACAAGCATAGCTTTGGGAACAGGATGACCAATGTTCCTCAAAGGGACCATAAAAAGGTAAGCAGATTTTAATGTCTCGTTTAAACAGGATGAACATTCAGGTACTATCAGCTAAAGCTCCTAAACTTCCATTTACTTACCAGACTCGCTCCCTGTAACTGAAATGCTGCTGGTAACTATTAACCACTTCACATGGGCAGCTAAGATAACAGAACTTATTACAGTGCATCAGCTGTGCTCTTTTTACCAGCACCTGCTTATATTTCACGGCTAGAATTCCTCATATTGAAGGCAGCACTTACATCCAGTTCTGAAAGGGTCTGTGTCCATCTGTAATTTGGAAGGTCAGCTCCATTGCCAGAATTGGGCTTAATTTTGTCTTTATCCTTCTCATCTTCCTCCTCGTCCTCTGAATCCTAAACAACCAATTGAAATGCGAAGAAAGAGACTTTCAAACTTGCAGATATCCTTCACATGTAACAACAGTTTTAGGTTTTTAATCAGATTGTCAAGTCACTGCATGTATTTGACATTCACAAACCTCATCCAAAATTGAAAGATATGTTAAAACATGATTAAAAAAGGGGGAAAAATGTTGAAGGCTTTGGAAATGAAGTGTGTTATGACAAGGGCTCAGCAAAGGCGGCAAGCTAATCTTGTGTGCATATTTTCAAAGACAGACAGGGTATCCCCTCATGCTGCCAAGAGTTCTCACAGTTGTCCGGAAGCGTTTACCTCTGCGTTATACAAAGTCCCTAGGTGAGCTTTACCTGTCTGTTGGAATCTGAAGATTCACCTTCAGCCTCTGCGGATTTCACCGAGCCACTGTTCATCTCTCCTTTTGCCTCTTTTTTCTGTTTAAAAAGAAAACGAACATGCTCAGATAGCGTTAGCATTCTGTTACTGACCTGACGCTAGGTGGCCTCAGCCTCTTCAGCTGAACCTACAGAAACTCAGCACAGAATTACACCCCAAACTGAGGGAACCCAGTGTTTCAGGAAAGCTCTACTGCAAATGGAGAATCTCCTTGGTCTTCACACTCCCTGACCACTGCAGAAGAGGGCCAAGCTACAACGAGATGACCTGCCGAGGGCAGAAGGGCAAAAGGACTAAGGGGAGAGTCCTCTGGTCTCCGGGGTCTGGGATTCCTGAGAGCCAGACGCAGACAGTACCTGCATGTGTCAAACAGTGCTCTCACCTGATCGATTTCTTGCTGCAGCCTTTCCGCTTCCTCATCTGTAAGCTCCTTAATCCTTGGCTCATTAGCTTCCTGCTTCGCTTCCTTAGCGAGTTTCGCAGCTCTCTCTGCCTTTTCACGCATTTCTGCTTCTTGACGAGCCTTTTTTTCCTTCCGCTCCTTCTGAGCTAGCTTGTTGTGATGGTTAAAGGTATCTGTGATCAGCTGAACAACAGAAATACATAACAAAGGGGTTTTAAAATCACATTTTCAAGCCCAAATGAATCAGCTACTATCTAAGAAGCATGAACACATTTGTCAGTCACACTGTGCCATGACCTTCCTTTTCATTTTCACCCTAGTCTTTTGATTGAAAAGTTTGATAAGATGTCAAAATATTTAAAATGTAGCCCTACCTAGTAGTTCTTTACACAGGCAGCAGATTTCCAGAAACAACAACAACAGATTGTCCATTTGTTCTGTACTGTGTGCAGTCCCAAGAGTAACTAGAAGTTGCTTAATCTAGCCAGGAAAGCTGGTGGCAAGGAGACACTAGACCCTAATTTCTGTGCTCACTTCAGATTTAAGGTGACGTGTTTCTTAATCTCTCTCTGAGTGTTGCAAGGCAGCAAAAACTATTTTCAAAGCGCTCCAAGCTCTCCAGGGGGAAGAATCCGAGCTACTGCAACAGTCTGCTCTCCAGATGAAGTGTAACAGTGTAAAGCGTAAAGCCCACTCCACATCTGGGCTTTTCCCAGGCATGAGAGGGAGATTCTTCTCAAATTAATATTTAGATTACAAAATAGCACAAGGACAAGACCTTTACCCTAAAGAGATTAGAAAGGTCCTTGAAATTTTGCTCCTTCTGTAACAGCTAATGGCAGGGAATGAAAGAGCTGGGTATTACTTTAACCCTGCTGTCACGACTCACAGGAGAAATACTGTAGAGCTTATTGAATTATTTGGGAGTCAGTTCCTAGATAAATCTTGCCCCCAAAGATATCTCCACCGTCTCGTCTTGTTGTGACTATGAGGAGGAAAATCAACGGGTCTCTGATGCCAACGGCTCCACTGCTCAGAGGGAAAGCCATGGACACAGGCAGGAAGCCAGAGCAATTACCCCACGGTCGGTAATGCAGAGAACTGTGCAGAGCAGCACGTAGGAGATCTAGGTTCTGTTCCACAAAACCATACAGACAGAAGTTGAGAACAGAAACCAAAGTGGAGTGAATTTTCAGACAAGGGTTTTGGGCCCCGGCTTTTATTTATTCTAGGAACTTGGGAGAGGAATTGGCACTTTTCTAAAGAGGTTCAGAGCAGTCAGGCCTTGGGTAGTTTTGGAAACAAGCACCAATTATTCCTGCTTTGCTTTTACAAAGGAAAGCCAGATTTATTTACACAACTTGAGCGTAGTGTCTCCTAGGATACTGAAATCAAGAGCTAGATCTCCCAGCCTGTTCCTAGCTGCGGGACAATGCACAGTCAGTAAAAGCTGTTCAAGCGGTCCGAGCGGGTCAGTGTGAGCACAGGCTGTGTTTCCCTCAACAGCTTACATCACCCCATCATTCTACACCAAGAAGGCTTTTGAAACAGCACCACATAAGAGATCCTTTCTCTCCATCTCTTCTTTTTTATCTCTTTAATATCAAAGGATGACTAGAGCCGGGGAGAGAAACTTCCTACTTTGCTGTGGTTACTAGTGTGTCAGAGGCAAGTTAAGAGACCCGTTGTATTCAGCACTTTTTCAGAGGACCATAGAGTATTTTCAGAGGACACTGACACTTTTATAGGGAGCACAATAAGATGTAGATCTGGAAAGTTATTTGCACCAACAGTAGCCAGGACTCCCAAGCACATTTATCAGCACTAACTACAGACATTCTACTAAAACATTTTGCTACTTAGGTTTTCATTCCCTAGGGGTATATGGCCCTCAGGAACTTGGAAGATTGGCTCATTAGTCTAAGGACAATAGCAGCTGACTTCATCCCATTCTTACTTTGAAACCATTCCCCTTCCCATCCCTAGCCTCCCTAGGATCTAAAAAGCATCAGCACCCCAACAAATCCTGGCTTCCTGGCAAGACCTGCCGTAACAACTCTCAGCTTGGAAGATGGGAGGGCAGGTGAGGGGCACTGGACAAACACCCAAAGGAGTCAATAATTTGAAAGAAAGGGGAATGGCTGCTACACCTGTAAGTAAAAGCAAGCAAGCTTCAGGAAATCGCCTATCTGAGGTTGTAAAGCTCTGGTTCTTATTCCACTACAGTGAAACTAATTAGTTTTAAAACCCTTAAGCCAGGCCAGGAATGGGTATTACGTCTCTAGGGCCAACAAGGCAGCCTCAACCCTCGAGTTTGCTGCCTGGCACGTTCGGCCCGCACAAACAGGGCAGCACGGAGACGAAGGGGCAGCCGCATGTGCAGGGATGTGGACTTTGTAATTTTTGTGCGATGAACAAACAAGGTAACCTGGGGTTATCACAGCCGCAGTGTCTGTCACCGTTAAGTCAGAGTGTCTGGCAGATTTGCTTTTCAAACAGGCCTTTGGCCAGAGCGTGGCAAAAACCTGCACCATCTGTATCACTCAAGCGAGCAATCACGCCTCACCTCAGATAGGGGCACCTTATTATTACCTTGTTTCAGGGGTGTATTTCATCAGCATCACAGACTACTAATCTCCGGGTGCACTGAGAGCTCTGAGCTGTTCAGCAAGGCAAATCTTAGCACGGCACAGATACGGTTAGTAGGTTAACTAAAGAATATAAAAGCTTGAGGGTTTTTTTTTTTTTCCTCTTACCTTTTCTGCTACTCCATCTTCTCCTCCAGTGAAGAAATCAGTTTTGCGCCTCAGGAAACTAAAGAATGTGTTCACCAGCTTGGGGAGGAAGGGCAGGGTTTGGGGGTAAAAAGAGAGAAGGCAAAGAAGAGAGCAGTGAGACCAGGTCCCAGTCATTTCTTGTCCCCTCAGCTGTCTTTACTCTTCCTCCTCCTTTCCATCCATGCCTGCGTTAGGATCATATAAAAATCAAACCCATGACTGGTTCCCAGCAAAACAATTAAGAGCTTTTGCTAGCTTAGGTTTTGCCCATTTTCAGAAAAGGCATTTGTGTCTTACATGAAGAAAGGGTGAGCGGTTCATTCTCAGGTCATCTGCCCCTAGAGCTGCAGCAGCTTTGAAATCCTGGACTGCTCCTTAGACCCAAGTGCCATTGGAAGTCAGGTATTTTCTTTTAATAGACACATGTATGTATATACACACATATACCATATTCCACTTACTTGGCTGCCCTTAAGAGCTTGCAAACCCACCTCCCTCAGCCTGTGTAGTGTTTGTTTTTACAAAGAATCATCATGTTTGCGCTCAGCTGCCTCAAAGCAACAGCCTGTGCTATGGTGCATGGGACAGAACAGTGCCACCTGCCCTGTGCTGCTGAGGAGCTAGGAAGCGGCAGGCCAGGATACACCTGCACGGAACGGACAGCCCCGGCAGGCCGGTTTGTCTTTCGCCTTTTGCCAGGAACGGAGTTTTTGTCAGTATTTCAATCACAACCACCACTACAGTGGGAATTACTGCCGCTAGCCATCAGAGCCCTTCCCGAGCGGTGTGAGGACCCCCCCCACACACACACCCACACGGAGAGCCGCGCCCCCCCGCCCCGCTTCCCGGGGACCCCGGCGCTGAGGCCCGGCCGCGGCGGCGCTACCTCGCGCACGCCGCCCTGGTGCTGCTGCGCCATGGCCAGCAGCATGGCGTCGAAGCGGTCCTCCTGCTCCGCCGCCTCCTCCGCGCTCAGCCCCATGGTGCCGGCGCCGCCCCCAACGGTCCCCAACGGTCCCCAACGGTCCCCAACGGTCCCCAACGGCCGCCTCACACCCCGCTCACGCCGGCGCCCGGAAGCGGAAACGACGCGGGCGGAAGGCGCGCACAAACCGCGCACCCGGCTCGCAGTCCTCCTCCCTTTCCCTCTCCGCCAATCCCGAGCGCCCGCAGAGCACCGCTGTCTTCGCCCATTGGCTGCCGCGACGACCAATGGGGCCGCAGGGAGGCGGGAGCCGGCGGCGCGTGACTGGGTTGCCATGGCGACGGCCGCGGCCTTTCCAGAAGGCTCCGTGAGGCGGGAAAGCGGCGGCGCCGCCCCGGGGTCAAAGGGCGGGGGTCCCGCCGGGGTCACGGCCCGCGCCCTCCCGCCTTGGGCCTAGTGGTGCCGTGAGCCAGGGTGCCCAAGGAGCCAGGGCCTTCGCGTCCCGAATTGCGCCCATGGCGGCATAAACACACCTGGAAAAGAAAGAGGGAGACGCAAGAAAAGGGCCCCGTCCAACACGTCCCTTGCGCCCTGGGCTGCCTCTGCGGCGTGCTGGGCACCGCGGCCCTTGCCGGGGGTTCACGGGGTTTCTGCTCCGCGCCGGCGCCAGCGAGAGTCCGTTGGGAGCAAGGTTAGGCAAACAGGCGCCGATAACGCGACTTCCAGGTCGCTGCTCCAAGGCCGGAGCCGGCCGCGCGCCGCACAAGGGCCCTGTGTGTGTGTGGAGGCTGTTGGCAGCGGCGCCCGCCAGCTCGCGCTGCCCCGTGACGCGGCGGGGCCTTGGTGCCGTGGTACCGCCCGGGTTAATGGCTCTGTTTATACTGCTGGGGCCGCGATAAGGGCCGCCCAACCCGGCGGGCGCTTCATTGAGAAAACGGCCATTGACTCCGCGCGGGGAAGGCGCTCGCCGCAGCCAATCAGCCCGGGACGGCCGCCTGGGGGGTTTGGTGTTTTGTTTTAATGAGGACCGCTTAATCACTGGCGGTCAAGGCTGGGAGGGGTGTTTCACCCGCCGGGCTTTATAAGGGCTGGTTCCAACAGCTGTGGGCTGGGAGGACAAGCGGCGCCCGGACAGCGTGAGGGGGACGACGTGTCCTTGCGCTTTGTGGATTTCCTCCCTCTGCAGCAGCAGCAGGAGCTGAATTTTGCCCAGGCTCCGGACGCCCACCCCGGCCATGACGAGCAGCGGCGTGGACGTGGCGTGCAAGCAGTGCCAGTGCCACTGCGAGGACACCCGCACCGCCATCCTGTACAGCCTCCTGAGCCAGGACCTGGGCCAGGGCGGCGGGAGCTGCGGGCCGGCCCAGCAGCGCTGCCTGTGCCACCAGCGCCGCACCGTCCGCCTCCGCACGCCCCACGCCACCTGCCAGGCGGCCTCCGACGTGCTCGTGAAAACCGTCCGCTTCATGAGAAACCTGCCCTCCTTCCAGCTGCTGCCGCGCGACGACCAGCTCCTGCTGCTGGACAGCTGCTGGGCCCCGCTCTTCCTGCTGGGGCTGGCGCAGGAGAGGGTGGCCTTCGACGTGATGGAGACGCCGGCGCCCAGCATGCTCAAGAAGATCCTTCTCGACGGTCAGAGCAAGCAGCAGGAGCCCGAGAGGACGCAGCCCACGCTGGCGGCGGTGCAGCGGCTGCAGTGCTGCCTCCACACCTTCTGGAGCCTGGACCTGAGCCCCAAGGAGTACGCCTACCTGAAGGGCGCCATCCTCTTCAATCCTGGTGAGTGCCGAAGCCCTCTCCATGGGGAGAGAAGGCCCCGCGTGCGTGAGCACCTCAAAATCCATGTCCCGATTTGGAGTGGTTTGGAGCACGGGCAGGAGTGTGCACAGGAGAGCAGCGCTGGTTATCTTATCACGGATACCTGTAATTGCCTAATACTGCTGGGAGCTGGGGAGGAGGGATGTTGGATGTGGAGATAAGATCCGGAGCACAGAAGCAGCCTCGGGATTTATTTTGACGGGTCTGGGTTTCCCCTGCTGCTCAGCAGCCCCAAAGTGCTCAGCAGGGCAGCATCTAATGAGCACAGCGCTCGTTATCCCTGCATCCTGCACATCCCTGCAGAGACAACTGGAGGGCAGAGAACAGGAGAAAACAAGAGCTGTTTTCCAGCCTCTCTCGAGCTGTTTTCCAGCCTCTCTCCTCACTGTTTTCCCCTCCTTTCCCTCCGCAGATGTCCCAGGGCTGAGGGCTTCCCTGTACATCGAGAGCCTCCAGCGGGAAGCGCAGCGAGCGCTGCAGGAAGTGCTGCGGCCCCTGCACCCCGAGGACCAGGGCCGCTTTGCCCGCACCTTGCTGATCGCTTCCTCCTTGAAATCGATCCCTCCCGCCCTCATCACGGACCTCTTCTTCAGGCCGGTCATTGGCAACGCGGACATCGTCGAGCTCATCGCCGAGATGTTCTACGAGATAACGAGCTGGCAGGCGGCTCCGGCGTCGCGCGGGCCGCTCTGAGCGGCCGCAGCTCCGCGCACGACACCTGCGACCTGTCGCGAGCATCCCAGGGCGGCAAATTCTGGGAGCGGGATTGGGACAGGCGCTCCGGGCGCTGCGGAGAATCACGTGTGTTGGAGGCGTGAGGAACAGCTCGCGGGTGGCTGTAACCTTCAGCCGGGCTGCGGAACACGCAGACAAATCGCGTGGGTCCCGCGGATGTTCACAGCGGCCGTCGCCTGTTGCAGGGTGTCGCGTGGCTGCGTGTCGGGTGTCTCCTGCTGTGCAGCGAGCGCCGCTCGGCTGCCTGCACAGGCAGCAGCCTGGGAGGCGGCGCGGGGCCGCGTCCCTCTGTCCCTGCTCACGCAGGGAATACCCGGCCCCGCTGAAATCAATGTTAGCTTCAACGGGGCGAGGTTTGGTCGCAACCAACTGCCTCATTCTGCGGTGTTCAGGTATGCTGAGGAATCACTGATCTGGGTATTGCCAAAAATTCAACAGGATTTCTCTCAGATCAATGAATTACTTAAGAGTAGCCAAATCTATTGCCCATAGTGCTGCCTGAACAGCAGGGACTTCATCTTACCTTCATCTTTTATACTAGGTGCTTTTCACGAATTTGAGGGTGGCTTGGCTGTCATCTTAACTCCATTGGCATGACAACAAGTGACCCACTGCACACACTGCGAAAAGAAGCAGAGCTATTTTAGTGGTAGGACAAAACATTCCTTCCTTGAGTTACAGCTGGCTGCACATGTAGCACGTCCGGAAAACTCGCTCCTTCTGCCCACAGCTTTCATGACGAGTTCAGATGTCAGTATTTTATAAGTGAATGTTCTTGTGGTTTGTATATAAGAGACAGTAAATTATTTTTTTAATAAAATGTTTTGCATTCTGGAAAATGTGACTGGTTTTTTTTTCAGAGATGGTGATAAGTTTGGCAGCTTTCCGTAGAGTTAGCAAATCCTGCTGCAATCTGGCACAGAAATGGCATTTGAATGACAAGGGACAGAGCCCTTCCCCACAAAAATCATTCTGCCTTGTCATCACACGGGAGCGTCGCGATGGGGACACAGCGCACATTGTTTGCAGTCTGCACTCGCAAGAGCTGTCTGATCAACCGCCCCGCAGCAGGAAATCTTTTGTGCACCCAATAGATAGAAATTAGCAAAGGCAGCAAAATTGGAGCCTTTCCGCTTGTCACTCCTCTTTTTCTCAAGCGTTCGAGTCTCACCCTGAGGGCTCTCAGGCAGCTGCAGCGGGTGTGGGAGGCTGATGCCGTGACTCACCTGGATGTGTGCACAGCTCCTCATGGAGACTGGAAGACTATCCCATTTTCCGGAACTTGCTGTGCCGCAGGGCGGGGGGTGAAGCGGGACCAAACCTCCCTTTCCCTCTTCGTCTCCCAGTGCTCCCTCCTGTCCTGGACAAGCCGCCGTGTCTCAGGGTGTCCCTTGGGCACACGTGGTGTCCCAAGGACCTGGCTCTGTGTGGGCGCAGCAGGGGTGGAAAATTGCCTGGTGGGAGGAAGGACCATTTTCCTATGGGATCCTCCGTCCATCCATCGCCTCCAGTGCCGAGTGCGGGGTCGACGCTGCCACAATCTCACGCCGCGTTCTCCGCAGGGACCGTGAGTCACCCGTGCAGGGAGGCCCGCGCCACCCCGGGCCGGGCGCCCAGGTGACACCTGCGTGAGTCACGGCTGCGGGATGCCCCGGGGGCCACCGCGGCGGCTACCGGGCACGGAGCCACCCCGGGCGCGGGGCAAAGAGCCTCCAACCTCCTGCTGCCTTCGCCGTGGCGGGCCCAAGGCCGTGGGCCCCAGGGGACCTGCTCCCTGGGGAGCCTGTGACCCCCATGTGGGCCCTGTGCCCCTCTCCCCATTGGGACCCGGTGTCCCCATAGCCC
>NW_020455566.1:1678518-1684052 GCF_003342845.1 Nothoprocta perdicaria
CCCATTGGGACCCGGTGTCCCCATAGCCCGTGACCCCCACGGGGTCCCCGGCCCCCCCCTCTGGGACCGCCCCGGCGCGCGGCGCTCCTCGCTGCCACCAGGCGGCGCTGGAACCCGCGGCGCGTATCGGGAGGGGACATGACGTCACCTCCACGTGCCGTAGTGACGCAGCGCGTCGCGCGCCGGCGCGGCCACTTCCGGGCGCGGCGGCAAGATGGCGGCGCCCAGCTGTGACGCCGGTAATGGCGGCGCCGCGGCCCGTTACTGCCTGGTGAGCGGCATCCCGGCCGCGCTGCGCTCCGCCCAGCTCCGCCACTACTTCAGCCAGTTCATCGAGGCCGGCGGCTTCCTCTGCTTCCACTACCGGCACCGGCCCGAGCGCGCGGCGGCGGCGGCGGCGCCGGGCACTTGCTCGTGCCTGGTGGCCGTGCGGCCCGGCCACGCGCGCCGCCTCGTCCGCATGTACTCGGGGCGGCGCTGGCTCGGGCCGGGCGCGGCGCGGCTGCCCGGGCGCTGCCGCGTGCGCAGGGTCCGGCTCGGCCCCGGGGCAGGTACGGTGGGAGCCCCGGCCTGCGCGGGGCCCGGCGTGAGGGGGCACGGGGGGATCTTCGGGGACCCCTGGACGCCGGATTTTCCCCGTTACCCCCTTGTTTCTGTCCTTGGGCAGCTAAAAGCCCTCACGGAGTCTTCTCTGTGCCTTAAGTGCGGGTTTGGAGGAGGCTGTTTTGGCTCGACCATCTTCCCCACCTATAAAACACCCGTAATGCTGCCCAGGAGGGCACCTGGGCTGTCCCCTTCCCGGTGCATGTGTCCCTTCCTTCCGCCCCCTTCTCCTGAGTTTGTTGCCTCTCTCCTCCAGGCCCGGAGACGTTTCCCTACGAAGGTGACAAGGCGGCTGTGAGCGATTCCGGCGCGGAGGTGGATTTGAAGCGGCTGCCCGAGCTGAACCCCCCTGCGTTCATGCCACACGGGAATGTGGGAACGCCCTTGAAAGTTTTCCTGGAGTTGATCCGGGCCTGCAGGCTGCCTCCCCGGATTATCAAGAAATTGCAGCTGGATTTTCCCAAGACAGGCTCGTCCCGTAGGTATGGGAATGTGCCCTTTGAATACCAGGACACTGAGACAGTGACAGGAGAAGGAGTTTACACAGCAGCAGGGGATGAGATCCCGGAGGACGAGGAGCCTGTGGGACGAGCCGAGACGTCTGATCCAGTCACTGCCGAAGAAGGTGGGGAGGGACAGGAGGAGGAGGAAGCAGAGGAGTCGCACTCAGATGATGTAAGTTGCTTTCTCCTGTTAACATCTAAGGTTAATGGTTACAGCTGCAAAGCTGGGAGGATTGATACAACTCATTTGGAGCTTGTTCTTTTTACTTCTCCTGTATAGATCGTTTGTCTGAAAATGGCGTTAAAACACAACTGCTTGAAAGTTGGTGGCCAAGCCCTTTGGTGCACATAAATGTCTTGGAAGCTGCTTGTCCAAATCAGGCCCATTTTAGTGGCATAAAATTGTTCAGCTCAAAGAGCTTGGCCGAGAAGGACAAGCTGGGGCTGGGGCTGCAGGTGGAGGTCTCTGCCCTGTTGCCTGGCGGATTCTCCTGGCTCTGCTTGTAAATGATGTGGCTGGAGATTTGGAAGCACATTAGTGCTCTCAAAACACGTGGAGCCATACGAATCCTTGACCTTGGATGCCCCTGCGATTTGAATGAGTCATTCCATGTCCTGAGAAAAATGGTTCTCCTGACAGAGCCTCCTAGACAACCGGGCTGGACAGGCTCCCTGCAGCCTGTCCCGCTCCCCCCCAGCTGACAGGTGCTCGTTTAGCCTGTTCTCGTTAACCTCCCTCATTAGAGAGGTGCTCCAGTCCCTGAGCCAGCCATTCCCGTTCCTCGCGCTCCTCGACAGTGTGCACCAGGATAAACCTGGATGCCAAATCTTTGCTGCAATTTTATTGCATTAAGTTATGTTATCCTAGTGACAGTGGCCACAGAGAATGCTTTGTTCTCTTCCTTACCAACTACTTATTCAACAACTGTTTTCAGTCTTTTCTCCTCCAGACTAAACAACTTGTCCCTTCTAGTCTTTTCTCCCAGGCTCTGTTTCCTGGATCTCCAGTCATTCTTTTGGCTGTTGTTTAGTTGGTTACAGCCTCCGTGAAGGGCCGTGCCCAAAACTGGGCAGCCAGCAGCGAAGCTGTCACTCTCATCTATGACTCCGCCAGCAAGCTGCTTCTCTTGGGTTGATACAATCTTTCTGAAGGATCAGCTTGACTGAAATTAATTTGTCGCTAGTGCTGACTTCACGTACAACACGCCTGCTCCTTAAATGGCCATCGTTGCCTTACGCATTGGCTGAGCTGCTGAAAGGCTGCTGCGAAGTGGGTGTGATGTGGTATTTTTCATCACTCCTGCCTGCTGACTCGGAAGGTGGCATTAGTCAGGGGAGTGAGGTCATCGGTGCCAGTCGTGTTCGTGCCTGGGAAGGGCAGGCTGCAACGCGCTCTGTTGACGCAGCTGTTTCGCAGGGAAGGCCCCGCAATGGAGCGGGAGGGTCAGGGCGACGGCGGGGAGGTTGGCCCTCGTCCTCTCACCGGTGCACCTTGTGCTACTGCTTTTGCAGGACAATGATACCTGTGAGGAATGGGAGCGACACGAGGCTCTGCACGAGGATGTGACCAAACAGGAGCGCACGGAGGAGCGGCTCTTTGAAGAGGAGATCGAGCTGAAGTGGGAGAAGGGCGGCTCTGGGCTGGTCTTCTACACGGATGCTCAGTACTGGCAGAAGGAGGATGGAGGTGACGACAAAGTTTGTCTCAAGACTGAGCCACAAACTGGGGGCTTAGGAGCCTGGTCTTGCTGTAGCAGCTAGATCAGATATAACCCTGTGTGGTTGTTCCTGGTCAGGCATCTTGTCATCACATTTAATTTTTCCTTTTACAAAGCCCATAGTTAAAGCCCACAGTTGTTCAACCCAATGGCCAGAGACCCTTCTGGTCCTACTGGCAGCCTTTTATGTAGACACTGGTTTATGGCATCCTCACTGTGCATTCTTTCTCAATTTACTGGAGAAAATGAGGAGCTCTGCACCAGTCTGTTAGGTTTTGTCAGGCTTTCGCAGTTACCACCAACACTGATGGTTTCCTTCTCTTGGCAGATTTCGATGAGCAGACTGCAGATGACTGGGACGTAGACATGAGCATCTACTATGACAAAGGTATCTGAACTGAAAACCTTCCTAGGAAGTGGTGGAAATAGGAGAATTCTGAGCCTTCAGAATTTCTGCAATGGGGAACTCTGGCTCTGTTATCGTTTGAAAGTGTCCAAGATGTCAGAGTAATTAAAACAGCATTTTTTTTTTTCATGTCTGGCAGCAAGGCTTGCCAAAAAGAACAGGTTCTGCCTTCTTGGTGCTTGGCACTCGGGGGGGAAATCACAGCAGTGAAAGACTTCCCGGGTTTTGCTGCTCTGATTTTAGCTTCTTTCTTCCTTAGATGGAGGAGATAAAGATGCTCGGGACTCAGTTCGGATGTGGCTGGAGCAGAGACTTCGCGACGGTTTAGAGGACGGGTCTGTTTCAGGGCAGCATATTGGGACTTTTGAGAAATACACCAAGGTGAGCTTTGGATGAGCCCTCTGGAGTGGATGGAATGGGCAAGGAAAGGCAGTGGGGGTGATGCTTAAAGGATATGGGCCTTGGAGGAGCAAAGAGGTTGGATGTTCTAGTGGGAGAAGGGTTCTGGGCAGGATGGGGCCTTGTCCAGCATCTCTGCAGAATGAGTGAGCCCACTCCTCGAGCCACCATGGGCCATAATTGGGCTCATCCTGCCTTGTGCTGGGGCAGGCTAACGTGGATCCACTTTTTCCCCTTCCAGGGCATTGGCAGGAAGGTGCTGGAGCAGCAGGGCTGGGTCGAGGGGCTGGGGCTGGGCAGCAGCAACTCGGGAATGGCCGAAGCTTTGGACAACGAGGGTCAAAATCCCAGATGCAAGCGGGGACTGGGGTAAGTACCAATCGCACAGGTGAGAGGAGGATCTGAATCATTTTCTCCCTGTGTCAGCCTGCTCCTACAGTACAGAATGTGAAGGAGATGAGTTGGGGTACGGAGGGGCTTCCCACCACCTCTCCAGTGCTAAACTCACTGTCCTTCTTCCCTCTAGGTACCACGGGGAGAAACTGCCGACCTTCAGCAAGGCAAAGAAGCCCCGGCCAAATGGTCCCATCCTCATCTCCACCATCTACGACGACCCTGAGCCCGTGGACAGCGGTGACCTGCTGCTCAGGCGCCAGCCACCCACTGCCATGAAGTACAGACAGGACATGCCCTTTGTCCGGGCATCCCGTGGCACTCGGGAGAGACCCAGTGCCCCGTCGCACTGAGCAGAGACTGTCACAGACCATTTGTACTGGTCCCGTCTCCCTCTGGCAGCAGGCTGGCTCCTGCTGCTAATATATTTATTTTTGAAAGAACCCAAATTGTAACAAAAACTGCCTTGGTGGGATTTGTTTTTTTTTCCTTCTACTTTGAACCATTTCAAGTGAGGGGAATCACTGCTTGTCCATTTGTTCAGTGGGGATGGGGAGTGTCTGATTGGTGCTTTAAAGCCCAAACTAGGAGGAAAGCTGCAGCCTGAGACCCAGGGGAGGACAAGTACAGACACGGCGGCCGTGGCACGGTAGCTGTCCTGCGGAAAGCTTGCTGCTGGCCCGCAGCCTCGCGCTGCCTGGGCGTGACCATCCTGCAATCCCAGGAGAAACTTGCCTTGATGAAAGACGCGTCCTGGCAGCCTTCGGAGGAGCTCTGCGGCAGGCGGCTCCCTGCGGTCGGGCGCGGGGGTGCTCCCTTCCATGGCTCTCAGACGTGCAGGGCCACGTCCTGCCCGTTTCCCTGACACAGGCAGCCTTTCCCAGGCTGCAGAGTCCCTCTTCCCCATCCTTGTGACCCTGTCCTGCAGCCATAGATCTGCATTAGCATTCTCCCTGCCTGCAGGCTCTGGCTTGGCCGCGTTAGACTACCCAGATGCCCCAGACTCCTTCATTAAGGTTCTAGCCATGCTAAGAGCATTGCAGAGATCAGTTCTCATTTTCTTTGCCAAGCCTGGGTGTGGTTGCAGGGCAGTGGCCTTGGCTGCGAGGCCACTGCTGCTCCTGCAAACTCTGGCCCCTTGGAGAGGAGATTAAGCCCCATTGTGCTTTTTGTGGGGCTGCTCTTACTCCCAAACCTTGGTGGATTTGTCTGGGTGTGTACTGGAAATTGGGGCTTGGTTGTAGAGCCTTGGGCTGGTCCTCCTGCTGCAGTAATGAATATTTTTAGGAAGAAATAGACCTGAAACTAAGGTCGCCTCTAGGGTAGAGGCACTTTAGCCAGGGGTGCTTGTGTGTGGCGAGGGGGCGCTGGGTTTGGGAGCTTTGCTGCAAAAACGATTTGCTTTCCCCGTTTCGAGGGGCCGGGGTCGGGACGCGAACCAGCGACCCGCAGCCGGGGCTCGGCGCCGCCCTTCCCCGCGGCTGCGGCGCCTCCCGCCGGCCGCCAGGGGGC
>NW_020455566.1:1684249-1709254 GCF_003342845.1 Nothoprocta perdicaria
ACATGGAGGACACGAGGGGGCGCGGGGCAGCCGGTGGCCACGCGAGAGGGCAGCGCCGCAGCCCGGGGGGGCCACGCGCGCCTCGTCCCACGGGAAGGGCCCGCGCGGGACAGGAGTTACCCCCGAGGGCGGCCCCCCCGCGCGGCCCCGGGGCGGGATAACGGGACACGCGGGACCACACCGCGCGGCCCACGAGGCCGCCCGCGAGCGCGGCTGGAGCCTCGGAACCGAGCGGCGCCGTTGGCCTTGGCAGGAGGAGCCGGGACGGAGCCGCCATGTCCGGCGGCCGCGCGGCCGCGCCGGCCTTCGGGCAGGCCGTGATCGGGCCGCCGGGCTCGGGCAAGACCACCTACTGCCACGGCATGCAGCAGTTCCTGCGCGCGCTCGGCCGCCGCGCCGCCGTCGTCAACCTGGACCCCGCCAACGAGGCGACGCCCTACGAGCGCGCCGCCGACGTGGCCGAGCTCGTCACGCTGCCCGACGTCATGGAGAGCCTCAAGCTGGGGCCCAACGGCGGCCTCATCTACTGCATGGAGTACCTGGAGGCCAACGTGGACTGGCTGCAGGAGAAGCTGGCCGCCCTCCGCGGCCACTACGTCCTCTTCGACTGCCCGGGCCAGGTGGAGCTCTACACGCACCACGGCGCCCTGAGGAACGTCTTCGCCCGCCTGGCCAAGTGGGACTTCAGGGTAGGTCGGGGGCTCCGCGGGCAGCCGGGGTCACCCCCTGCACCCGTGTGGCCTCAGGGGGGTTGTACCTGGACGTGGGAGCTTTTCGTCGTGGATGGGGGGCTAGCGGCTGTTTTCTTGCCCGACCTCTTCGTCCTTTTGTGTTGAAGGGGTTTGTGAGGGAAGATGAAGGGGTTTGTCCCCGTTTCATGCCTGGAGGGGTTGGCAAGACCAGGGACTTGTCCAGGACCTTGCCAGTGTCCTTCTCAGGGGCAGAACACGTGGATTCTCCCCTCGCAGACTCTCGCCTTGCTCGCAGCTCCTGTCTGCAGAGCTCATGCGTTTTATCTGAGGTGGGGCTGCATTTTGGAGCAGGGAGGTAGATTCCTGTGCCGGGGCAGCGGGAATCCTTGGCACTGCACTGTGAGAAAGTCGGGCGTCATCTGAGGCGCTGCCTGCCACTCCTGCAGCCGGCCCGAGTCGCTGCGCGCGCTGGCAGACGTGCCGGGCGCTTTCTTGCACAACGGAAGATGCAAATTAGGAAATGCAGGTGAGAAGAGTCCCATAACCGGGGCCCTAAACTTGCCTACGTTGCATTTGTTTTGCATTGGGGCCAAACCATGAATGTGCAAACCACGTACGGTGTGAGCAAGAAAGGCAGGTTCCTTTGCTTGAGAATGTCACTGGGAATCTGCGCATTAGAATTGATTTTTGTTCAAGTAAACGTACGTGAAATTCCAGTTGCTAAAAAAAGATGGTTACACTCCTTTTTTTGATGTTCAGTTCAGTGCTTGCAGCTGCCTGTGGGCTTTGAACTTGCTTTTTCTGCTGCAGAAGCGGAGCTGAGACCGAGCCGCGCTCGCCTGCAGAGCCCTGCATTTGACTAACCTCGTGTAACAGGCAGCAACTTAACAGAGACCTTCGACCACATCGTTACCTCTGCATGAAACCCGGGGAATCGAGCTGCTCATTAATTTAATTATTAATTATTATTTCAAACCACATGCCAATTGTTTCTCCCGGCACAGCGTGGCGTGCTACGGTTACTGCTACCGAGTGCTCGCCGTGCACAAGCATTGCTGTGGGCAAGGTGGAAGGCTCATGGCAGCCCTGTAATTCGGAATGAGAGTTAAGCCCAACTCCCACCCTGCAGAGCTCAGACCAGCGTCTGTATTTGCTTCATCTGCAAAAGAAACAAGTCCTGAGAAAGAGGAGAGCAGCAGCAAGCTGAAGTGTCTGTTAGCACTGCCCAAGTCCCTTTGTACGAGGAGGATATTTCATATATATAAGCTAGAAGTTAGGTGGTAACTGTCATTTTGTGGGCACCGATGAGGTTATAGTTGGGTCTGAACAGATTGTCCTGTAGCCACTTCTTGGATTGTCCCAAAAAAGAGCGGAGGGACCGTTTGCTGTGTGTGACCTTGTGCCTGTGCCGTGCAGCTGGCTGCAGTCCACTTGGTGGATTCTCACTACTGCACCGATCCTGGCAAGTTCATCTCTGTGCTCTGCACCTCGCTGTCCACCATGCTGCACGTGGAGCTGCCCCACGTTAACGTGCTCTCCAAGATGGACCTGATCGAGCAGTACGGCAAGCTGGGTGAGAGCCGTGGCGGCAGCAACGCGGGGCAGGGCGGGCTGGCTGCTTCACTGCAGCCTTTGTGTCTCTGGGGGACGGTTGGGCAACCGGTGTGGATGGTTCTCGGTTCTTGGTGGCCCATTCTGGCTGGGGAGCCCCAGTAGCTGCAGAGTTGGGAGCAGAGTCATGCTAAGCGCTAGTGCAGGTAGAAAGATGGGCACGTCTGGAGCACGTTTAGCCCATGTGAGGGCTGGATCCTGCTCTGGAGGCAGGTGCTGAGAGGTCCTTGGCTGGTGTTTCCTCGCAGCCTTCAACTTGGATTATTACACGGAAGTCCTGGACCTCTCCTACTTGGTTGAACATTTAGCTTCTGACCCCTTCTTTAAAAACTACCGCCGTCTCAACGAGAAGCTGGTGGAGGTGATTGAAGACTACAGCCTCGTGTCCTTCGTTCCGCTCAACGTCCAGGTACTGCAGCAGGAGAGGTGGGCAGGGAGCGCTGGGCTTGTGGCCAGCACGTTGAGTAGCCGCTGGGTTGGGTCTGCAGGCAGGAGAAGGGGGCAGCTGCCACGGTCGTGCACAGAATCCCTCACCGCCTCTGCCCCCCGAGTCCTGGCTGCAAGAAACAGAGCCATGAGGGATGGAGAGCTTTAATATCAGGAGACACAGGGGTGGAAAAGGACAGTGAAAGACACCCAGACTTGTTAGTGGTTTGGGACCACAGAAGGAAAAGGAAAAGCTAATGAGATTGGGGCTACACAGGCCTTGTGTTCGAGACGGACATCTCTTCTGCGCCTGCATTTCAATGTTGGGTGAAGTATTACATCGTTAAATTGGGCAGCACAAGATAATTAGAAGATGGGAGGGACACGTTTGTGAGGCAGGGCTGCGATGTTCCTTTGCAGCCTGCTGAAGAGGCCACGGAGGGAGAGGTGCTGAGAGGTGGCAGGAGGGGGCGGGAGGCTGTCGGCACCTCGGAGCCTCCCGGAGGCTCCAGGGAAGCCCGGCCTGCAGCTCCAGCCCTTCTGCGTGGCTCGCTCTGCAGCGCTCGCAGCGCTGGCTCTCGCCTCCAGGGAGGGCTCAGTGTCCCTGAGTGTCCCCTCCTCTGCTTCCAGGACAAGGAGAGCATGCGGCGGGTGATGCAGGCGGTGGACAAAGCCAACGGCTATTGCTTTGGAGACCAGGAGCACAGGAGCCTGGAAGCTCTCATGTCGACAGCGATGGGAGCTGATTTCCACTTCACTTCGTATCCTTCTCCACTTCTCCTCCGTTGCCTTCAGTCTTGGTCTCTCGTGGCTTGGGCTGCATGAGGAGCTGGCAGTTTGCAGAAGCAGGTGGTTAGTGATGCTGTTTGGTGCTAAATGTGCAGCAGGTCGGCATGGCTCAGCCCAGATCTTAGCAGACAGTTGCCCACACCAAAGCCACCACATTTGTTGTTAATTGATATCTTAAAAGCGGGAGGAATCTTTTGACATCTTCCCTCTTATTCATGCTCACTTGCACTGTTTCATTCCACTTTGTCCAAACCGTATAATTGATTCCCCTGTAGTTGTCAGGTTTGTGATCAACCAGAGCCAGAAATAACCCAGCTGCTGCATGTTGTTACCAGCACTGCTGTCGTGCTGGCAGCCCCCAGGCTAACGCTGGGGTTGTGCGTTGGGGCCAGCCCCTGTGTCCTGTTTTCCTTGATCTGCGAGTTGCCAGCACGCTCGCAGTGCAGGAGAAGTACGTGCGATGTGAGGACGAGGCCGTGGAAGAGGACGACATGGAGCCGTAGCGCGCGGCCCTGCCCGGCTGCCTGCTGCTCCGACAGCTCGCCCTGTGTACGGGAGTCCCTGCGTCGCTGGGCTCAGCCTAAGCAACAGCCTTTGCACTTAGGCTCCATCTCTGGGGCTTCTGCCCAGAGCAACGTGTTCGCAGACACCGTGCAGCTGAGGGCACAGCTGCTCTTTCCTTAGGAACAGGAGAGATTCCGCAGGTTAAGGCAGGGTTAGCAGGAGAGGCAAGACGCAGCAAACCGGCCTTTGCCAATGCTCTCCTGATCATGACTAAGGTTGATCCAGAGAGAAAAAGGTCAGTTCGAGCTGTCTCTTCTGCAGTGAGTTTTGTAACAGAGGTTCTTGATTTGCTGCATAGGAGGAACGTGCACGGTCCTCATATTGAGAGGTGCGGCCAGGCTCAGAAACCTTTCATCTGTCTCAAGGAGGACAGAAGGATGCTTGTTTTTCTTTGTTTTAAAAATAATGACGGACTCTTTCTTAATAAAATACCTCTCCATCTTGCTTTCATCTGGTGAGTTTGCTGAACCTGAATAAATAAAACTGAGAGTGCTGCAAAGCCCGGGGCTAGAGAGCCGCTGGTGGCAACGTCACAGCGGCCGCTGCCTCGTGCAGTTTGCGGCAGCGCTGCACGCTCACGACGTTGCCTTTCCCTGCGATCCACCTGGGAACAGCCGGAGCGTTTGCTGGAGAGAGCGGGTGGGAAGGCAGGTGGCTCCTCTCCGGAGCTGGGGCTTTGGATTAAGAAAGACCCTGGGTGAGGCTGGAGCTCCTGGTCTGCAGCAAGGCCCTTCCCCGGCTGCTGTGTTTGCTGCCCTCAGCCCCCTTCCTTCTTTTCTGGCCATGGTTTTTTCACAGGAGCTTCTTCACATCCCAAGTCGTGGGACTTTCCTCAATCCTGTGGAATTCCCTCTGTGGCCGGTTGTGCCTCCTGGCAGGGATGAGCTGCTCTCAGCCCGCACGCACCACCTCTTCTGTGTCCCCCGTGGGACACGCAGCTTTCTGTGACCAGAACTTGGGGACGTGCAGACAGGGAGGTGGCCGGGCACAAGGGTGGGAAGACACCGCTGCCAGGCGCACACACAACTGTGCACATCAGCTGGATCATCGTGCTAAGAGATTACGCAGCCATTTCAAATATAAAAGTCAAATTCCCATCTGCTCTCAGTTATCAGCTCCTAAACGCTTCTCCTAAAAGCGCCAGGATCTCCCTGGCTCTTGCTGGTTGTGGTGGCTGCGTTTCAGCACTATCTCAGGCTGGAAGGCTGGAATTCAAGCTGAAAATCAGAGCTAAAATGTCACCCGTGCATCTGCACCTTGCAGTCTTCAGTCTTATTCATCTCATTGGGCCCTGTGGTTGCATTAAGGGGATGCAAGAAGTGATTATAAAATGAGATTTTTATGGCTGATTTTTATGGCTTTGAGAGATTTGGAGCTTAAAAGGGTATTGGCAGGTCAGAGCGGTGTTATGAAAGCACCATCAAAGCGTTTGCGGCAGCTGGGCTCTCTTATTTTAATACCCACGCAGTATCTGCCACCCCAGCCCTGGGGGCTGTGCCAGCGCCAGAGGGAGACCCAAAATCCCGGGAACCTTCTGCCTGGTCCCGGCCAAGAAATGTGGAGCTCCAGGGAGGCAAACGCTGCCCGGGTCGCATTTGGCCCTGGGGGGCTCGGGCAGCTGAGCCCTCGTGAGCTGGGGCTGCCAAAATGCCCCCCACAGGCACCCCGAAAGCTGCTGCCTTGCAGGGCAGGAGCATCGCGCCGGCCTCGGGGCTTTGGAGCCCCAAACGCGGGTGTGTTGAGCAGCCCCGGTGCCCGCGATGCCATCACCGGCCCCCGGCCCTCGCACAGCCCCGGTGGGAGCCCCTGGCCCCACAAAGCGGCTCCGCGGGCTGGGGAGGGGGCCGGGGCGCCCCAGCCCACCCAGCCGGGCTGCGATTTCGGGTGCTGTCGAAATCCGGCTCCTGCTGCCGCCTGGGCACCCGCTTAACCCCTTGGCAGCCCTGGTGTCCCGCAGAGCCAGCGCGCGCAGCGGGTGCCGCACGTGGCAGCGGTGCTGCCCACGTACCCCCAAACCCACTGGTTTTGGGGGGAGCTGGCCCTGGGTTTGGCTCCCAGCAGGGCTGGCGGGTGGGCGAGGGGCTGGGGAGGGGGCGAAGCAGCCGCGTGGGGGGCTCAGGGGTTAATCCCAGCAGGGCCCCGGGGCGGCGCATCCCGGGAGAACAGGTTTGGCTCCACACGGCACAGCCAGTGCGTTCCCACGAGGCCGGCCCTGCTGAGCACGCGCACAGCTCAGTGCAGCAGTGGCGGGTCCCCAGGGAGCCCAAGAGGGGCTGGGGCCAGCCCGGCCCAAGGAGCATCCCGGGATGGGAATGGGAATGGGGACAGGGATGGGGACAGGGATGGGGATGGGGATGGGGAAAGGGATGGGGATGGGATGCGGATGGGGATGGGGGGTTGGCACCTGCAGGGTACCCGTCCGTGCCTCAGTTTCCCCAGTGAGGGAGCCCCTGGGGGAGCCTCGGGGGTATCGGGCCCTGGTGTGGGGGGGCTCAGCAGAGTGGGCGCCAGTGACTGAGTCACGGGGCGGCTGCTCCCAGCCTTTCCCATCAAAGCGGCGCTCCCGCCCGCCGGGCCGGCTCCTCCCTGCATCCATGAGCTCATTCCCGCCCCGGGCGCCCGGCCTGACGTGTCGGGGCCGCCTCGTGTCGGGGCCTGCGCCGCTGCGGGGGGGCCCGGCCGGGGCCCGACGTGAGGCGCGGAACAGCCCCCGGAGCAGGGCCTGGACGGCAGGGAGCTCTGCCAGGGAACCACATGGGGGGCACTGGGAAGAGCCCCCTGGACTGCCCTGGATTCGCAGGACAACCAGTGCATCCCGTTCCCGGGGCTCCCCAGCCCTGTCCCCACCCCGCCCTGTGGGAAGCTCCCCATCCCGCCCGGACCGGCATGGCCGCCCCGCTCCCGCGCGCCCTTCGTCCCCCTCCTCCTCCTCCTCCCGCAGAGACCACGCAGAGCACAGAGGCAGGCGTGCACGGCAACCTTTATTGGGGACGCTTGGGCCGCCGCTCGGTGCCCCCCGACACCCGGGGGAAGAGGCAGGACAAGCCGAAAGCCCCGAACCCCCCATCGGCCCGGAGCTTCGCCCGGCTCGCCGGGAATGGAGAAGGGAGCCAAGCGGGAGCTGAGCAGGGGCGTCCCGGCGCCCGCCGCGCTCCCCGGTGCCGGGAGAGCCCCCGGATCGGATCGGCAGCCACTGCTCCTGGGGGAGCAGGGCAAACCGAGACGCCTCCCAAAAAAAAAAAAAAAGAAACCCAAATCACGGAAAACCGGAGACGGGAGGAGGTGGGCGCCGGGCCCGGCCCCGCGGCGCCAGTTCAGTTCTTGGGCTCTTCGCCAGGCTCGCCGCCGTCTTCGCCCGAGCACTCGGCTGTCCATAGCGTGAGGTTGTCCCTGAGCAGCTGCATGATGAGGGTGCTGTCCTTGTAGGAGTCTTCGCTGAGCGTGTGCAGGTCCCCCATGGCCTCGTCAAAGGTGGTCTTGGCCAGCGCGATGGCCTGCTCGGGCGCGTTGGCGATCTCGTAGTGGAAGACGGAGAAGTTGAGGGCCAGCCCCAGGCGGATGGGGTTCGTGGGCTGCATCTCCTTCTTGCTGATGTCCATGGCCTCTTGGTAGGCTTTCTGGGCACTGTCAATGGTCTCCTTGCGGTCGTCGCCCGTGGCCACCTCGGCCAGGTAGCGGAAGTAGTCGCCCTTCATCTTCAGGTAGAAGACCTTGCTCTCGGCATCGCCGGCCTTCTTGATGAGGAACTTGTCGAGCAGGCCCAGCACCACGTTGCAGACGCTCTTGAGCTCCCCTTCCACCTTCTCCCGGTACTCGTTGACCAGCTGCGCTTTGTCGTCGCCCTCCTCCGTCTTGTGCTCGATGCTGGAGATGACCCTCCAGGCGGAGCGCTGGCAGCCCACCACGTTCTTGTAGGCCACCGAGAGCAGGTTGCGCTCCTCGTTGGACAGCTCGTCGCCGTGCTCCACCACGGCCTTCATGAAGTCCGCCATGTCCTCGTAGCGCTCGGCCTGCTCGGCCAGCTTGGCCTTCTGCACCTGGTGGTTCCTGGCCATGGCGGTGGCGGCGCGAGACGGAGCGGCGGCGAGCGGGACCGTGGGAGCGTGTGCCGAGCGCCGCCGCCGGGATCCGCTTTTGGCCGCGCGTCGGAGCCTGGAGCAAGAGCGGGAGGAGCCAGGAGGCCGCGCAGCCGCCCTGCCGCCGCGGCCCCCGCCCCGCCGCGCGCCCTCGTCGGGCCCTGGGGGGACAAGGGGGGGACAGGGGGGCCCAGGGACCCTGCCCGCACCCCAGGGGGGGCAACGCGGCCCCCACCCCGTCCCACTGCTCGCGCGGTGGGAGCAAAGTGGGACACAGCAACACGCGGCGCTTAGGGGGCAGCCCGGATGTTGAGATGGTTTTTAGGGCTTTTCCCCCCAAAAAAGCCCCATGCTTGTTGGTGCTGGGGTGGGGGGCGCGGTGCCCTCCACCAGGACATGTCCAGAGCCGAGCTCTTCCCGGGTTAAAGGCAACGGCGGCTCCGGCAGCAGGAGGGACAGGCTGGGCACACTCAGGGGCTGCCCATGCCAGGGATTTCTTGGAGCAGAAATCTCTCCCCCTCACCCCAAAATAGCAACCCCCCCCAATGCAGAGCTTTCCCCCCCTCTGCTCCTCTCTTTCCCCCCTGTCTCGGGGAGGCCCCGCGCGCAGCCGGGCGCGGGCGATTAGGATCGGCTTGGCGCTGGGCGCAGTTTCGCTCTCGGCCTGTCGGCGCACGCCGGGCGCCCGCGGCGGCCTCGCGGCCCGGCCGCGCGCGGAGCCGGCCGGGCGGCACCCGGCGCCTTATCGGCGGCACCGCCGCTTGACTCATCCCGGCAAACACCCCGGCCCTTCCCCACGGGGGGATTGGGGGCCTTTCCGGGCGGATGGGGCTGCGGGCGGCCGGGCAGGCCCCTTTTCCTGCTGTTTTCCTGCTGTTTTCCTGCTGTTTCCTGGCGGCTCCGGTGCCTCTTCCTGCCCGGAGGAGCGTGGCCACAGGCACCGCCGTGACCGAGATCCAGCCCCTGGTCTGTCCTGGGAGCAGATGACACCGCGCTCATCCACACAGGCCCCCTGCGGGAAGCGGGAGTGATGGGGCTGGAAGAGGGCGCCTTTCCCACCCGCTGGATCGGGGATGGATCCTAGCACGGGGCTCACTGGAGTGGGGCAATATCCATAGAAACCTGGGGGGAAGGAGCCTGCTGCCCCCATCCCCACCTCAGCACTCGGCACCAGGGCGGGCCAAAGGCGGGCAGCTCCGTGGAGCCGGCTCCCCGCGGCACCGGCGCTCCGGCCATCCATCCGGTGCAGGGAGCAGCCTCCAGCCGGAGCCCCTTAGCCAATTCAAGGAGCACGGCTGCCTCAGTCCCTGCCAAGGCCGGCTGAACCGCTGCCAAACGCATTTGAAATTAGCCAAGAAGCTGCAAAAAACATTCGGCTCGACCGGTTTCCCAGAGCGCAGAGCCGTGGCCCGGGAGGCAGCGCCCGGCCAGCGCCTCGGAGCTCCCGGCCACCGGCACCCAGGGCCGGGCGGCCGCTCCCCTGCGCCGCCCAAGCAGGAGCCAGGCACTCGCTTACAGTAAATAGGAGAAAATTTATTTAGTTATTTGTTACAAAAGGCAAAAAAAAAAAATAGACTGCAAACTCTAATGGGCTCGAAGCTGTGCGGGCGGTCACGTCCTGCTGGGCTGCAGGGGCCGGAGGGCCCAGCCTGCGCTGTGGCCTTCCAGGAACGCCGCGTGCGCGGGGAGAGGGATGCTGCAGGATGAGCTGCTGGGGGGTCCAGCCCCTTGCCCTGAAAAGCAGAGCCGCGCAGAGAGCGAACGGAAAGCAGAGTGTTTGGAGGGTAAATTCCTACGCGCAGCAGCTCCCCGCGAGGCGGGGCCCGTGCAGGCGGCTCCGAGACGGCCTCGGCCGCAGAGGTGCTCACAGGAGCTGCTGCTTCCCCCGCTCGCTGGAGTCCCACGTGGCATCTTCCAGGACGGGGAGCTCCCTGCGCTGCAGAGCGAGGTGCCAGCAGCCCCGTGTGGCCTCGGTCCCTGCACGCGGGAGCTGGTGACGGCCCGGGGCAGGGTGTCCTTATGGCTTTGAGCGGCGCGGAGGCCCGTCCTGCAGGGCAGCAGGCGCGAGCCTGGCGAGCGGAGGCACACGTGGTGGCGAGGCTGTCGCTCCGCTGCCCTTGGCACACTCCAAGAGAGGCAGAGGGCTGCAGGTCGCCAGGGCTTTGGGGCCCTGAACGCACTGGGGTGCTCGGAGGCAGAGAAAGAGAAGGTTAACAGCAGAAACAGCACGAGGGGAAGGGGGAATGGGGGCAGAGCAAGGGCTGGAGGGACCCCAGGAGCACCGCACCGGTCTGGTCCTACAGCTGACCCCAGGCGGGACGGATGGGGTGCATGAGACCCCCCCCATGGCAAAACTGGGGTGGGAGGTGCAGCAGGACAGGCCGCTCCCCCCAGGAGCCGGTGCTGAGGTGCCAAACCCTGACCCACGGGCCCCGCCAGGACACGAGCAGCGAGGAAGGAGCGTGCGGATCGTTGGGACCCCCAGCGGCTGCTGGGGTCGAGCACGTGCCGGGCTGCACGCGCAAGGAACCAGCGGGAAGCCGCAACGCGCTCCCTGGCTGCTCCCTGCCCCTGCCGTCCTGGTGCCAGCCGGGCGCTGCCCCAGTCGCAGGATGGACCCCATGGGCGAGATGGACCCCACGGGCATGTGGCACGGGCGGGACGGGGCACTGCAGCGGGTGGATGACCGCAGTGGGGAAGCAAGCGCTCTCTTACCGGCTACCCCTCGGAGCCGGGGCTAACGTCCGAGGAAGGGCTTATCCCGTCACGCCGTGCAGGAGATGGCAAAGTCCTGGCAGGCGTCCTCCTGGGGAAGACACCAGAGATTACGCGGCTCGGCGCGCGCCGGCACAGCGCGCGCTGCGTTGGGCACGGACACCTCGCATCCGGCACGGACACAGGTGGGAAAGGGACGCTTGGCTGCTGTGGGACAGTGCAGTCAGAGCTGGATGCGGGATGAAGCCGTGTCCAGCCGGAGGTGCGGGCCAGGAAAAGCCTCTTGGCTCTGGCAGGAGCTGTGGCACCACGGAGGGCTCCTGGGCTCTGCGGCCAAGTGTCCCCATCCCGCGGGAAGGCGCAGGAGCTTCCAGGAGGGCTCTGGGACCAAGAGCCCAACTCCCACCTCACAGGGGGGATGTTATAACAGACAGCTGCCCTCTTGCATGTTAAAGGAATAAATAAAAAGAAAACCCAAGCAATTAACTCTTTAAAAATATAATTTTATTATGTCGAGTAACAAAAGAAACCGGTTTAAATAGAAGCTGGAAGGCATTGGGCCCCGCAGCACCCCTGGCTCCCCGCGGCTGCCGCTGGAAGGGAGCACCGAGGCTCCTCGAGGGCCGCGACCAATCCCTTCGGGAACATGGGAGAAGCAGAGATGGCACCGCACGGTGCCAGCTCCCTCCCTGCCCGGGCACAAGCTGCTGCCAGGTAAGGTGACAAACAGGGAAGCGTTTGGCTTGGGACGGGTCTCCGGAGGAAGCAGGAGGGTGTCGCGGTGCCGGTGTCGCCCTGTCCTCCTGCTGGCGGTCACAGCGGGCTGACACCCCCATCCCAACCACGCGGCCAGGGGCACCTTTCCGAGGTGCCAGAAACAAAACGGCCAAGGAAAAGCACCCGAGGGAGCTGCCGTGCCACCCCCGGAGAGCTGGGGAGGGCGGCAGAGGAGCTCCTTGGCTCCTTGCTGTTAGGACGAGGTGTCTGTGGCCGAGCCACGGGAACCGAAAGCAGGCGGCTTGACACGAAGCACTGCAAGGCTGCCCCGCTGCTAACATGCACAGCACTAGCTACACCAAATATAAAACTTTCTACGTAGAAAAAATCTACAAATTGTGCAAAAATATCCAGCAGCTTTTAATAACACGATTCAAGTATTGCTGGCAAGGTCTGGTACTCTCCTCTATGTGTGCTCCAGTGATAGGAACATGCAGAGCTGCCTTGGGAGCAGTGTGGGAAGCCCGTGCCAGGACACAGGGATCGTTCCCGAGGGGCTGTGGACAGTCCTGCTGTCATCTGCTGGCCACAAACTCAAACCCAAGAGCACAACATGAGGCTACCAGAGACCAGCACCTGCTCAGCGCTTCCCCTGGGTAACTCCCGCTAGGAAGATTGTGACCCTCAGGAATTCACCTGCTCTTCTGTTGCCTTTAAGAGTCCCACGGACAGGAGTGAGCCGGGCTTTCCTGGCAAGCTGAGGTCAAATCCTACAACTGTTCTTTTCCAGGCAGCATCTCACCACGAGGGCTGCTGGACACTGCACAGTTTTGCCTTTTTCCCTGTGAAGATGAGTTTTTTCCTAACTCATGCCCTGGCTGCAAAGCTCTTTCCAGCTGAAACTCAGAGCTCTTCAGCACTCCCTTAGAGACCAGCCAGAAAACGGGATCAAACGGCAGCTGGGACATCTAGGCAGCTTCCTCACCTGCTGGGAGCCAGGGAGCCTTCCCGGGAAACCCGCCGCAACTCATCAAGGCACAGCAGCTTCCAGAACAGAGAGCTGCTCCTGCAGCCACCGGGAACGCGGACATTAAGACACCAAACCCCTCCACACAGCAGAAGGCATTCACGGAGATATCGGGAATACCAAGGAACTTCCATCTCTGCCAGCCCAAAAGATGAGGCCGGGCAACACAGCTCAGAACACGGACTGGTGGCCTGTGCCCACCTGCCCTCCTTGGCCCCCCTCCTCATTCCTCGGGCTGAGCACAGCCCTGGAGCCCCAGGCCCAGCAGGCCAGTGGCTCTCACACCTATTTGCTTCCCAGTTGCAGTGTGGACCCCTGCTTTCTGCTCGAGTCTGAGGGTCTTGCACACTCTATCAGTTGAAAGTCCAGGCAGGCCACATCACAGTGAGACAAATAATCAAAAATAATAAATAAATTAAAAAAAAAAAAAAAGGCAACATATGGCTCCTCTGAGTCTTTGGCAGCTCTGTGTCACAGGGCTGTCCCGCCTGAGGCCAGGGGGATGGTAAGAGGGAAGGTAGTGGCTGGAGTTTGGTGCAGGCCCAAGTGGGCTGTGACACGGCACCACTAGGGAATGCCTCCTACCATGCTGGTGTCAGTTTTGGCTCCAAAGGAAGGGGGTTCATTCTTAGGACTGGACGGCGTGCCGACTTCTGGCTGAATAAATCCTCTTCTGTCTATCAAACTGGAAAACAGAAGGGTAAAGAGAGGAGTTACAACTCTCAGGACACAAAGACTCTAACCTACATGCAAGTTCAATCAAAAAATTTCTACAGAAAAAAAAAAAGATAGCATAAAAGAGGGTCTTTAAAGTTTGCACAAAGTGAAGATGCCTGGTAGTGAAAACTCCCTTTCCCAGTGTCGTGAGAGCAGCCAAGTGAAGGAGCAGAGAACAGACAGCACTCACTGCAGGGTTTTGGCTTGCACAGCCACCCCCAGCATGAGCCCCCAGCCCAGCACGGAGTTTTAAAGCAGGTCTTGATCCATTCAGTAGATGTGCTGAGCAGCTGCTAAAGCTACTCTGCCCACAAGGCCTGACACGCAGGTGCCCCCGGCACAACGACGGGGGCTCACAGATGAGAGGTGGGTCTCCCTGTGGGAGCTGCTAACCAGAGCATCAGCAGGAGCGGTTTGGACAACACAGCTCCTCGTCTATTAGATGAGTCACAGACCTATCGCACAAGCCATCAAACAGTCTTCACACAGTAACAGCTTTGGGTCACCACAAACCCAAACGGGAACTGGCTAAAGGACTTTACAACAGGAAAAGAACACAAACGAGAAAGAAGGCTTGGAGTAAAACGCTACCCTCCTGCCAGCTCAGCTCTCCCAATCTGCAGATTTACCATTCCCGAGCGGCAGCAGTTGCATTTCAGCAGTTTTGGACCAACCATGAGCTTAGGGGTACTGCAGAGAGCAGGTCAGGACACCAAGGGAGAACACAGGGCCTCTAGCTATGTGGCCTCACTTGAAATCTCAGGCACCTTCCTCTGCTGTTACCTGACACTGAATTAGCACTGCTAGGATGCTCTGTGTAAATCCCAAGAGGTTCCCAGCAAACAAAATGCATCTCAAGGAGACCTGCATGTCCTAAGACAGCCCAGGAGCTCCAAGTCAGAGTGCAGGTCCTCAATACCAGCAGCCAAAGGTAAGAGGATTCCAGCCCAACTCTGCCCAATTGCACCCCCTTGTGACAGAGAGGTGATAATTCTACACTGCTGATGGGATGAAGGAAGAGCAGCCCAGAGATGAGCATGCTCCAGGCCCAAAGCTTTATTTTACTGCACAAGGAGGGAACTGCCTTTGCCTCTGTTTTAATAAACGTTCTGGTTAACTCACAGGTAAGAGAATTTGGTAGGATGTTATAAAGCAGTTCAGGCAACTCAAGTGTTGCTTAAGGATCAATCTTATCTGGTGCAGAACCTTGCTGATTGCTTGCCAAGAGTTACAGCCCGGTGCTCAATCCTTGCAGTAGACGAGGAAACGTACGTGTTAAGCCTGTGTTAACTGCTCTTCAACCTCACGGCAGCAGATGTGTTTGGCTGGCACAAACTCTGGTGAACCACCATCAGTCTGCACTTTCTGGAGCCCCTCTCGCAGCAGGATGCGCTTCCCAGTGCGGAGCAGGGGACAAGCTCTTACCTGGGATGGAAGGGCCCACACAGCACCGCACAGCAGTTTGTGAGGATACTTTTATGGCTGTAAGGATTGGCAAACTCTGAGCCCCTCTTATTTGACCAGGACCCTTTGATCTGAAAGGGAAAAGACACATGTAAATTAAGATGGGAAAGATGTGATACAATTACATGATAATAAAAGTAAGCGAAAATCCTCGATCAGGAGGCAAACAGCTTCTGCCCTGATAAAAATAACCTCTTCTTTGCTTCAGCAAGCAGGACAGCTGAGCTGAAGAAAGGCAGCCAGAGGAGATAGCAATACGTTGTCCTGCCTTTAGGTTCAACCTCGCAGCTACAAAGCCCCTAGGCTGCGACCTCCTCATGCTTCATGGCAACTTGTTAGAATCATCGCCTTCAACTCCAGCCTCTTTTTTCCCCTCATTTCCCAGGCTGGAAGCTCACAGAAGCAGCGCTCTTAGCCGAGGGTACCTCGTGTGCTCCCCGGGCTAAACTAACCCCAAGGGGATTCCCAGGCCCTTCTGCTAAGGAAACCACGTCACCCGCCCACGCCCTGAGCAGCTGCCACTGGGACTCTGATTTTGAAACCCCAAGCAAGTCAACCATGGGCACACGAGCGTGGGCAGATGCTATACCTGGCCACGAGCCCCTGCCTGAAGGGCACCATTTACCCCCGCATTTCCTCTTTTTGTTTTTACTTGCCCTCCCCAGGTGCAGCCCAAGCTGGCAGTGCAACCAGAGAAGCAATGGGCCGTATGCTCTGGACTCGGTGCCCTCAACACAGTCCTGCTAATACCTCGAGACATAATAGAGCAGGAAGGAAAAGAAAAAAGGAAAATGCAGACCTTTCTTCTGTAGCTATGGAAGCTTCCAGCAGGCCTTACAGGGGTCTGTGGCCTGAAGGGTGAATTTTGATTCTCACCAAGGACCAGCTAGATCCCGCTTTTCCAAACGATCCGCCGTGCTCGGGGTTCTCGTCTGGCCCTTTGAGCCTGCACACACCCCGCTCTGTATGGTAAATATCTTCAGAAGACGTCCCTACATTATTTGCCTATTGCACTTGAAGTGACAAAGGGACTTGCCCAGGGTCTCAGAGGAAATCTGTGGTTGCCCTGAATGCTGAATTAAGACCACCCATGTTCCAAGCTAAACCCCAAATCTCTGGGGGCAGCCTTCCTTTTTTTAAACCTCAGAACTCCCAATTTAACCAAAAAAGAAAAGAAATGAAAAAAGCACATAACTTTTCAAACATCTCAGCCAGATACTCCCTAGCCTGATGCTGCCAAGGAGCACATGCTGCCTTCCCAACATGATGCTCCTGCACCATTTTCTACACATGCATCTATCTGAACACACTGCACCCATTTGAGGCCGCCCTGAAAATGCCACCTCTGCCTGGAAAGCTGCAGGGCTGGCAGCCCCACTTACACCCGAGGGGTTTCCTTTGCTTCCCTGTGAAAGAACAAGCATCCAAGTACTTACATCTTCATTTGTGGTCAAGTTGGAGGCAACTAAGTAAGTGTGAAAACCTGAGAGGCCCAAAATAGACCAGACTGAGAAAAAACAAATCACCAGCTCCAGCACAGTGAAAAATAAAAAAAAGAAAGGAGTCAAGGAAGTCTCATAGAATAAAATCTTCCTGTAGGGAGAGGTGAAGAGCTGTTTTGGGAGGTACCCAAGGTAAAGACCACATGCAGTGGGCCTTCCAAGAACCCTTGGTACTGAGGGGTTGGCTGAGAAGCCCACACAACACAGTACCTGCTCATACCTTCTTCTAGGGAAAAGGTGCCCCCATTCCCAGCAAGGAGAGAGCATTTCAGTGGCAAGGACCTAAATATGGAACTAAAAGTCCTACCACTTTGGTGGCAGTATCAGTCTACAAACGGAGAGATGCCTGCCTGCCCTCACAAGCAGCTAGGGGCCTAAATCAGATTTTGGAAGTACACCACAGTGCCCCTTGGAAGAAGACATTGCGCTCCCACATTACACTGTCAGTGCTGCTGCACAAGGGCTCGCCAGTCTAAGCAACTGAGAGCATCAGAAGGATATCTTGCAGGTGTTGTCTTCAGCGTGGTGAGGAATCCATCTCTCTGAGAGCCTGCAAAGCAAACATGACAAGGAACTATGTTCCATCAGGCAGCCTTGCATCTCCAGCCAAGCTCCCTCCCTCCCGAGTACACAGCTGCCCTCCCGCAGGTCACACAGACCTGCCCGGCTGCCCAGAGCCTGAAACTCTGCAGAAATGTCTGTGAGCAGAGACAGCTCCGAGAGGTTCAGGGCTGGCAGGCAAGTCACCCTCCCTGTGAGATCCAGGGTGGATGCACCCAAAGCCCTCTCGTCCACAACTGCCCTAGCATCACACACAACCCATCTGCTCTGGAGGGAATAACCCAGTCCCAAGCGTCACCATTTCTCTGCAGCGAGGTGCAGGATCTAGGGTTCCCTGCAGTGGGACTCGTATTTAACCAAAGACCAGCCCCTTCTCTGTTCACGAAGAACAGGGACTGGGAGCTTCAACAGAGCCTCAAGTTGCTCATTGCTCCCAGCAACCGCGGTACTTACGCAGAGTGAGGTGGGTGACGACACAAGCGAAGATGAAGGCGGTCAGGAAGGAGAGGGAGAGGATGAAGGCGTAGAAGTAGCGGTAGTTGCGCTTCCCCACACAGTTGCCCACCCAGGGGCAGTGGTGATCAAACCTCTCTGAAAGAAAGCAACACCGTGAGCACTGCCGTCATCCTGCACGCTGCAACACAGCGAACGTCGCTGAACCTCCGTGGATTCAGGGGCTGCAAACAGAGCTTCCACCCACCACACTTTAAGATCAGAACCTCTTAGCAGCAGTACATTAGCATCAAGCTTCAACAAAGCACTGCAGCCTGCTGACATGCCCTTTTATAACATTAAAAGCCAAATCTTTCCTCTTTCCAAGCCCCACATAAATACAAACCTTGAGCCTGGTATCATCTACCACTACTAAAACTGAAAGAAGGTATGGAAAGTGCAGATGTTTTTCCACTGTCTTGCACTGCTGGGTGTGGGCACTGAGCATCGTTGCTCCCCTTTAGTGCAGCAGCCCCCTCTTGCATTCTTCTGAGCAGAAAATAGTTTCCAAAGTCATGAAGATACGCCTCTAAAAACCACAAAAATTGCCTAGGAACCCAGAGCACATGCAACACATCTGGAAATACTCCAAGCTGTCTTCTCTTGAAAGGCAGGACTGCTGCAGCTGCGGCGTAGGGGCAACTGATGCCAGTAAAACACACCAAGGCAGGAAGACGCCTGCTCCTCCGCGAGGCTCCCTCCCAACGCTGTCCCCAGCACAGCTACTATGCAGTGAGCTGTTCTGGTGTAAGGAGCAGTCACAACATCCACAACTACCTCCAGGCACACAGCCAGCAATGTGCAGCCTTTTCTCAAGGAGAGTCCTCGGGATCCTGCACCACTTGGGTTGGTCAGGTCTGCAGAGCTAATGCAGAGCCTGCAGCACATGAGACGCCCACCCCTGGGCACCGAACTCTCTGGACATGCCACCCCATTGTGTGTCACCCTCCTGTCCCTTCAAGTTGCACAGCCAGACTGAGCAGGTAACCTCATCATCCGCTCATTTCCTCCCGCATCCGCCCCACCTGCCTAGGGCCTCATTGTGTGGAGCTACCAGAGGCTTTTCTTCAGATTTTCCTTCTCTCCCGTTCCTCCTGTTCCACCAGAACCCGAGGGCACAGCAGACAGGCTAAATCAGAGCCCGTGAAGCTGCCTCCACAGCCCTGCCCAGAGGCAAGGAGCCTCACTGTTCCACCGCTCTGCATCCTCACAGGAAGAGCAGATGCAGTATCCCCCAGCCTGAAGCCACTGCACCGGCCTCTCATTTGCAAGAGAAAGGAGAAGGACAACTCAACATCTCACCTCACAACCCTCTAAAAGGAGCAAACGCAACCTGCCCACGAATCCGAAGTGCTCCCCCTCCAGAAGGGAGGCCAGCACATCGGCAGCCTCCGCACTTACCGACGCAGTTGTCGCAGACGCTGCAGTGAGAGGTTCGCGGCGGGCGGAACATCCGGCACGTGTAGCAGTACTTCAGCTTCACCACGTACTTGTTTATCACCACCTCCATGGTGCGGGCTGGCGGGCGGTACGTCGAGGTCCCCATGTTATCTGCAAGGAGAAGGAAGGATGGGCAAACCCTGGCAAGCAGCTGCCTGGCAGAAGAAGGGCTGGCACGTTCTCGTCCGCGCTCAGCATTCCCGGGCTGAAGCTGGGATGCGGCTCAGCCTGTGGGATTTGTTTCTGAGCGGGCAGCCCAGCTCTCCAGGGAGCTCCTCACAGCCCTGCTTACGCTCCCTTCACTGTCTGTTCAATGGGAATGCTGTTGGGATGCCAAGAGGAAACAGTATCTGCCTAACACTTTGAAAACATAAAGCAATATATAAATAGCACAAAAGCAGCAGTGTCCACGGCCCAGTGACACCAACTCATCTCTGCACGTCTGACAGATCACAACAAAGAGGCACATGATCCGTTAACGCACGTGATCCTCTGCTCTGTGCACAGGACTGAATTTAGAGAAATCAAGAAATTGTCACTTTAGGGTAACCTCAGCCAAAGCACACTGCCAGCACACGGCTCCCCAACGTGGAGCTCAAACCAGCAGCGCAGCCACCACCCAGACACTCGTTTTCGTGACAGAAGGGGACAACAACAGGTGTCAAGTGCTCCACACAGATTTCACTGAAAATAACACATACACATCAATAGCACGAGGGCAGCTATTCACCTCCAGGTTGAAATTAAAATATTTTGAGGACCTTACATGTTTGCTAGCAATTGACTGGTAATTTGGGACTGACAGCTGTAGATTTTCTCCAAACAGCAAAAGTGTGAGCTGGGAAACCTCTGTATCATGTCTGCCATTTGGGAGGTTATTTAATAATTCATTTGATACACCCTTAAAATAACATCTTTCCAGATTTGAGGAAGTGTTTGAAAATAGAGATTTACTAGTGAGTGACTTAAGAAGAAAATTAATTGATTATTTCAACAGTAACAGCTGGCACAGCCAGCAGCCAGCTTACAGCTTTAGGCACTTCAAAATAGAAACAGGGCTAACCCCTCTGAGGATATTTTAAAACTAGCTGCATGGGCAGACAGAGAATTAGTACCTTGCAACCATCTCGAGTAGAGCCAGATTCAAGTTCTCTCACATTCGCTTGGCTAAAGCATCTGTTACCAAGGACAACATCAAAGCAATGTACAGAGCCCAAATGCACACACTTTCTTGGCTACCACAAACCTAATGTGACAGAGCAGTTTTTAGACAGAAACAAATATTAGCAGACTGCTAGAAACAAAGGAGACCTTGAGACACGGCAAGCTACGTTGCAAATCCCTGCCTTAAAAAATATTCCTAAATTAGTTGTCCCAAGTCCCCGACACAGACATTTTGTAGGAAAACTTGCAAGCTCCCTCCTAGTTTGGACAACTTTCAGAGTAATTAATGCACTGCAACAAAAGGGGAGAGGCTCTCTCAGACTAGTCTTTCTTCTGAGGGAAGAAAAGAGCAGCAGAACAGGCAGCCCTCTCAGCACCCTGTCTGCAAGGCTGTCCTCAGCACCAGGCTCCTCTTTGAGAGGCACCAACAAGACGAGGGGGGTTAAAAGCAGCGGTGGTTGCTGAGCTGAGTCTTTTGCTGGGACACCTGGCCCAGCGTCCTTCAGGAAGGATGGGATTTTCAAAGGCTTCTTGAGAAGTCGAGATGAGTCTGAATGAAATTCCGTTAACAGCCAAGCACAGAAAAGGTTCCTTGAAGCTCCGGGCTAAACCTTCCACCTGCACATGCACCAATTTCACAGCATTGGTCAGTAAAATGGATCCACAGACGAGCAAAGATGCAGCCCAGGCTGCCCTGGGCACCAGGACCCCTGTTCTCCCCAGCGAGCTGTGGTGCCTTCACCCAGAGACCTTTCCAGATGGATCTAACTGCATTTCCAGAAGCAGAACGAAGCACTTGCAGAGAAAAGCAAGGACAGGGGGCTAAACTGGGCTGACAGCCTTTTGCCTTATAAGGCTTAAGCTTTTGAGATCAACCCGCACAGTCTGTGGCACAACCTAAGTAGAGATTTGTTGTGCTTCACCAGAAGCAGCTTGAAAATCCACTAAAACCAGCAGGAGTTTCCATGAGGGGTGGTGTGAGCCCTGGGTGCCTGCAGCTAACATACAAATTACGTGCTCAGTTCCTCCCGCATCAATCTTCACAAAAAATAGCAACAACAGTGTCAGTAATCTCCCCGCTCCACTCCAGATACAGCAGCCAGGAATCCAGCAGGGTGCTTTAAGGCTACAAATCCACTAATTCCTTTCACTTCACCACTTCTCCCATCAATCCAGTCCCGCTCTCTGCTTCACGGTGCTGCCACCTTTCCGGTGCTGACAGTAGCAAGAAACACTATGTCAGTGTTTGTGCAGGCAAATTCCCTGCTCCCGCTCACTAGCGACCACCCAAACACCAGTGTAAGGGAGGCAGCAGGAACAGCCAGAGATAAGATTATCCGCTCGGCAGTGGACTACACTCGGAACGGGTTCAGCTGACTACAGAACTATTCTCAGGCTTGGAACAGTCTCTTTTTTTTCGGGATCAGTTGAGTTTAGTTGCAATTGTTTCATTAAAACACAAAAAGAACACTTTATTTCTGCATGTTTTTAGACCGACTTCTCTAATCCAGGAGGTCAACTCAAGGATCCTGTCCATCACCTGTTGGCCAAGGAAAATTCTCCTTTCAAATTCCAGAAGACAGGGGATTAGCAAAAAAAGACCGAGCATTAATGCTATTTATCTTCGAGGCATGCCTCTGGTTTCAGCAGTTTTATAAATATTACTTAGTTAATCCTCAGCAGCTTTCCTTCTTATCATGGTCAGCCACATCATGTCACACAGTGAAAAAAATGTAGAAATAGCAAAGAACTGGCTCTTCCAAGAGGGAAAAAAAATAAAAAAGTAAATAAAAGTTTTCAAGCCTGGATTATAATTCAGTGAAAATTCAGGGGAATTCAGACCATCATAAATCCCAGTACCAGTACTGAAAACACTGTCACTGCTTAAAAGCACCACACAGATGGGCTGTGACTGGGGATGCGACTTCTCCAGGCACTGATGCTGCCAGCTCCCCCTCATCTGAGCTCTGCATGTGGCCACGGCCCAGGCAGGTCGCAGTCCTGAGGGCAGGAACAGTCATAGCCTCCAACGCCTTGCACAGACCTCTGCTTGGGAAAGTGATGGGTTGAACAGAAAAGGAAACCACTAGTGCTTCCCTGCAGACCCCCTTCTTAAGGCACAGTGTGACGTGCTGCAGGAGCTTTCACTCCTCTCACAGGGCTCCTAAAACGCCCTAGAGCCTCCTGATCTGGAGCCTTTCTCCCCTAAGATGAGTGTTAAGGAGCCAAGACCGGCTGAGCCTGAAATGCCCCCCCACACACGCACCAAAGCAAGGACAGGAGAGGGCACAGGAGTCTCACCGATCCGCTTTTCCAGATCTGCGGCTTCACTCGGGGTGGCTCGAGGCAGGATACCTGGATCTCTGAAGCTCGTCTGAAGCAGACAGCTGATGACAAAGAAGAAGAGGACAGCTGCGATGACGGGGATGGCCAGAGTCAGGTGACTCGCAAGGAAGGGGCAGCTGTTAAAGAAAGAAAAAGAAATCGTTACAGACCACGCTTGGAGTACTTGCCATCAGCTACTGCACCAAATACTACAAAGTAATATGGAGTGGTGAACCAAAACACTGCTGCTTTGCAGGGACCCCTGGAGAAGCTGTAGCCTAGAAAGCATCCTGCAGCTCTGGAGCTGTGCTGGAAAGACAGGTCTCTGAAGCAAAGGCAGTGCTACCAGCTCCTGCACACAGGTGCTTGGTCTTTCTGAAGCTCCAGAACAGTGTTTCTAAAGCTGTCAGCTGCCCCAAAGCCTGGTCACCTTCTACAACATATATGTGAAAATGCCCTAAGTTAACAAGGGACCAAAATTGCCATGAATAGGATCCCACTTGGTTCAAAACATGAAGCTGAAAGGGAAATTGGCTTTGGTTCAATACCACTTTGCTGTCTCTGGATGACTTGTGTGCCCTTCATAGTGTGCCAGATGTTTGAGTGGGGACACATTTCAGTACTGAGACTGCTGCGACAAGCCAGCACCTAAGCAAATGATGCTCGTTGCTGGTCTTGCTGCTCCTGAACGGGCAGCAGCAGGACCTGAGGCTGTGTTCCTGCATGCAGAGACCACGGGGATTGCAGGGCAGCTCAGCTGCTCACAGCACGACACGAACACAGCTCTCGTGCTGCAGCCCCCCTCATACTCCTCCCTCTGCAAAGGGATTTGCTGTTATTAGCACTGATAAGTAACCTGAACTTGAGCACAGGCACGCAATGCGTTGCGGCCCCAGTGGCCATGGCCAGTGCTGGGTCTCCATGACACAGAGAGGCAGCTCGAGAGGATTAGGGAACTTTTGTCTCAACTCCTGAGCTCAGCTGTCCAAAACAAAGCAACCATCAAGAGACAAAGCCCCTCTGGCAGAGAGTAACTCCGCTGCCCAGTCCCTCCACGCTCTCCAGCATGGAAGCACAGAAGGGCCTCTGGAACAGGACACAGGCTTTCCTGCCACACCATTCCTGGGTATCTCTGGGCTTCTCCTTCATCCTCCGGGCAGCAGAAGAAATCACTCACAAAAAAATGTGAACTGCAGACACAAGTAAGATGTATTGCTATACATCTAGCAAACCATAACCCATGCAACAGAAGTGCACCACTTCAGCAACAACTTGGAAAGCCCCAGGGCATCTTTAACTAAGAAACAGTGACTAGGCAAGAAGGGAAGAGCAGATGTCCTTTCCTCAGCCTCGTACAAAGCAGTTACTGCGCTATTATCATCCATGGGTTTCAGTTACAGCAGAGAAGGCTGCCTCCCAGTCACAGATGACACTACGAAAGGAGGTTTCGCACAGGTATCTATTGCTGCCTCCCACAGCTGCCTCCCAGTTTCAGCTTGTCTGATTGCTCTTTCTCAGAACTTCTGATCTGACCAAGTACCTCAACACCGCTGGCTGCAGGCTCAGGTAGCTCCCCTCAGGGCCTCGGAAAGGGAACACAGATCCCAGGGCAGGAATGAAGCCTGCACTTCATAGAGGAATAAGGAAAACAGGCTCCCTTCCCTCCCGAGGGGCAGAAGGACCGAGACAGAACAGCAGAAGCCCTAGGAGACGCCATAAACAAAGGGAGCTCCCTCGGTAGCTCCTCTCAGGTAGCGCAGGACCTGACGGGCATCCTGGGCTCTCCCTTCCTGCAGGGCACAGGATCAGGGACGTTCCTGCGCTGGCCCAGAGGCACCTTCCCGAAAGGAGAGGGGATCTGTGGAGCTGCAGTTCCCCCTTCCTGGACACAGGTGCATAAGAGAGGGAGAGCTCCAGCCGGCACCCGCAAGGTGAGGCCCTACAAGCCACAAAGGGTTTACCATCCACCGACACTCTGTTTCTGCCTCTTCCACCTACGAAATTCACTGATCTTACTGATTTGCTGGCAACGTGGAAGCCAGAAAATCCTCCCTGGCTGGCTTAGAGGAGAAGAGATTGCAGGAGGGCAGCAGGACAGGGAGCCGAGAAGGGGATTCCCTGCATTGGTCATTGAGGATGTTACACCTATGGACAACAGCAGGCTCGGGAGGCAAGCTCTATCCATTCCTCCCACCCTGGTACAGCAGAAAGTCAGTGGAAGAGCGTTGGAAAAGTCCTTGGGCTCTCCAGCATCACAGAGCAGGCTCTGGGGTGACCTGGCCCTCCCTCTGCCCAGCTAAGGGGACAGGGATGGGAAATCAGAGCTTCCCCCCAGAGCAGGACCCGGAGCTTTGAGCAGGGGAGCGATTTAGGAGAAAAGCGTGGGGAAAGGGGTGCGATACCAGGACTCTGTATCTTGCCTGCAGCTCCTCACAGCACAGCACAGCGCAGTGCGGGGACAGGGGACCCCCGCTTGCAGCCAGCGGCTCCGCACAGGGGGCTGCAGCCTGAGACCACATCCCTGGGGGAGAACTGGGAAAGGGCCGGGGATACAGACCTCCCTGCAGAAAGGGAGAACCAGCGCAGGGCACCTGAGAGCCTCGTGGAGAGGGGACAGACCCCAAGGATGGGGAGCAGAGCCCCGAAAGGTCCCTACAGCCCCCATGGAGAGGGGACAGACCCCAAGGAAGGGAGGACAGAGCCCCAAGGGATCCCTAGAGCCC